>NC_135715.1:16392379-16761144 GCF_964656455.1 Halichoerus grypus | reverse complement strand
TCCAACCATTTCGATTACTGCGTCTGGAACTGAGTAAATATTTATTGAATAAATGATCTCATAGGATCATTCATTCCCTTCAACATCTTGCTTCTACCCCTCTCCGTAAAACTCAGGGGTTCCCTAGTCATGAACACTTCCCTTTTATACCAGAAGTGTCTTTGAGTATTTGCCACTTAGAAAAATATCTGAGGAGGAGAATTAAATGATCGTGACTTTTAACAGAATGATGAAAAATAATTTTAACCATAAAATTGAATCAATAAAACCCGTTTCAGTACAAACTACTGTTTTTTATGTTTGCGGGTAATGCAGAGCAATGTGTGATACAAATTCAGCCCTCATGGAAGCTTAGTGCTTAGTGGAGGAACTAATAGAAATAAAGTCAGAAAACATGAACATTTGGAAGGGACAGTGATCACAAAAATGACTTCCATGAGTTCTATGTGAATTTTGTTGAATGTGTGAGCTCTTTGGGTCCACATGTCATCTTGGTTAAGATCTGCATACAGAATTGGCCTCTGGTGCCTGAGGTCAAGGTTAGAATCCCGGAACTGCCACTCCCATCTGCCTGGCTTGATTATTCTATTAAGATTGCAAAAGCATGTAAGCCCAGAGCCTGGCACAGAATGGGCACTCATTAGCCTTTCTCTGCTATTAATTTAGATCACAAATCCATGCAGCTATTTAAGGGTACGATATGCCAATGTCACTTGTAGAAGATTTGGAAAACTTACTTTTATTTCTGGCGCAATTACTTTTTTTAAAGTTATAAATTCTGTGTGATTAGTAGTATCAACGAGAAAGAGATCAAGTACTGTTCTTCAGGGTCTAAATTAATCATATGAGTAGTTATTCTCTAAGCAGATATTGCATCATACATGTCCAATAGCCTCTTAAAGCATTCAAAATTAATAAAGCAGTGAAGACATTAATCAGGGATGGTATCTAGCTGATTTGCATAAACTAATTAACGCCAATAGTTACACCAAGCTGCAGCATAGCAACACCTGGGCAAACCGTCACTCCCAGTGAAATAAGGTAGTGAGTCTGCAGAGTGGAGAGGGATTCTATCTCCAAATACACACCAAGGTCACCATTTACATAACGTGAGTGACAACAGGGAGCCAAATCACTATGATGCATGGCTCTAGAGCGGGGGCGCATCCAGGAAAATGTGGTGAGTGCAAAGCCAGGTAGGGCTAGCCTTGGGTGTTTGTATTTTAGCAATGCATTGAGATTCTGGGTCTTAGCACTGTATTACTGAAAATAAGTATTGATATTTATTTAGTCCTCTTTTATTCTTTGTAAATTCAGCAAGTTCTTTGTCTGAATGGAAGTATAAAAATAGGAGTGAGGGCAGTAGAGGAGAGAATATAGAGACCAATTCTTATCTCTAAATTTATATCTAATTGAACCTTTACCTGCTTATTCTGGTTCCCATATGAAGACTAATCCTGTTCAATTGGCAGACATTACCTTAACCTCAGCTTTACTAAGTCATTCATTTATTCACTCAGCAGATGTTATTGAGAGCCTGGTAGCTTACTGTTACTGTCTTTGGTAGAGGGAATGCAAAGCTGAGGATCTCTGATTTCAAAGTTTCCAGAGTCTGAAACTTGGTGCTTTATGCAAACACATAATTAGACTATTTATGCCCCAAAATGGTGACACATGGAAATGTACTAATGATACTTCCTGAAGGGATCTTGAGGAGGTTTCACAGAGAAAGCTTAGTTTAAAATGACTGATATATATGCTTGACTAACAGAGGCTAGGAGAAAGAATTCTGGAGCGGGGACACCATGTAAGTTACTCTTCATGGTTGCTAGAGTTACTCTCTTCATCATGCATTTGCTATGCTGATCCTTGTTGATATTAATTTGTGCACCTTGGATTGGTGAGGGGTGAGGAAGGGCAAGAGGAAATATGGAAGGGAAGATATTGTTTTCTTTCATAGCTTTGAATAAGATGTGTCCACTTTACATTGGCAGGTGTTTGAACATTGACTCATTTAAATTGTTCCTATCAGCTTCAGGGGTCAGGTGCCTCTTTATAGCTTATAGATAACTGGGGGAATGTTATAATTACAGTTTCTCCTTCCTAGCACAAATGCAGCCTTAGGGAGAGAAAGATTCTGAGACACGTTTTGGCCAGTGGATATCCTTTGTTGGCCAGTTGGTATGGTTCCTTTGGCCAGATCCAACACTCACTAGGACTTCTATTGTGTCTATAAATGGCAGACTTTCCTGGAGCATCACGTTAATATTAGCCCTGATAGACTGTTCATTTAGCAAAGTGACCACATATTTCTAGGGTAAGGAATAAGATTATATTAGCAATTTCAATAATCCTGCAAAACTTCCTCTTATGAACTTAGTCATATAAAAATAAAATATAATTTATTCAAACTTCTGAAAAGGAGATCAAAATTAGGTCACTGTAGATTTTCCTCTGTCTGTGAATATAGAAAGTGTTAAGCAAAGTGTTATGAAGGCCTGTTTATAAATGGGAATGGGATGTGGGAATGCTGTGGGAACACTTTCTTTTCTAGCTAATGGGATGTTACTATTTTAAAAATTACATTCTGAAATGTGTGGGATCTGGTATGTTTTCTGCCTGAGATAATGTATATTAATTTACTTCAGTCTTTTTGATTGTAAAAATCTTTAATTTGTACTGGTAAATGATGAAAAAGCATATGGTCCATCTATTTCTAGAATACTATTCAAGTGATCTTGCTACCCTTTGGCCCTATTTTCCTTCCCCAATGGACTTCCATATGGATTCAAAGATGTTTCTCCATCTTTGGAGTGTTCTTTAAGAATAGCATTTTGTATTCACTGAGTATACATTGAAGTAATTTAGATAGTGAAATGTTGACCTTATTTGTGTAAGTTGACAAAAGAATAACTTGACTGTTGTGCGGTTGAATGTCAGAGAAGAGTCATATGTCTCTCATAGGATTAGAGAGGTCTTTATTAAACAAGGTAATCCCCCTGATTGAATGGAATTTCTGGAGGTGAACTTGTCTGCCATTAAAATCTACTCTGTGAATTGAATGCCTATAGCAGAAGTTGAAGACAGGTATTTTTTGTGCCAGCCAGATGCTATTCCTCCCAGTGTAGTCAGGACGTAGAATTTGGTGAAGGAAAGGCAGACTGCCGTAGTGGGAAAACCCAGGCTTTGGCAGCACATAGATTTTGGGTCAAAATCTGATTATTCTGTTTGCGAGCTTGTGAACTTGGATAACTTATTCAGTTCTGCTTGAACCTTTTTTAAATTTTTAAATAATACCTATCTCATGGGATTGTTGGCAAAATTACATAAGTTAATACAGACAAAGTATTTAGGACAGTAATAGGCACAGTAAGTGTATATTATTATTATTATTATTAATGGTGATATCTATAAACATAAATTCTCATGAGTTTTTGAGCATATCAAACATAAATACCCAACCCATGCTAATAGCTTTCAGCATAAAGCCCAGGTGATGACAGTACTTGGGTTGATGAAGAGTATGGATCAAGTTTTCAAGGAATCAGGGTGACCCTGAGGTTAGTAGATGATACACAACAGGGAGGAGGAAAGAGTTCTTAAATGGAATGGGTAAACTTCATACTATTTTAGAAATTCTTAGATAATATAATAGTGGAATAAGCAGTGCAGAGTTGGGAGGATGCTAACCCTAATTCTTAGGTGAGAGAAGAACATTTGAGCAGGCATTAGGGGCAGTGTCTGTAAGATTTTCGATTAAGGTAAAAGACGGATTTTACATAAAAAAAGGGATTTGAAAATGTAGGTGAGATGATTTAATACCATTGAAAGGGATTCTAAACTGCACCATGAAAGGGAAGGTGTTTGTTGGGACTTGTTCAGAGACGAAGCGCTGCCAGCAGAAAAATGCCATCATAGGGCTTACATCTTGGATGTGACCAAGGGTTATGGACCTGTGCAGTATAGTCATGGCAACCCGTGGAAGGTTTTCAAATAATTCCTGCTGGCTTGCCCGTTGGTAGATGGCAGGTGATAGCCTCATCTGTAGGTATTCTTCCTGGCTTTCACAGGGCCCTACTGTCATATCTTCTAGAAAATCTCTCTAGAATCTTCCCTATGTGACTGGCTTTGCCTCTTTTCTCTCTTCCCTCTCTGATTCGAGAAGTCCTGGCTCCATATTTAAACTTCTCCAAACATTTGAGTTCCCTGTAGTTATGGCCATGTTTTGGAGAATATAACAACTGTTAAAGGGAAATTATTATGGCACTTGTTAAAACAGCAAGGCAGATTTTATTAGAGCTACTGCAGTAGGGGAGAGAAACTTAATTATAGAACTGAGCTCAACTCCATATATGGCAAAGAGAGACGGTGATTTAGAGCCAATGGGCAGAGTGAGGGGGTCAGCGAATGGAAAATTACTAAGAGGAACTTGATTAGATATCAAGGATGGGTAGGTGATTCTTACTAAATTGGGCTCAGCAAGCCAAAGACAAGGTATAATCTAGAAGAGCACTCAAACTAGACCAGTTTTGTCAAGGAAGGAGTTCTTGTCACTTCAGAGAGGCTCTGCCCTCACTGTTTTGGCAACTTACGTTTGTAGAGGCTGAGAACTTCTCACCTCCCCTCTTCATTCTACCCGTCAGCCTCCATTCCTGATCTTTGGGTCCTTGAAACCCACAAAAGAATTAGGTCTCCACTCCCCATTTGAGATCATGGGGCTGGAGTAGGTGATGGGCACAGGATTCAGATTACTTACATTCCAGTTACAGCAGTCATTCGTAACAGTGGCCATCCATGAGAAACACCTGGGATACCTTAAAACAACCAGCCAGCAAGTACAAAGCAAAAAATGAAAACAAAACAAAACACAAAACTCTATCTGACTTCACCCTAGGCCAATTAAATCTGAGTCTCTGGCATGGGTCTAGGCATCAGTATTTTTGATCAAACTTTTCTGGTGATCTTGATGAGCAGCCTGGGTTGAGACCAAAGACACATAAGGCCTCCAGGCCAGCATCTGATGGGGATCTCAGCTTGCTGTTGTTTGGGGACCACAACTCATGGTTATTGTTAGGACAGTCTGGATAAGAAACTGCCACTCTCTCCAGCCAACTGTGATGCTCTGCCAAGTAGTCCTTTATTCCTTCTGGGCTTGAAGCCCCTCCTCTGCAAAGTGAGCCTTCGTTTGCAAACCTGTAGGTGACTATAGCATTAATCACCTCCCTAAACTTTTAGATGAGGGAGCAGAAAATAAAATCCTTACCGTATACGTTATAGGTCAGTGAACTCATCAATAGTATATCATTTAACTTAACCTTCCTAACTATCTTGTGAGGTAGGCATTATTATTCTGTTATTTGAAAAGTTAACATGATTTTTTAGGTGACAACAAGTGAGGGAGCTGAAACCCTCTCTTTGTGATGTCCAAAGCCATGCCACCCCCGTCCTTGAAAGAGCCACAGAGACACTATTGAAGATAGAGAGCATTACACCTCTTCTTATTTCTTGAATGTTATCTCATCCTAAATGACTATTCCTTTTTACATATGTCTTTTCTCCTGTTCTAGTCACGTAGTCTTATGTTAGAACCCACAGATGTGTTATGGATGACTTAACAACTCTATTCTTCTAAACTTTTCAGATTGCATTTCATATAGAAAAGCGCTCCAGATTTGATTTTAGTTTTCTCATATTTCCTAAATGACTTTATCAAGCAATCTACTTTCCAGATTTGTTTTTATTTTTTCTCATATTTTTCTAAATGTGCTTATCAAGCAATCAACTTTCTGTATCCCATATGCATGGAACTATATTGGAAAGTAAAATATTAAAACCAAAGAGCAGAAACTACAGATTACCAAAAGATTAAGGTAGCCATAAATGTGCTTTTTTCCTATGTAAATGAATGGAGGGTTGTTATATTCAGTTCAAGCTATGTTTACAATATTAACCAATGGGGTTCAGAATATGCTGTGCATAGTACATAACTTAAAGGAATCATGTAGTTGAGTATCAGTCACATTTCGATATATACTTATTGAATGCCTTTTGTTAAAGAGTACAGAGCAGAAATATCAAACAAAATAGTTATTATTTTATGGGAGAAAGTTAAAATGTGGATCCTAATGGTCATGAGTTCAGCATGTGATGAAGACTGAGGAAAAAAGTTTAAGTGCTGAATTTCAAAGGTTTTGCTATTTCCTAGACATTTTCTTAGCAATTTCTGATAGTTAGGAGTGAGAGAATTCTATTTATTAGCCAACATATAATTAAATAGAACCAACTTGTTTTCCTCATTGTTGAGTTAGATCTTGAATATATTCAGAAAATATTTTATTTAACTGCTTGATGGATCTGATTACCTGTCTTCTTGGAAAAGATTTCTGAGAGGATGATGGAATGTATAAGTCTAAATTTAAGAGGAAAAGTAAACAAATTTAATACCTTACCATCAGAAATAAAGTTGTTAGGTATTCCATATAACTGATCGATCTAAGATTTCACTTTAAATAAATACTATCTCCTAGGGAGTCGTGTGAAACTATCTGATATTATAAAAGAATTTAATTTACTTAAGATTCAAGCTAAATTCAGTGAACCATGGGATTAAAATGAATCTTGTCAAGCCATTTAGTCCATCGTTTTTGAAGTTATACATTAAAAACATACTATAAGTTTGAGAAGCTATTCTTTCTGATCGTATTGGACTAGATTCTCATTATATATTGCACAGTACCTATTTGTTTTTCTTTTTTAAAACATGTTATGTCCCCTACCAAACTTTAAGTTCCAGTAGGGCAGGCGGCATGTCCTGTCTTTGGATCCCCAGTACTTATAATGGTGCTTAGAAGAGCAATAAATGAAGCTTAGAAGTTCAGTGATGCTTAGAAGCTCAATAAATCATTTTGAATTTTTATTTTTTATTTCTGTCTTAAAATATTGCCAGTGAAAGACTTATCCTAGCTTCCCTTGGTAACCAGTTGTAGAATTTTGCTTATACTTAACCTAACTATTCCTTCTGAATTGCAGGAAAAGAAAGATTTGACAGATACATATTTTTAACAAGATATATCTATGACAGTAGTAGAAATGTAATTCATGGTATGGGTAGAAATATAGCCATATGTTTGCCTAATCAACTTAAATCTTGCCTGCCAAAAGTGGTCATGTATTCTCATTGTTATCTCACAATTATACATTAATATTTTATAATCTGGCTCTTCAACTAATTCAGATTTTATGATGAATCAAATAGGAAGTGGGATGAAATTTATCTTTGCTTAGTAATCTTAACCACATAGGAAGTTCAATCAGTGGTTATTTAAAGTGCAAGTGGAGAAGTTAAAATATTTAGAGTACTTTAAAAATTGTCATTATAATAAATTTGCTAATTATAAATCATTTATACCTGCGCAAGAAAAGAGACACAGGTGGAGTGTGAAGGGCTCTCTCTGTCTCAGCTGCATCACGTGGACCCAGAATGGGTTTGTGTGTATTATTGAGCATGGTTTTAAAAATCGCTATATAAATGATATAAACCAAACTTTCCTCCTGATCAGTTATTAAGAGTCATGAGGCTTGGGTAAGAAAAATTTTATAATAATACTCATTTTAACTGAGAAATGTTATTGTTAGGCAAAAAGTTGCTTGAGGGCGAGAATTACACCTTGTATCCACAGTGACTGAGAAGTAATTGCTCATTGTAAATCGTCTGATGTTGGTAGAAGTTATTGAACCAAATTTAAATAAATAAATCTATAGCTATGTATAATTTAATTTCTGAAACTTTGGTGTAGATAAATAAGACTTGACTCCATTTATAATCTTAATTAATTTATAATCTGAATGTTTCTTTATGATATGTGGCTAAGAAATATAAGGAAGGTGAATTGCAATACTCTGTTCTAGAAGCATTTCCACTGGGAATACTGATAATCACTGAGCAGTTATCTTCCTAAACACTCTGCTGTGAGAGATTGCTGGTTCATTCATTCATTCATTCATTCATCTGGTGTTTGATTTAATGAGCTTTTATTAATTAGGTACTATTGTGAGCAAAGTATGATACTGGCACAATGGATGGATTCAGGTATTTTCCTCCTTTCAAAGAGGTCTTAATTTCTTTTCAGAAGACTATGCAGTTTATAGGCAAATTATATACAAGTAATTCTTATTTACAACATAAACACTGTGCTTTTTGAAAAAACTTTTAAAGGGTCTGAATGTTATAAATTGTGACTTTTTAAAAATCATAGAGCCAGAATTTTAATATGTAAATATCTCTGTTTTCCATAAAGAATGACTTTAAGAACAGCCATTTCACTGTTAGATTTGAAATATAAACATAAGGGTAATTCATGATATTGCTATTTTTTTGGTTGGTATGAATATACCCCTTCATGCTTGTTTTCCTTTTTGGAGGACTGATTTTAATAAGATTACATATATCAAATCACTTTGAAACCACTCTGTTAACATAATATATTATAGTATGCAATATGATATATTTATATATGTATTTTTCTAAATTAATGAAGCCTTTAATAATATGACTTATATTTTAAACTATAATTGGTATAGGCAATTTGAAATATATATACTTTAGTATAAACATAGTCATACAGAAAATATATAACTTGGGAGAAATATACAGGAATGTAGTAAGCTATGATTATTTTCATGATGCCGTAATTTGGGGTTTTTAATTTTTAAAATAAATACATAAGAAAAAAGTCCTGAATGGTTAGGCAGTCGTGTGGGGATTTTATTTATTTAGTAATACTACTGTTCTTTGGTGGTTCTTACTTAGACATAAATTCCAACGTAGATATGGTAAACACAGGTCCAGCTTTCCCCGGGACAGCCCTGATTTATACTTGTTGCACCATATTTATTAAAAACATCCAGCTGCAGTATCAAAAGTGACCTGGTTTGGGTGAAGAATGATATGGTCATTGGAGCCATAGAGTACATTGTGAGAAGGGTTGTTTGTTTGTGAACTAGCTGTGAAAGTTGACGATACCACCGTAGATTCCTAGGAAGACTGACTTGACCAGTTGCCATCGTGAATAAATATTTTGCACAGTGTTATGGAATTGGAGATGTCCGAATCCCTACTTCTGTCTTCCTTGTGAATAGTCTTCGGCCTCTGCTTGGATACCATCTGCGACCACCTCGAAAGTACACCTTCCTTCTGCTTCTCAGCTGTGTCCTTAAATGCTTGGGAGAGAGGCGCAGCTGCAGAACCATACAAGAAACACTGCAGCCAATTGTTTTTCCAGTCCAGGAGCTCCTCCAGGCTTCATCTTCTCCCTACTCCTTTCTGCATTACTTCCCCTACTCTGTGGGTTTTGAACTTTCCTTTATTATTGAGACATCTGCCGATGAAGGTCCATATGAATGGGGCAGGTGGATTAGAGTTCTCCAGACAAACAGAAAACAAGAAGAAAAAATATATATGAAGATGGATTTATTTTTTTAAAGATTTTACTTATTTATTTGAGAGAGAGAGTGAGAGAGCATGGGGGGGGTGTAGGGTCAGAGGGAGAAGCAGACTCCCCACTGAGCAGGGAGCCTGATGTGGGACTCGAGGGACCCCAGGATCATGACCTTAGCTGAAGGCAGTCGCTTAACCAACTGAGACACCCTGATGCCCTGAAGATGGATTTGTTATAGGAATTGGCTCATGTGGTTATGGAGACTGAGAAGTTCCACAGTCAGCCATCTGCAAGCTGGAGACCCAGTGGTGCCATTTCGTCCAAATCCAAGGGTCTGAGAACTGATTTTAAGTCTGTGAGTCTGAAGGTCCGAGAGTGGGGAGCTCTGATGTCTGAGGACAGGCAGGGGAAGATGGATGTCTCAACTCAAGAAGGGAAATGGGGAAGTTGCCTTTCCTCTGCTTTTTTGTTCTCTTTGGGCTCTCAGCAAATTGGATGATGTCCTCCCACGTTGGAAGAGGGCAAGCCTCTTTACTCAGTCTACTGATTCAAATGCTAATCCCCTCCAGAAACATCCTTACAGACACGCCCAGAAACAATGTGTTACTGGCTATCTGGGGATCCCTTAGCCTACCTAGTCAAGTGATAGGTAAAGTTAACCATCACAGTGAGCAAAAATAGGATCACCCGTAGGGGCACTTTGGAAACATGACAGAGTCATATCTGTGTCACGGTAGTTGAGTGGGTGCCACTGGTTTGTAGTGACTGGGGACTGGAGCAGCTTGGCTCCCTGCAATGCACAGAGTTGTCTCTTATTCCGCACGCCTTTCAAATGTTCTTGAAGACATTCCTGCAAATGAAAAACCTGTGTATAATTTTCTGAGTTTGGAAACTAACTCTATTATTCATTATAAAAAAATATATTCCTGTTGTGTTATTATGCAGTGAATTTTTCAGAAATGCCACTATCATGTAAATTGAAAAAAAGACTATGGTTTGTTGTGTTCCATATTTTACCAGGCATTATTCACTATTGTAACAAATCATGGTACTGATGGCTAAGCTGATTTTGGTACTTGAATAACTGATAAAACACATTATGTCTGTCCTCTCATTTATTTTTTTAAAAAAAGATTTTATTTATTTATTTGAGAGAGAGGGAGAAAGAGAAACAGCATGAGAGGGGAGAGGGTCAGAGGGAGAAGCAGGCTCCCCGCTGAGCTGGGAGCCCGATGTGGGACTCGATCCCAGGACTCCGGGATCATGACCTGAGCCGAAGGCAGTCGCTTAACCAACTGAGCCACCCAGGCGCCCTGTCCTCTCATTATTTTCATGGCCTTCTTGTGAAGTCTGGTCGAAGCATTTACATATTGAACTACTATTATTTTATTACAATTTTTAAAAGTTGAAAGGTCCTTTTATATTATAGTTAGTACATTTTACTGATAAAGAAAAATATATACGTGAGATGGGTTCTATTGTCTGTGAATTTCATTTCTGATATAAAAAGGGATTGAGTCTCAGAGACTTAAGCGCTACTGAATCATCCCTGCCTTAGGAATCCAGTTGTTGCCTTAACCATGGCCCTTAAACCCAGGCCTCCGACATCCAGCAAAAAGGGCAGCGCCACGTGTGGAGGAAATTCTGACACCCTTTCTAGCTCTGGAAAGTTCTGCATTTCAGGTAATTCTTTTGCAGGGAATGAGATATGGCCGGCTGCCTCTTCTACCTATGTATTTGACATTTTCCCTGTGGAGACATGCAGAAGAAACCAAGATTTGTTTTCATGTGATGATTCTTTAGATACTTTAATACAGCTAGCATCCATTTTCTTCTCCTAATCCTTCTCCAAGTGCTTTGAGGGCCCTGCTCATCTCAGTCATAGAGTGAGGCTATTCCTGCCCAGACACAGGACATCCTACTTCCATTATCACAAGCAAAGACAACACCACTTGTTTATTTATTTGTTCTGGTCATACAGGAATAATGATGGCAGATATTGCGATTGACAACAGCGAAGGCCGACAAAGTCTGTTGCGATGAATGGCTAAGCTATACTCCCCTCAAATCTGTATGGTTAGTTTTGTTATGCCTGGAACATCCTAGCAGCCTGTAGAGATAGTCCCCTTGTAAACAAATAATGACATGAATAGAGGGAGATGTAGCCCCCAGCTCATGTGTTGTGCCAGGTGTCCGGCCTGTACTCTAACCCGGATTGTTAACAAGGTGGTGATAGGATTGTGACAGAATCCAAACTGGATACAAACTCCTGGTCCAGGAACAGTCTGAGACTGTGCCCTTACAAAATTCTCAGCTGGATGTGTGTAAACTGTCGAAGGTTCCAGGTTCCCCGGGCAGGAAGGTCTTTGGGGTGGGCAGGTAGAAGAGTGATTTTTAGCCTCTGAGATTCAGGAGTGAAAAAGAGAGAGAAGCCAAGGAGAAAATGGGTACCCTTTAATAGAAGGCTGGAAGAAAGTTATGTGGAATACTTGCCAATAGTATGTGAGTTATAAATAATTCATTCAGAAAGTTACTTTGGCTTTGAAGAAGATACCTAAGCACCCTAATTGTATCATCATTTCACATCTGTCTTATATGAAATTGGCAGTACTTCCGAAAGCATTATCAAACCAAATAACTTTCTTTTTTTCCTTCTCCAGTTACAGAGTTTCTTGAAAACAGTCACTTTTAACCTCTGGTAGGTTTCAGTTCTTTTCTTTTGTTGAAGTAGTTTTTTTTTTTTTTTTTTTTTTTTTTTTTTTTTTTTTACACTTTTTCATTTTTCAGCATATATCCTCCTTATTTGTTTCTAAGTGTCAATAGATCCCAAGGACAGGGTATGCTCATATCCCTGCGTATGTGATGTGTGGCCAAAGGTCTTAATTTCCATGTCTGTTTCCTTTGGCACTGTGAATCATATATACACACCTCTTACTTCCTATTTTGAGTTTTTTTTAAAAGATTATTTATTTATTTGAGAGAGAGAGAGAGAGAGTGGGGCAAGGGGCAGAGGGAGAGAATCTCCAGCAGACTCTGTGCTGAGCGTGAAGCCTGATGCAGGGCTAGATCTCGCAGCCCTGAGATTGTGACCTGAGCCAAAACCAAGAATCGGTCGCTCAACCAACTGATCCACCCATGTGCTCTCCATTTTGAGTTTTTAACTAAGCAAGAAGGACCAAAACTGATTAAGTACCAGTGGCTTACTTACATTATTGTTATTATATTATTGTTATTATTTTATAATCCAATAGCTTATTATTTATTCTATATTCTATATTATTTATTCTATAGCTTATTAATCTGTGTCCTATGTTCTTTATCTTTTTAACAAAGACAACATAGTTTCACACAGCCTAGTGATTACTGGGACGAGCTTGCAGTGTTCTTCCATCATTTGATAACAATTTCCTTTTCACCTTTGATAACCTGCTTTAAGTTCTCAAGTCAATATCCCTATACTGAGCCATTTACTAAGGGAGGTGTTCATTGTGAATAGCATGGTCAATTAAATGAAGGATAATTTATTTAGTTGAGCACCTTGAAATCTTTAGCTCGCTTAAAATAGGAACTCAACAGTGGTTCCACAGGCTGATGTACAACTTTGTCTTCTCGGAAACCTGATGTGCCCAAGAAGATTCGCCCCACCAGTGGATGATTTGATTTTAACGATATCCTATTTGGCTCTAAAAATCGTGCTGAAGCCATCTTTGGCATGCAGTTAATAATGTAATTTAGTCTATGATGGCATTCGGTGATAATGGAAGAGATATTAGAGACATAACCATTTTCATATTTAATAGAGAAGCAATGTGTTCTAGGTAATGAAGTTAGGACTCCAACCTGCCATTGTCAGCACATGTTAACTCTGTTTCAGAGATCCTTTTTTAGATCTAAGTAAGTATAATTCTGTAATTTCCCTATACTCATTCTGTTAGATGCTTTGCTGTTGTATTTTTGACATAGTAGCTTCTAGGATCATTTGTTTGACGCAGCCCAAGAGTAAAAACAACCCAAATCCAACAACCAAACAAAAACTAAGAACCAATAAAACCTTTCAGGCTTGAAACTGTAGAAATGAAGTAGTGTTTCTTCTCCCTGGATAAGTAAAACCAATCCATTATTTGAATGTCGAACAGCTAGCCAAGTTGTACACTTTCTTTTGAAATAAGATGGGAATGTTTTCCATCAGTTTCTCAACATTTGGTTGGAATATGAAAGATCATGTTAAAGTGTGAGCATAACAGAAAGCACTTGAGCTGACCAGCAGTGTGGCTTTTGAGCATTTCTGTGCTTTTTGTACAACATGCTCTTACTCCACGTTAAGGCATTTCTGTGTGGGAACAGGAGTTTTTAATCCACTCCATTGTAACCCATGTAAATAGTATCTTGTGTCCACCCTTTCTTTTCTGTTCATACCTGTAACAGAATTCTATTCTCTAAGAATTATATAAATGAGGGGATTATACATTTACTGTTCTCCAAATTGCTTTCTCACAAACACTGTATAGTGGGGATTTTTCTGTATTGGCACATACTTCATTCTTTCTAAGGCATGCCTAGTATTACTTTATAGGTGTGGCTTCCATGCTCATCTTCAGATTGTTCTTGATTATTTTTCCAGTTGTAAGTTTGATGCAATTAGAGGAATCAGAACCATTCTCTGAGTTGTCAAGAGAATTCTATTCTGGTTTTCTTTGCTCTAAAATGTCTTTTTGTGGTGAGTTCTGATGTCATCAGAGATGAACAAAGAAAGCTTGTAGGTAAGCTGAATTGCATAGGAGAATGGATTTTCTCTTTTTTTGGCTTAATTTTTCACCCAATGATTTATTTTATTCTTTGAAAAAAACACAATGTAAAGAGTCAAATAAACAGGTGATATATGCTTTTTAACCTAGCCATTGTAGGTGAGACTGGTCTGGAAAACAACTCCAGAATCCAAGTGATCATATCAGTTAAGCACCTGAACCCACCCTCTTCCAGTAAACATAGATTTTAGCAGTTCATGAGTAGGAAGGGTGAAACATGGTGGGGTTAAGGATTAAGAACACATGGCCTGGGGTATAAACTTACTATCTTAGAGTTCCCACATGGCATTCTTGTGTTTTTCATTCCCCGGTGTATAAACGGGAGCATTTAATCGAGGCTATCTATTTTGTCTTTGGTTTGAGAGAATTAGACCATGGGCATGACTGTTCCAGATCACACAAGATGGTGGAGTGCAATGCAGCAATTTGGACCTGATTAGATGGAAAAAAAGGAAGAGTGTGTGTATGTATACTGAGAAATGAGGAAGCTGGTAATGACGCAATTCAGTGAATCATGCCATGTAAGTAGATTATAAAGCCAAAGGATTACATGGCCAAATTGTTGTTTTGGGTAACTTGGGTCTGAGGTTTATGAGAACGTAGACTCCTGTGCAGTGGCAGTTAGCAAGAGGGAAGGGAGAGTTTGAAAAAATTAGAACTAAAAGTTGAAAACCAGCATATTGTCAGTGTGTAGGATGATTAAGGTACCTTTGTTTGCTGGTTATTTTTAGGGGTCATGAGAGGGAGGGGACTTCTTTATCAAATATTTATGTCCTTTTTTTTAAAAAAAAAAGTTGTTTGATAGCCAAATCTTAAAATATTATATATGCTTAAAGCAATAATTTTAGTTTTTGCTTGTTTAAAAAAGAGCTATGCAGTTTATTATCAATATAATTCTGGTCAAAAATTTTCTGGAGTGTAATTTTTTTCTTGCCATCAAAAATGAGTATGGTGATATTGTGAATTGTCATAACTTCAATTATAGTCTCTTTTCCAAGGAGATGATAAAATGTATTCCTGGAAGAGGAATTCCTGTATTCCCATACATTCCTGTGTTCCCTATAGCCCCATAAAATGCTTTTAATCATCCCAGTGCAATTGTGTTTATTATTTATTTTGCTTTTAAAATTAGTAAATTGTTAGCTATTGAAAATTAAAATCATCACTGATTAACAGATAAGGCTATACATGTTAAATCATTTAATTAGTGATTATATTTTCTCAGTAACATTTGACAAGTAAATTATTCATTTTTAGAAATTTCGGTTAACCATTGCATATTAATATTCTTTATAGAATTCAACATTATTTCACCAGAAATACACCCAAAATAGGCAGTTAGGAATTTTAAAAATGCGGGGCACCTGGGTGGCTCAGACGGTTAAGGGTCTACCCATCTATTTACCCCTTATTACATGCTTGGCACCTACAAATATTTAATTGTTGAACATCTCTTTAAGGGTCTCCTGGGATGGAGCCCCACATCGGGCTCTCTGCTCAGCGGGGAGCCTGCTTCTCCCTCTCCCTCTGCTGCTCCCCCTGCTTGTGCTCTCTCTCTCTCTCTGTCAAAAATAAATAAAATCTTTAAAAAAATGCATTTTCTTTTATAATAGGTAATTAGAATATTTACTTGAGGAAGTATTTGTCCTTCATTTATTTTCACCATTTATATAATCAATCATTACCAACTAATGTTTGAGGGATTTGAGAGTCTCTCTCTCCTCTCTCTCTGTGTTTACCACTTTTATTGCAGACACTTGTTGATGACATGTGTGAGTGGTATATTCGCACAAAGTGCTTTTGCCTGGTCCTCTATCTGATGTATTTACACATTAAAAAAAAAAAAAGAAATTAATAGCATTCATAGTGTCCTGTTCCTTATTCCCGACCAAAGGAATTCCAATGATGTCTTTTCACAAGGACATCCGTTTTTACATACTTAAGACCATCAACTTTTTAAACCTAGGCTTGTAATGTTGAATATACTTGGTTTACTCTCTTTCTGCATCTCTAGCACATTGCAACCCCTGCTACTATACCTAAATTCATTATTAGAATCCTTTTTAACACAATGCTCCAGGCTGCAATCCCCAATTAAAATTATTACTTGAGTGGGAATCTGTTTTTTTTATTCACACCCTAGACCATTACCAAAGAAGGGGCTTTAGCTAAGTCCATTGTCCGAATATAGAAATAAAATCTGCATTCATGCCCGGGTTGCCTAATATATGGGCTCCTGTCATTATTCATTCACGGCGTACCTTTCGTAGGCCCAGCCTAGTGCTTGAGACACAACGAGATCTAATATATCCTTGATCTCAAAGGGCTCATGATCAGGTGTTGCAAGAGGACATATAAACAAATTACAGTGTAGGGGGATGATTGCTGTGAGGGATAATGTAAAAACATGCCCTAGAGCATAGAGGGAAAAAAAAAAACCAGCTTGATTCTACCCATATCTAAACTTTTGTCTTCATTGGACAACAGCAACATTTAAATAAAAGATTTCTTTAGCAACCACTAAATAATAATTAATATGAAAGAGCCATCTATTTACCCCTTATTACATGCTTGGCACCTACAAATATTTAATTGTTGAACATCTCTTTAAGATTGGCATTCTACTAAAATGTTTTTCTTTGTTAAATCAGAGTTATAAGCCTTTTCCTCAAAATCAATAAATCAAAATCTTATTCTGTGATTAGGAACTCATGGCTTCAATGTTTCATTGCTCAGCATATACTTTTTTTTTTTTTTTAAGATTTTATTTATTTATTTGAGAGAGAGAGAATGAGACAGAGAGAGCACATGAGAGGGGGGAGGGTCAGAGGGAGAAGCAGACTCCCTGCTGAGCAGGGAGCCCGATGTGGGACTCGATCCAGGGACTCCAGGATCATGACCTGAGCCGAAGGCAGTTGCTTAACCAACTGAGCCACCCAGGCGCCCTCATTGCTCAGCATATACTTTAATGTACTTTACTATTCTGAGAAGGTGTCATACCTTGTTTTCATTTTTAATTTCTACAGCGTATGCACTAAGTGCTTAAGCTCTCATTATCTGATCTACATTTGAGGAGCAAGCTATGTTAGTACTTTGAGCCATTCTCATTAACAAGGCAATTTTGACAGCATTTCCAAGTATGAAGACCTGTATTATAAATGTTAGGGGAGGTTTAGAAATGTAATGAGAGAGGTGGTCCCTGTTTTTACCCTTCCTGTTATTAAAAATTGGCTGACTTTTAACATATTCATGGGATGGTTTATATGTGGTCCTGCTTTTAGAAATCAGATTCACGTTTCAACAGTCCTTTTATTGCATTTTTTTCCATTAAAATCAGAAATCACACATAGTAAGTCATTTAACATCGCCTAAGTATCCATTATAATTTAAAATATTTGGTAAACTCATTGGGTATCTTGATTTTTTTGAACAGAAAAAAAATGACTTAATCTTTATAAATAGCTTTAATTAGCTGGGGACCTATTATGCTTCTCAACGTTGCTGTAAGCTACTCAAGGTTGCCTTAACTTTTTTGATAACTAGGGCATCCTTTGAACTCAGAGTATGTTTGTGGTCAATGTAAACCTCACACCCTTTCTTGTTTGGTCATCCCAGACCCTGTGTTTTATGAGAGGCATGCTTTTCTGTGTTTCTGTTTTGTTTTTCTTTTGTTTTTTGAGTTGGATTTATGAAAGCTTTTAATTTGAAGGAAGACAAGTCTCTGCAGAATCAGTGCTAGCTGTCTGTGGCCCCATATTTTCTTTTTTATTTATTTTAACAGGAAACTGACTGGATCATGGTGAATTCTCAATTGGTTTTATTAAAATTACCAGTGGAGAGTGAAATGCATGGAGTAGGCTCAAACCTTGATTGAAATCCAACATCAAATATTTCTTTTTGTTATAAAGTCAGTCTTTTCATTTTGGACTTTTCTTTGGCTGTTACTGTGTTATGATAAACCCATCTGCTGTTTCAGCACATGGTAAGAGATTTCTTTATGCCAGTGTGGAGGATGCAGGAAGAATGATAGATGGCAAGGGAAGCCACTTACTCGTAATGCTTTTTGTCAAGTCATGTCCTCTTGTCCCATCATACATGCCTTTCCTCCAGTGAGTTCAGCTGTTATTATGCGGCATTGTCATTCTACAAGGAATGACTAGCTGGGAAATTTCTGATGGATGCCAAGGAGATGGAATAGCAGTCTGTATTTTGTACATGACTGATAATTTTGGTCTCTTGAATGGTAAAAATAGACACATAGATGAGAGTGGTCATTTCAGGCTTCCTTCCCTCCCCCATAACTAAGGAAATTTTAAGAATCATTCTAGGTAGTTAAGTTGTTCATAAATATGTGCCAGATTTTGTTTGTTGGCTTTTGTCGCTTGATGCTGATGGACACCTCCTGCAAAGAAAAACAGCAAATTCTTATCTTAAATCAAGAAGGTGAATGAAGAGTAGGACGGTGTGATTCCTTTCTGTAATAAAATTCAGATAACTTGATTATATTAGGAGTAGCATATTTTCTGACAGAAGAAAGACCTTGAGATTACAGTTAAACATGGCAACTTGAGTAAATGTATTTGCCTATACTCCCTTCTGAACACCTCACTGAAATCAAAGGAACACAAAGGATAGAAACACGAACAAAGAGAATTTGAGGGGAGATAATAGATTGGAAATGTTGTGAATTTCTGGGTAATATAAATTGGAAGGAGGGATTACTAGAGCAGAGAGAGTTGAATACTTGGTGCTTACAGAGGGAGGTGCCAACAAGGAGGAAGCTTGGAAAAGACAGGAATTGGCAATAGTAGATACTGCGGAAGTTGGGAGTGAAATATGGGGCAAAAACAGGGAGTTTTGTGAAAGTCTGAACAAGATATGCTGTACCTCCCCATATCCTCTTCCCCTGTATGAGCAGACAACTGATTACTAGAGTGCCCCTACTTCTTCAGGGATGTGATTTATTCCATGGATACACTGAGTTAGGGTGATTCTAAAATGGGAACACCATGCACAGCTAAAGGTAAAGTCTCCGTGATTAACAGTGAGAGCTGTAGCTCTCTCCTGCCATCTATCTCCAAGAGCATTGGTACACAGGCCTGAGAAAGCTTATTTTCTGAAGAAACTGGTTCTACAGAAAAGATCTCCAGATCTTTGATATTTGAAGGATCAAGTCTCTGCTTGCTCACCTTGAGCAGTGAAATAAATCCATTTGTTGATAAGCTGCATAGGATTCCCAGGCATTATTTTATTTTCTCTTGAATAAAGCCAAGGATCACCATGTATTTGGAGTACACACAAAAAGAACGAGACGGTCTACAGCAAGAAGAAAGAACTACCAGAAAGGAGTTTGGAGAAGCTAAATTAATAGTTCAGGAGCAGAAAAGATGACTCAACAAAAAATGAAAGTAACTTAGAGAAATAAGAGAAGACATTGCCTCTATGGGAAAGAATGTAATGCTATTACAATCAAAACAATTGAAGAAATAAGAGCGACCTCATGATATTTTAAAAATCGAAAGAATAAAATTAATCAATAGAAATGTCTGACCATTAAGGAAATGTCCTAGAAAATATAACAAGCAGACCGCATAATATCCAACTGATAGTGTTTTCATTAAAAGTGCAGCATAAACAAAAGAAAAAAGACATTTTCAAAGTAATTTAAAAAAAAAAATTGTCCCAGAACTGAAGGACACAAGCTTCTACATTCAGTTCATAACGAAATTATTGAAAAAGAGCCAAGAACATCATTATGAAATTTCACAACTCTAGGCATGAAGACCAGATCCTAATGGACTTTAAGTGAGAAAAATAAATCCTTTGTGGTGCACAAAGGATTTAAGACCAAGTGACACTGGATGCTCCTGCAGCAATATGGAAATTAGAAGTAGTGAAGGAAAATCACAGGACAATAGTTATTTGACAGGTCTGTGATCAACCAACCCAAATTGGAGCAGGAGAATTGAGGGCTCCGGGATATGGATTACCGGATAACTTTGATCATAGGAAAACCTGTATTTTAAGTTGTTTTAATGGGGAGAGTTTGGGAAGAGTCTAAGCAGAGGGAAAAAGAGAGGCAACAGTTAAATCTAGGAAAAATACAAAGTTTTACAAAAAAGGATATGTCACAGTGTACTATTTGACTCATAAGAGAAAATATATGTACTCATCATAGTGTAAATATTGCCCAGTACCTTAACAAAAAGTGGTTATATATATGTGTTCCAGAAAAATTGACTCCTTTCTTTCCTCTCACTAAAGAATAAATTGCCATAGTTTTTTAAGTGCATTTTTTTAGTTTTTAACTATGTTTTATTTTATTTATTTTTTAAGGATTTTATTTATTTTAGAGAGACAGTGGTGGGGGGAGGGCATCAGAGGGGGAGAGAGAGAATCCCCAGGAGACTCCATGATGGGTGTGGAGTGCCATGCAGGGCTTGATCTCAGACCAAGAGATCATGACCTGAGCCGAAATCAAGAGTCAGATGTTTAACCAACTGAGCCACCCAGGCACCCCTGTTTTAACTACATTTTAAAGTGATTCCTTTAAATACATAAACTTTTTTGAATTTAGCTGTCTATTAAAAAATCACTTGTCAAAAGAAAGGGATTTAATTCACAAGAGAACAACAAATAATATTAATAAACTGTTGGAGTCAGGTTATTTTGACAGTAACATGTTATTTTGTTGCTGTAGATATTTCAGAATATTAAGTAGTACTAAATATATGGACTAAAAGATATAGTTTAAATGAGGATATTGTGACTTTCACAAATAATAACCATATTGGAAAAGTATTTCTAGAAGGACATACATATACCCAAACTTGATGACATATTTTTGGTGACATGTGATGGTTTAGGAAGAAAAACCACTGGATTCACTTTGGGCAACATACCAGAGTTGCTTGTTTGTTTGTTTGTTTTAAGTGTTTTTTGATAGAGCAATTCATTGAGGAGTATTTTATTAAATAGGAAAGCCAAATTCCAGAACCTTCTTCCCTATTCAACTACTGTTATCTTACCAATAAGAATTACTCTCCATCACCAAATCTTTATAGCATAGGAGGGAGTAATTTCTAGGACAGGTGAAGCTTTGTATCTCTCATTACTAATTAAGCTAATTCTATTTTAACAATAGCAATTTAAAGAATTGCCATGGTTTTGCTTTTTTCTCTAATCAACACCATGCTGGTTATAAGCAAAAAGATTCATTTATAAATTTTTTTCTGCAGTATGCTTGACTGTTAATTTCCAGGTCAGTATCCAGCCTATCAAAAGTTTCATGGGGTGATAATTTATGCTTATAATGGACAGTCTATTTAAAACTATGATGAGGTCACCCCAGCTAAAGCAGCTAAAATGCTGAATCCCATTCTCTCACTTACTCAGAATCACATCACTTTAGTTTGCTAGTTTCCCATTTTTAATGATGGGTGTTTCATTCAAATAAAACTTCAAACTTCTCACAGTCCAATTTATCACTAGCAGTTCACATTATTAATTGTGTGTCTCATCCCTTGAGGCAAATCACATGGCATCCCTCATTCCCTCCCTCCTTTCCTTCCTTCCTCCCTTCCTTCCTTCTTTCCTTCCTTCCTTCCTTCTTTCTATTCCACAAGTAAAGCAATGATGTCACTTTCCTAGGTAATGCCTTCCTCTATAATTTTTTGAACTGAAGGCTCCAATCTTATATCGTGTTGTATACAGTACAGATTATAAGTTAAACTGAGTACTCCTTTTTTTGATTCCATTGTCAAATTAACTATTTTTCGTACTGCAGGTTAGCATATTTTTCAGCATTAAGCCAGTAATAGAATCAGAGATTTTGAGAGTTGAAATGGACGCTAGAAAGTATTTATTCTAAATCCATCCAAAAACAATATTTTTCTTAAAACAGGGACATTTTCATCTCCTCCTAGAAAATAGTGCCAAATACATTCCTCTAATAAATAAAAGAAGTTGCCTCACTAAAGCACTGCCCCGAGTGCTCCAAGTCTATGAGCAGCTTAAATAACCAAATCCAAGTTGTCTCTGATCCTGTATCTGGAATTGTCAGCTCATTTCACCATCTAGTGTGAGACCAGTATTAGCCACTAACTGGACGGGCTTCTGGTGGGGTAGAAGAGCAGTGCTTCTCAAATTCTGGGTGGGGAAGGATCAGTCCTCCTTCTAGTCTTCCTCCTTCTATTCCTCCTCTTCCTCTTGCCCCTCTTCCTCCTTTTTCCAATCCATTGCAGACTGATTCTTTCATAAAATATGATAAAATTATTTTCTAAAATTTAATTATAAAACAAAACAAGTTCATTATTATTAGATTCAATAGATAGGAAAATGTCAACTTGTTATGAAAATTTCTAACTCTTACACTTGATATTTCTGCATCTCTCATTAGGCTCTGGCAGTTCAGTCTGAGGGGCACTGCTGTGCTCTATGAGGCTTGATGTTGTGTGATGAGCTTCCATTTTCTTTGCACTGGAATTGGCTACATCTTAAATATTGGTCCAGCAGTACGAATGATTGCTCCATATTTTATATCGGTTTTTGTGACTATTATTACATATATTTTTATGCCACTTTCGTATCAGTTTATATATATTAAGTTCATTTTGTAATATAAATTTCTTAGTAGCCAACTCATCAATAGTTGCCTTATTAAGATTTCTGTTATGATGACCGTTATATACTTAAGAGATGTATGATAGCATCATTGAGGGCATATCATATGTGGACAAATTTATTACGTAATAGACAAAATATGTGATATGTGTATATGTGAGTTATATATATATATTATATTGTATATAAACATATATATAATAATAACTTCTCAACACTTATCTTACCAAGGACTGCTCATTAGAATGGTCTGGGCTGCCATTTTCCCATTCACTTTTCCTTTCTCCTTTGCCATCCTTCCTCCACCTGATTGTTGTATGAGCTTTTGCATTGTGCTGCCACGCGTATGCATGACTCAGTTGCCAGTTTCCACCTGTCCTCCAAGTCCAAGTCCCATTTTGCATCCAGCTTGTGGTTCACTGGGGTTGATCTCAGGTCCCAGAAAGTTTCAAATCTTGACTTTAAATCAGAACACTTAGGGGGCACGTGGGTGGCTTAGTCAGTTAAGCATCCAGCACTTGTTTTTGGCTCAGATCATGATCTCAGGGTTGTGAGATTGAGTCCATCAGGCTCTGTGCTCAGCGGGGAGTCTGCTTGAGATTCTCTTTCTCCCCCTCCCTCTGCTGCCCCTCTCCACCCCGTTCTCTCTCTCTCTCTCTCAAATAAATAAATATATCTTTAAAAAAATCAGAACACTTAGGGCTTAGAAAGTTGCAGATCTTCAACTTGTGGCTCTTAATGGTATTTTACCTACATTAGAGGTTTGTTTATTCAGCATGAGGCACCATGCTAAGTATTTGAGAAAAAAGATGGGGAAGACATGACTACTGCACCCAATTGAGGGCTTTAGAATTTAGTAGGAGATAGACATATAGATAACTTGTTTAACCGGAGCTGTGCTAAAAGTCTTTAACTTTGGGGATAAGTTAAGAAAGCCTTTACAAAAGTGCTACAGTTGGGCTGGGTTAGGGTGATTTAGTGATGGAGGATGTACATGCTCCATGTGGGGGCTTAGGTGTATAATGCATTCTAGGGCACGGAGATGTGAAAATGGTATGAGATTTGGGTTTTGGAACTACCTGTTTAAGCACTCCCAATTTATTCAGCTTGAGTGGTGGCTCCCTGTTTTATGCTTTTTTTGAGACCCCAGTCCTAAGAACCAAAAGTGGTATTTACTTTTAAGATTCAACTGAAGCCTGCATGGAACCTGCCTCTTCGCAGTGTTTACCTGGAGAAAAATATTGCAAGGATTCATGCACAGCAAATGGGCAATTAGAGTTTTGTAGACCTGTGTCTATATTTTGAAAGACCTAGAATGATCTTTGAAGAAACGAAAAATGCCAACCCTTAGGAACACACTAGAAACTGAAAAGGTATCTTCAGCCTTAGTTTATTTGGATTTGTATATTAAGACTTTTCAGTCGGTTAGCTCATGCAGAAATACACCCCCCCACAGTAAAATTAGGAGGTAGTTTTCCTATTAGGTGTTTGATTTCCATATCCCATGATTGTTTATGAAAATGTATTGGTGTATATTTTAAATTTTCATGATTAATTTTGTTATTTTTAAGCCCTAATATAGCTTTTCAGAAGTGCAAACCCAATACATTGCTTTGTGCTTACAGGCAATAAGGATTCAATATAATCCAACTTGATTTGAGGAGTTGAGAATGCAGATGGGAACAAGGAGTGGCTTATACTTCAGTAAAGGTGGAACATGAGATGCGGTTGGGGCAGAGGAGTGGGACAGGTAGCACTTAGGAATAGGCAGTGGCCATCCTCAGGCACTGGACTTTGCTTTTTCCTCTGTGGGAGATCACAGTTTTAAAGCATTATGGAGAGTGTGAGTGGAAGAGGATCATCTGATATGTGTTTTGGAAATATCAAGGTAGTGGTAATGTATGATGCATTCATTTTATTTGAGTGAAACACAAATACTGATTGTGAGTCACAAGTCAGTATTTGTATTTCATGAAAACCAAACTTCTGTACTGATAGGAGAAGGAATCAGAGCCTGAGGGACTCATTAAGAGACTCTAGCAGCATGGGGTGATTCCGGAAGAAACAAGAGTGTGGCATGAACATGGGGAAGCAAAAGAAAACAAGAAAGTATGCGACCATGAAGCGAATGCTTAGTCTCCGAGATCAGAGGCTTAAAGAGAAGGACAGATTAAAACCTAAAAAGAAAGAAAAGAAAGATCCTAGTGCACTCAAGGAAAGAGAAGTCCCCCAACATCCTTCCTGCTTATTCTTCCAATATAACACACTGCTGGACCCACCTTACCACATCCTGGTTGATACCAACTTTATCGACTTTTCCATTAAAGCGAAACTTGACTTAGTACAGTCAATGATGGACTGTCTGTATGCCAAGTGTACCCTTGTATAACTGTGTGATGGCTGAAATTGAGAAACTGGGGCAGAAGTATTGAGTGGCTCTAAGGATTGCCAAGGATCCAAGATTTGAACGATTACCATGCACACACAAAGGAATCTATGCAGATGACTGCTTAGTACAGAGAGTAACTCAGCACAAGTGTTAAATTGTGGCCACAGTTGACCGGGACCTTAAACAAAGGATCCGGAAGATCCCTGGAGTTCCCATCATGTACATTTCTAACCATAGGTACAACATTGAGCGGATGCCAGATGATTATGGAGCCCCTTGGTTCTAATTCTTAAAAGATAGAGTTCCTCTGCCTTCCTTTACCAACTTTTTCTGTTGCCAGTTCATATTAGCAATATGCTGTAGCATGAATTATTCTTCTTACCCATTTGCTCTGTTATGAGCTGACTATGGTTAAATACACCCACTTTTTGATGTTTTGAAATTGATATTTTGTATCATTTTAAATATTGTTGCATCTTTTTATAAATCAGATGATTGCTCATATAAAAAAAAAAGAGACTCTAGCAGTGTGGATACAGGGGAGGGACGCAGGAGCATATCTGCATGGTTACTAGTTTTCTTCATTCAATAGATATTCATTAAGTTCTGAGTAGTCACTAGGTGCTAGGTCATAATGGAGAGCAACACAGACTGCGTCCTGGAGCACAAGACGTATAAGACAGCCTCCAGTCTCTGCTTGGGTGACTAGTGGAAGCTGGTGCAGTCAGCACTGTGGGAATCGTGGGGCAGAGGTTGGTGGGGGGCGGGGTGGTTGGGGAGAGGCTTGTGTGTGTGAGTTGAGGAATGGTTTCTCAGCAGTTGTAGATGGCATTTAGTGTTGGAAGGACTGAGGTGAAGTACTTGGGTTGGGAGACTTTGGGGTTGGGAGGTCTAGGCCAGTGCTTCTTAGACCTTATGTATGTTGCAACCACCTGGGATCTTATAATATGCAGATTTTGCTGCAGTAGGGTCTGGGTGGAGCCTGGGGTTTTTCAGTTTTAACAAGCTCCTGTTCGCTGCTGTTGCTGCCTGCCCTTGGAACAGTAGCTGGAGCTGCAGAAGGGTAGTTGAAAAGCTGGTTAAAAATTGTTGAATAGTTGAAAATGAGATGGAGAACTCCTTCCTCTGGGAGAATATCCACATTATTTCCCTCTGTCCCTGTCTCTCTTTCTCTCTCTCTGCATATGTGCGTGCACACACACACACACACACACACACACTCATACACACAAACTTCGAGCTTTAGAAGAATCTTATAAACAAACTATTTGGGAGTGGAACCATTTACAGATTGGGGAATGCCTACAGATGTGTACGTATGCCTTCATTTACAATGAAATTGCTTTTCCAGAAAGTCCATAATCTCCAGGTCATCTGGAAAATATTTCTTTATGTCAAACATGGACAGAACATATTTTGTTGACTTTACTTGCAGTTGTCAAAGGGGAATAATGAACTCATATTCACAGATAACCATTTCCAAACCATACTTTATTTTTAAGTGTTGACTTTTCAACTCTAATCCATTAAAATCCGAGAGGCGGTAAAAAAAGAGAAAACAAAATGTCCAGCTAAAATTTTTAAGGAATGTATTTCTATGAGGGAAATACTGTGTCGTGTTTGTGGCCTCAAGGGAAAAAAATAGCAAGTGTCATTTGTGGAATAAATATATATAATTGCATATCATCTTCTGAGCCTGCACTAAAAAACAGTAGATGTTATTGGTTTTTTACTTTTTGGTTGTCTCACAAGGCAAAACAGTTAAGAAGAAATCCTCAGCTTTTTATTCTTTTGCATCTAATATGAAAACAAGGATGAGAATATAGAACAGGGCTTTTCTTCGATGCAGGGAATAACTGGGAGGTTGGATTCCTTTTAATAGCTTTTGATGTGTTGAAATCCAGTCAGTGTTTACATAGTAAGTAGTCACTTGACTTAAATTTTTTTTTCATAAGCATTACTTACTCCTGCAGTGACGAATGAATGTTCTCTTTGCTCTGAACATTGCCTATATAAATTATTAGGAGAAATGGAGTAAATATTACCCTCCTTCTAATAGGGATATTTCTCTGATGGGGACCCATTTGTTTACTGTAGCTGCTGGGATGGCATGATCAGGGTGACACGAAGACACTGTAGGAGTAAGACTTTCTACTTCTTGGTTGGATTTGTAATTTTATTTTTGTAGTTTTATTTCCTTTTACACTTGTTCATTGACTCTACTCTCATTTAACAGGAAAAAAAAAAATCAATTGCCTAGAGGAAGATAGAGATGTTCCAGCCTCATTAATAGACCAAAACCTCATTAGGGAGATGACTGTTGCATAATGAAAGGTGCTTAACATCAGAAGACCTGGATTAAAATCCTGGCTCTGTTCCTTGCCAGTTTAGAAACCATCTCAGAGCCTTGGCCTCCCCAGCATGGAATTCTGTGCAGGAAAAATGTATTTATAATGTAGTAATATGTGTGCCATGAGGAAATATTCTCCAGTCCCTGCTTAGGTGATCTATGGAATGATCTATGGGGAATCAGGGGAAGGGATGTAGAGCTTTGAGGAAATGTGTAAAGATAAAAAATAACCTCTGATAAATGACCATTTTGAACATACACTATCTTTTTTTATATATTCATATTTATAATCCTCCCAAACTATGAAGTCTTTTTCTTTCTCCAGCCTGATTTCAGTATCAGTATCAGTAAATTTTGGTAACTTGCACTTTTTTCCCACAAGTCATCTTTATTTCTTGTTTGGGTCCATATTAAAAATAATTTAAGTTTTATAAAGACATAAAGCAAATTCCTAGGTGCACTTAGATGCATAAAGCTTATAGCCACTCATATTCTACACTTTCAGATACAAAAAAACGCTACCTTGTTTTTCCACTAAGGTTAAAATGTGTGTGTGTGTGTGTGTGTGTGTGTTTGTTGTATTCCATATATGAAAAACAAACAAATGGAGCCTACAAAGATTATTTTGTTTGTTTCTATTTTGCTTAAAATGTTGCTCAGTCTGAAATAAATACAAAAATTTGGAAGTATCCGGACCACTAGCCAGAATTTAGGAAATATGATGGTAAAATATGTTTATCTGTCATATGTTTATTAAGTGCTGAATTAGTATTGCAGAAGACTGTGTAATATTGGAAAAATTAGGGATTTCTCCTCAAAAGTTCACTGCATATTTCTAGGCTTTCTCTAGACAGTGTTGAAATGCCAGGAAGTAGATTTTACATTCAGTGATAGTCATCAGAACTCAGGGCTGCAGAATCTGATTTTGTATATAAGTCAAAGACCAGGGTAAATTTGTGTATGTTTTTAAATATTAGAGGAAATCTTTACAAGAATTATCTTGTGTAAAATCGCCTATAAAATTTCCTCCCATGGTGACCTAGCTTAAACTTTGTACCCTGAGACATACTAACTAAAAATAGATAGAGGAGTTTGTTTATTTCCCTTAATACATTGGCCCCAGGGAAACTCAGAAACTCAAATTTACTATGTTTTGTGGTCAGCCTAATTGCCCACGGACAAAATTTTTTTAATTTCTCTTCTGCTTCTGATCCTGGGTGTAAACAAGATAATTTATGACATGTAGGCAATGTTTTGATACTTGGATATTAAAGTAAAAGCCAGTTCACTGGTCATTATTAGTAGCTACTATAAATTGTAAATGGATTAAGTGCTCATAATTATGTAAAATGGTTAGTTTTTTCTTTGCAATTCAAATACAAACAGGGTTGGCTACTTTGTAAACACCATCCCTGTAGTTCCTGTTCTGTTGATCAGCTACAATATAAAAAGCTGAGTTGCATATTGAAATTAGTTTGATTGCTATTAGGGATTTATGTTATTTCCTAAAGTTCCTAAGGTTAGACTTTATCAGTGGATCTTTTCTGTTTCAGTAGTTAATGGTGAAAAATGACTTGTTAAAAAAAAGTCCAAAAAACAAAATTCAACTGAGTAAATTTTAAAGATCTTATTGGCTTTATGCCATGATTCATGAATTGGGGAGCATCTTAGCTAGCAGGTAGAAAGGAGCTCTGAAGAGCTGTACAGAATGAAAGACTTTCATAGGAAAAAGTAGGCGGGACAAAGAAGTTACTAGGAAAGAGTGGGTTGTTTCAGGCAAGGTCACCTTCCTTTGAGAGATGACAGGGGTTTATCAGAGTACCTCACTAGGGCTGGCCAGGTAATTCAGATTCCATTCCTGGGACAGGTTCACACTGTGAGTCTTGCTTTGGTTATGTGGACTTAGCACAAGTGACCCTATTTTGGATCTGTTGTCACTTTTTTAATGGGCTTAAAACAGAGAACCTGTATTACAGGTCTTGCAGGGAAGAATGGAGTATTTTGTTGATATTCTTAGGGCTTCTTTATTGTTATCTTGCACTCTTTTTTTTTTTTTTGCTGAATAGCTACCAAAAGAGGCAAATGGTTAAATGAAAATGAGTTCTCTGAGAGTGTTAAGTGTCCATCAAACACCATCGGTTTGCTGTCCTCTTTCCTGGTTACTTAAACCTAACAGATAAAGGAACGAAGAAATAAAACCTTAGTTACAAAGGTTTTGTAACATTTAAATCTATACAATAATGAAATTATAGATAAATCCATTGTGTGTGTGGTTTTTAAAAAGATTTATTTATTTATTTTAGAGAGAGAGAGTGTGTGAGTGCATGGGGGGAGGGGCAGAGTGAAAGGGAGAGAGTCTGTTTTAAGCAGACTTCACACTGAGTGCAAAGCCCAGTGTGGGGCTCGATCTCATGACCCTGAGATCACAACCTCAGTGGAAACCAAGAATCTGAAGCTTAACTGACTGTGTCACCCAGGCACCATGGCCCCCGTTTTTTTGAGAGAGAGTGTATGTGCACATGCCCACGAGGAGAGACAGGGCCAGAGGGAGAGGGAGAGAGAGAATCTTACGCAGACTCCATGCCCAGTGAGGAGCCTGACTCAGGGCTCGATCTCATGACCCTGAGATTATGACCTAAGCTGAAATCAAGAGTTGGAGGCTTAACCACTGAGCCAACCAGGCACCCCAGTGAATCCATTGTTTAGGAAAATTCCAGAAAGCCTAGGTCATATTTTATTAAAATTAAAATTATCTACTTCACAGGTGGAAGTTTTATGAGTGAGGGAGTTTATACTCTAATTATCTTACCACACTAATTAAGGCCAAAGTTAGCATAAGTTAACGTAAGTGTAGAAGAAGACAAAGGCTCATCGTGTGTTTTAATATGGAAACTTTTTGCATTTGGAGTGAGGTAATTCATTGTGCCAGAATGTCTCACATATTATGGGATGTTCAGTGTCTGAAGTTCCCACCCGCTATATGCCAATTGACCCTACATGTCATTGTGATAATCAAAACTGCTTTCATAGATTTCCAAATGTTTCCAGCGGGGCTGCTAATTTGTGACTGAAAGTCACTACTTTATGAGAGAAATTGTTCTCTTTGTTCGATGGACAAATGAATGTAGCACTAATAACTCTGATAAGACTCACATGTTCATTGTATTTTCAGAAGGTCTTGGGAATAAATATTTGGAGATTGGATTTTTGGCTTTGTTTCAATCTTATTTGTTACTCTGTAGTGTGTTATGCCTATTAATGATGAGTGGTATACTTTGAAGTTCCTTCCCCCCTTCCTCCCTCCTCCTTCCCTCCTTCCCTTCCTCCCTCCCTCCCTTCCCTCCTCTCCTTCCTTCCTTCCTTCCTTCTCTTTCTCTTTCTCTTTCTTTCTAAAAATACTTTTGTATTACATTGTTTTCAGATCCCAATTAGCCTAAATTTAATTGTATATGCATCAATTACTTATTGTGTAAATGAAAATTATCCATTCTCAGCGGCATCTCCCAAATTGAAATTTTCCTTGTTCTATTATATTTTTAAATGTGAATTTAAAAAATGCTGCTCTTTATCTCTCTTTCTTAAGAAGCTTGGTGGAGGATGATTCATCATCAAATTGAGAAAGGTTTGGTATGGATATAAATTTACATGAGAAATATCAGTTGATTTTTATCACCTTTCAGAGCAAATGTATTTGTTCTTCTCTTCTAATATAAACATATAAATATCTAGAGAATTTTAAACCATCTTTTGTCCTCCTGAAAGCATTGTTTTTTTCCTCATTTTTCTGTCTTTCATTATTTAAATTTCATGAAGCAATGGAGTTGTAGTCATATTATTAACTCTTCATTCTGCTGCTTCCAAATATGCTCCTCCCCAACTAGCTATTTTTTTAGCAATTTCTTCATCTACCACAACCTTACATACTTTGATAACCAATTGTTTAAAAAGTGTTTATTATAAAATTTATCATATAGATAAATTATTTATTGTGCATGTATAGTTTACATAGTAATAAGAAGGCAAACACTGTCAGCTCACCACCTGCTGGTTAAGACAAAATAATTATCAGAACTTTGTAAGTCCAGTGCCCCCTCCATAATTACTTTTCACTGTTCTATGGAGGTTAACTTAATAGTGAATTTTGTAAATCGCTCTTACGCTTTATTTATAGTTTTACTATACTACCTATGTATGTATCTGGAAGCACTGTTCTGTTTTGCCTGCTTTTGAACTTTAGAGTTTAATGATGTTTAATGATTTCTTTTAAGATTTTTTACTCTATGTTGCAAGATTCATCAATACTGATACTTGGATTTAGTTTGCTTATTTTTCTCAGCTCTAGAGTATCTCATTGAGTAGATACAATACCACTTATTTATCTAATGTACTGTTGATTGACCTTAGAGTTATGAATCTCACATACTTGATATTATAAACACTGTTTCTATGGACATTCTTTTTTTTTTTAAAGATTTATTTATTTGAGAGAGAGCAAGCACGCATGTGAGTGCATAAGTTGGGGCAGGGGAAGAATCTCAAGCAGATTCCCCACTGAGCATGGAGCTGACCAGGGCTCAATCCCATGACCCTGAGATCATGACCTGAGCCAAAACTAAGAGTAGGATGCTTAATCGACTGAGCCACCAAGGTACCCCTCTATGGACATTCTTATACATGTCTCCTGGCTGACGCATGCAGGAGTTGTTTTTTGGGTTTATATGTGGATTAAAATTGCTGGATTATTTGCCAAGTGGTTGTACCAATTTGCACACCACCTAGTTGTAGATGCCATAGATTTAGATTTTTGTCAAAATATTAAATGTGAAGTATTATGGGGGTTTTTGTATTTACTCTTCAGCAAAATTCTTGTTCATGTATTTAAACATTTTTGTCCTTGGTTATTATCTTTTTGGACTGATTTGTAGCAGTTTTTAATATATTCTGTTTATGAATCTTTTGTTAGTGTTTTAGGCTATAAATATCTCAGTTTATGGCTTTTCCTTTTATCTTTTTCTTTTTGACAAAAAGGATATCCTTCATTTACTGTAATTGTATTCATCAGACTGTTCCTTTTATAATTAATTTTTTGTGTATTAAGAAATTTTTCACTGTCATAAGATTATAAAGATATTCCCTTGCAACTTTTATGTTGTTTGTAAAGTTGAATCCATTTTATTTATTTCTATATGTTTAACTACTACTTATCTCCATTTATCGACTAATGCATCTAGCCCTCACCTATCTGCAATGTCTACTCTGTCATAAATAGAATTCTCTTATAGTGCATGTTTATTTCCGGGCTTTATTCTGTTTATCTGAGGGCATAGCAAAAGCACATTATTTTAATTACTGTAGTTCTAATATAAAAGTCTTAGTGTTCTGTTCACCCTGTTTTTCTGGAGTGTTATAGTTTTTCATGGCCCTTTACTCTTCCACATACATTATAGAATCAGCTAATCACAATCCATAGAAATCTCTGCTGAGATTAGGTTGGAATTATATTGAATCCATATATTTATGTTGGGAGAACTGACATCTTTCTGATGTTGAATCTTATTATCTAACAACATGTAGAACTCACCATTGATTCAGGTTTTTAAAAAATGTCTTTAAAAGCATTTTTATTAATTTCTTTATAAAAGGCTTACAAAACAATCCCAAGTCATCCGTTATGCTTCTCATTACATTTTCAGATATCCATGTTGAAAAATTGTATATTTTACTTTAACGTTATTTGACCCTCCCAAAAGTAAATATAGTGACCAAAAGTAAATGGGCAACTGGTTACACAGGCTTCTCTCCCCGCCGCCTCTCAGGGCAAATGTTTCTTCCAACCACTGAGCCGTCTTGGGAATCACTCATCAAGTCTATTATTATCTGCATTCTACCTGCCCATAGCATGGCTAATTATTATAATTATTAATTAGTTATAATTAATAATTATTTAGAGAGCAAGTGTTTCTCCAGATACTAATAATTAGTTGTATATTCAATTTTCCTTTCTAAAATGTATGTCATAAATACCCCATCATATTATACAATAGAATAAATAGCTAATACAATATTTCCTACTTAGCTGATGCTAACTCTACACAGTTCTCTGGCTCATTATCATCATAATATCCTGCACATTGTTGAGGTATCTTCAACTTTACCACATTCTTTCAGCTTCAGCATTTCTTTTGGATGGCCCAACAATATTATCAAGGCAGAGTCTGTGTTACAATTTTCATTTTGAAGAGGAAGAAAGTGAAATTTGGAAAAATGAAGTAATTTCCACAAGACTACATAACTGGTGTCTAGTAGAGATGAGCCTCAATCTCAGGTTCTGACCTCAGAGCCAGTGTTCCCGCCTCTATATGGCGGGGGTGGTGGTGGTGGTAGGGACTGTGGGACCATAGGCCAAGTAGGCCCTCCAACCTAGTTTGTAATTGTTATTTAGTTTATCTAATGTGAAAGCCTTAGTTGGTGCTTGCCAGCTTAGTCTTTGGGGGGCTTCCTGCCTCTGTCTAGCATTGTACCAATTTGTACCTGCTTGCCTTTCCAGTTCCTGTGGGCGTTTGAGTTTGTGATCTCAGCCCTAGAATAAGGCTGGCATTCCCTGTTGTAGGTTTGATTTTTTCTTCTTTGTACTTGTTACCATCTTGTACTTGTTCTGATTACTTATCACCAGACAGATCTTATAGACTGCTTTGCAATTCTATTATGAAAAGATAGGTAAATTATTATTCTCATAAGAATAGGCACAGAACACGGAATACAGTGCCTTGCACTCAATGTGTGCTTACTAAATATTAATTGATGATGGAAAAGATTTAAATCTTTCTCTAAATAACAAGATTTTGTAGTTATCTATCAAAATCTAATTTTGTTGAAGTCACTTCATCTCATTGTGAGCGGATGCAGCTCAGTTTGACAGATAAAATGTTACCGGCTCATAAAATCGAACTTGCTCTGTGTTTGGTACTGTATGGAATTTTGTCAGGAAAGGCTTGGATTATGTTGCTACTATTGGCAGGAAAGTTATATAAAACCTGTGCATTTGGAAGATCTTTGCACGAGACATGGTTGACATGCCACATTTTTATACTGATGCCACTTTTCTTCCAAGTGGAGATGTTTCTCTTTGTCCTCTCCTCCTACAACTCTTCTTACGGTCTTTACCAGAGCGATATTTGTCCCTCCAGATTTGGATGTCTTCCAGTAATTGAGAGCTTTCCTTAGCACCAAAAATTAATTGAGCTGCAAATAAGAGGAGTAATCGTTGATGAAAATGATGCCCTGTTCACTCCGGAAAGGTAGGCTGCTTTAATCCATACCCGCCTTCAAGGCTGCTTTTTGAATTCTAAACAATGGGATTCAATGTAAATCCTTCCTCTGTTTGTAGGAAGCTCTGTCTTATTTGGAGTTTATAAAGGGAGCTCTGCGAGGTAAAACTGCTGTACAAGTGCTTTTTTTATGTTAAGTCCATGTATTAATCAAAACAGCTGTGTGGGTTACTAGGTAGATTATAACACCAGGTGGCAATAAAATGTCTTCCTCATTACAATCAATACCGATGAATTGCAGAGACCTCCTGTCCGTGACGGCCCTTCTCGATGGGCATCCTCACTCGGTGGTAGGAAAAATGAGTATGGGTTGTATGAAACTATTTCAGCACCACCCTGAGCTTAATAGTGCTGTTTTCCATTGCCTGTAACAAGCTGCGCTGGAGCCGTAAAATGTTTCAGCTGACAAATGCTGTCAGATCTTCAGTGCAAAGATCTTCTGTGGATTCAACGTGGTAACTTTTATTTTAGTGATGCCAAAACACACATCCGCTGTTGCGTGTTCACACAGTGTGCTCTGTGGAGCCATCCCGTCAGCCACAAAGCATGGTCACTGTCCCATTCCTGTGACCGCTAATGGCAAAATTCTTCAATTAAAAGCTGTGGAGGTTATGCTGACTCTTAACAATTTGTTTTCTCCCCGAAGTAAACTACCTGCTGTTAAGTCATTGAGTTTGTTTAGTTTGATTTTCGGTGTATAGTATAAGATATGAGTTTATCATAGAGACAAAGGTTCAAGCTAAAAATGATAATTTTTTTAAAGATTCTATTTATTTATTTGAGAGAGAAAGAGAGAGAGAGAGAGAGAGAGAATGAGCTGGGGGGAGGGAGAGGGGAGGGAGATCCAGACTCCCCGCTGAGCTGGGAGCCCAATGTGGGGCTCGATCCCAGGATCCTGGGATCACGACCTGAGCTGAAGGCAGACATTTAACCAACTGAGCCACCCAGGCGCCCTTAAAAATGATAATTATATGAAAGGTTTAAGGAGGTGCCCATATGTGGCTCAGGGCTCAAGTTTATACAGCTACTGAATACTAGTTTACCAGTAGGGGTGCCTGGGTGGCTCAGGCAGTTAAACATCTGCCTTTGGCCGGGGTCATGATCTCAGGATTCTGGGATTGAGCCCCACATCGGGCTCCCTGCTCAGTGGGGAGTCTGCTTCCTCCTCTCCCTCTGGTCCTCTCCCCAGCTCATTCTCTCTCTCTCTCTCTCTCACAGAAATATTTTAAAATATTTTAAGATATTGAAATATTTTAAAATATTAAAAATTAAATATTAAAAATAAAAGCACAATACATGTGCTTTCCTGTCCCAGGTACTGTTCTGAATGTTTAACTTATATGTATTTATTTCATCTTCACAAGAAACCTCTTTGTTTGGTGTCATTGTCCTCATTTTGATGAATACAAAAAACTAAGGTACGAGAGATTGGATAATCTGATGCCATAGACAGGATATGGTAGAACCTTTGGTTAAGTTTGTGCACTTAACCAAAATTAATGCCTCCATATTGACTGAAGTGAAATACACATACTCTTGGCATTGAAAGGGAACACACATACTGAATGTCTACTGCTCTGATGGAGATTTTTTTTTTTTTTACAGTTAACCAAGAGAACAGATTTCTTCTATTACCTGTAGTTTAGGATTATAGAGTTTAGATTACCCTCTGGTCAGGATTTCCAAGGCTGAAAATGGAGAACAGTTGGAGGAGAAAAAGTGGACACTTCTGGAATCCATTTTCCTTCTCTTTATTGTGGATCTTTCTTCTTCCAAGCACTACTACCGTCTGCAACCTCAGTTGATGTTAAATTCACTGTAGAATTGGATTTCAGTTGCTCTCCTTAATAGCTGTGGGGCATCCTTTTTCAAAGGACTCACTAAAGATTCTTTTTGTTTGTTTCTGCTAACTTAAACACTGATGTTTTATAATATTATGAGGAAACTACTGATTTGAAGAATTGGGATTCATGTTTCTTTTCCTTTTTTGATTCTATAAATATAAATCAGCAAGTAACAAAAAGAGCAATTCCACCTGTGAAGTTATTATCCCGTGAGTTGAATATGGGCATTATAATTCACCAGTAGTTGATGACTGAATGGATCTAGAGAAAGAATGAAAAGGTAGATTTTAAAGATGAATATACAACATTAATAATTTTCTCAGTAAGATATATTTGAAATGGAAATCCATGACAGGAAGCCAGACTAGGAAATCAGGAAGTTTGTATTTTGCTCTCCCTCCTCATCAGTTTCCCAGCTTCCTTTTTCGATTAGAGCCTTTGCCAAAGCTTCTTACATGTGTTTCTGGAATGTTTCCAGTAGACCTTTCGAATGGCACTTTGGTTTTCAGGCAGTGATTTCTGCCCTGGCTGAATTTTAGAATATGAAGGTCATTCATCTATATCCTGGAATGATGATTCACATATTTATGTTCTAGAAAGTAGACTGAAAAGAAAAATTTGCTACTTTATTAATTAGGGCCCTTTCACATTTTGTATTCTCCAGCTTAATCATTTGCTTGTTTGAACTAAAGTCATCTTCCTTAATCACCATCATTAGTGGCTGTCCATGAAGGATTATCTCTCTGAATTTTATAAGCATGTTAGAATTTAATGCATTTTACATTCCCCATTAGGGATTAGACATCATTCCATATTTTACTATACCAATATATATTTTTTAAAGCATGAGATTAACTATAGTATGTTCTACCTTGGTAATAGAGGGGAAACCTCCTCCCCTCATTGGGTAAGGGAGCAAGTGGGTAACTAGGGGATCCAGTCTTGGTACCATTTTATAGTTTAAGCTTCCCAGGGCATTTCAGAAAGTTTACTTCTTCAAAGATGAAAATTTGGTATTCTCATCGCTTTCGTGTTGAACTTTCCCAGGGATGAACAGTTCATTCACTGTCTTTTGGAAACAGCCTGTTACACTTCGGGCGTCATTTAGAAATTCTTCCTTATATCCAGCCGAGTGTTCATAGCATTCACTGGTTCCTAGTTTGGATCTTTAAGATGACACAAAACAGATCTATTCCTTTTCTACCTGATAGTCTTCCAAATATCTGAAGCCGTCTTAATATTCCTGTGATTATTCTCCTGCACATTGGGTCATGCCACCATTTCCCATATTCCATATTTTGAAAATCTCTCATGATCATTGTTCTCCTCGTCTGTCCCTTGTGCATGTAAAAATGGACATTGGATTCTAGAAAGAAGCACCATCATCGTGCACACACATATAGCACTTTCTGGACTTTCTGGCTTACTATGTGTGTGTGTGTTTATGTGTTGTCTTGTTTCATCCTCACAGTGAAACTGGTAGACACAGACCTCTTCTTTGTACTCATTTTTGTCTGAATAGACTCAAAGCTCTAGGCAGGCAGGATCTGGTGCTGGTTTTTATTGAATTCCAACTCCATGCACAGTGCTTTGTATACAGTAGTGACTTCCTAAATAACTGTGGAGTGAATGAGCCCCCACTCCTCACCCTGGGGTTGGCACGAGGAGGTGGAGTAAGTTTCAGAGCTTGGGAGAGTGGTCAGTTTAACACAGCGCTTTAGAAAAAAACTTTGCGATTTGTTTGTTTGTATTGTTTGCGTATTTCAGGTTCTTCTAGTTTTTCCTGGGCTTCAAATGACTATCAGAGTGTTCTGCACACTCAAAGCAATAATGTTTTAGTCCAATACAAGCTTATATAGAAACAAAACAAAACAAAACCTCTCTCCTTTTCTCAACTTATGAAGTTAAGAGTTTAAAAAATTGCTTTTAAAAGGAGTATTAATCCAAAAGAATAAATGAAGTAAAATGTCTGTTGGAAAATTAAAATTAGATACTTCAGTGAAAATGTTTATTGGGTAAATGTGATTTGTGGTTTAGTTAATAATCCATCCAAAAGCAGATATTTATTTAAATGTCATATATGTTGATCATTTTTCAAGGTTCTTGAGATGTAATATCATGGACAAAGTCCCTACTTTTATGCACCTTATATTTTACTTGAGGAAGACAGGCAACTTAACAATTAAGCAAATAAGACAGATAAGATAATTTTTGATAAGAAGTAAAGGAAACCTACAGAGCAATGTACTCAGGAACAGCAATGAGGAGGTGGCCCGGTGAGTTGAGACCTGAGGGACCAGGGGGAGGCCGCTCTGCAAAGTGCTCATTTCTGCAGAGGGAAGGAATGCAAGGGTCCTGACGTGGGTGAGTGCTCGGTGCCCGGAAGGAATTGCGAGCAGAAGAATGGCAGCTGGAGTACTTGGGATGAGTACTTGGGATGAGTACTTGGGATGAGTACTTGGGATGAGTACTTGGACGTGTACAGTCCTCCTTATGTCGTCCTTATGGGCCGTGGTGAGACGTCTGACAGATTTGAAAGTCGATTCATCAAAATGGATGGACTGTGGATTCTAGGGACACAGGAGAAGCTGGGGGACTCACGGGAGGGGTTACAAGTAAGCTAGCAGAAACGTGATGGCAGCTCCGACTAGCAGAGGTCAGGGGTCATGAAGAGAAGTGGGTGGTGCCTGTGAGAGAGCTACTGGAGCCATACTGGACGTTACAGGTCACACTGTAGGGCCAGAGAGGGGATGATGTAGAAGTGGGGGGGGGAATTAGCATGGCACTTGTAAATATAATGGCAGGATGTTAAGGAAGAACCCCAGGGAACCCTGTTCCTGCAATGATCAGTGTTATTATTTTATACAAATGGTTCATGAAGTGATGATGTTCCCAATTTGAGGCACAATGGTGCAGGCAGGCAGTTGGACGTATGTGCCAAACATCTTTTTTTTTTTTTTTAATATAGATTTTATTTTTTCATTTGGGAGAGAGAGAGAGAGAGCACAAGCAGGGGGAGCTGCAGAGGGAGAGGGAGAAGCAGGCTCCCCACTGAGCAGGGAGCCCGATGCGGGGCTTGATCCCAGGACCCTGGGATCATGACCTGAGCTGAAGGCAGACGCTTAACTGACTGAGCCACCCAGGCGCCCCTGTGGTGAATGTCTTAAGGTGGTCTTCTCACTTTCCTATCCTAAATCTTAGTAGCCTGCTCCTATAGCCGCATGAAGGAATAATGTAGAATAATGTAGTCAGTCAGTGATACACTTTGGAGTCTTATATTTTTTTCCCCAGGTCTCCTTACCTTAACTTAATCCGTTAAGAATATAAACATATCTGATATTTGTTGTTCCTTAGTTCTGTGAAATAATGACAAGTCTTCTCCACCCCTGGCCGGCGTTGAACCTACACATGTGTAAATTTGCTTAGCTTTCCAAAACAGTGCAAGGTTTTACAAAGATAAGACAGTTCATTTACATAACCCAGAATAATTTGGCTGGCAGACTCAAGGAGATATAGTGTGTGGATCAAGTTTAACACATTCATTTAGATTGGCTGACTCCCCTGCGTTTCCTGTGCTTGCAGAGGGTCCCATCTGTTCAGCTCCTGGCCAGAGACCATTGTGCCTGTGAGCATTGAAATTTCTTATTGCAGACGCTCAGCGCTTCATAATTGGTTTAGGGTGCCCCAGATACTCACCAGGAACATTGTTAATTAGTACCAACGAAAGTGGCAATTATTCTAGAACTAGGATACTGCCTGTTACTACCGTACTCAGGTGACCGCGAGAGCCAACACACTTCTTTCCTGCACTTTCCCCCTTTTGCATCCTGGCGATTTTATAACTCAGAGACGCCTTCTCCATTGCCCTCAGACCACTGAGCCCAGCTCCCAGACCCTCAGAAGGACTTCCCAGGACCTCCCATAGAGTGATCATCCCTTAATCTCCAGGAAGATCTCTCTCTGCCAGTTGAACTAAACCACTTGGCATTTCCTCCACAAACCCTTTTGTTTCCACACTTTGCATCTTTGCTCCTTAAGTTCTTTCTGTTTGAAAGCACCTTTTCACCCCCCTTAATCCCTGCCTGTCACAAACGATACTCACTTCAGATGCCTGCCTGATGCTCCATCCTTTGATCTCCCAATAATTTGTTTGTTCCTCTCTTTTGATATTTTACCTCTTATCTCTTGTCCTAGTTCAACCTCTTAAGGGTTTATTGCCCCATCCCTGCATACTCTTCACATTTTTATGGTAGTGCCAGCAGAGTGCCTTACATGGAGGATGTTGCCAATTAGGCTTTGTTGACTTCACTTGAGTTCTTAGTATCTAACTATGGTCTAACGATAAGCAACACAAGAACCAAAATCATCTCAAGGCAAAGTTCTGACATAACCCAGCCAGAGGCATGCCTTTCGAGGTCCCACTCCCCGCCCTGGAAGGGATCAGGCTGCCATCAAGGCCATTCTAACCTTTAATCTTTGTTGTTCTTTTATGGTCAACGTGGCCTGGCCTCTTTGTTTTCTGAGTGGAAAATAAATGCTAAGAGGGAATGCCTTGCTGAGTGGGCCAGCCCCGGGAGATGGCCCGTCGCCGTATCTGCCACAGGGCTACCCTTCGAGAGCCCGATGGACTTGTTACATCCCGGAGCAGGCTTTCTCCTTGGTTATATTGTTTCCCTTTTGAATTCTCCAAAACCTGTCAGGTGTTTTCTTCCTTATCTCCCCGAGGACAGCCAGTTAATCTCAGATGAGCCTGACAGCCCCTATTTTCCAGGTCTCTGGTTTCATCAGTAAAGTAGGTTTCATCAGTAAAGAGCTCCATTACCTCCTCCATAACCTTGCTCTCTTGATCCGTATTGTGGTTTATTCCTTATACAGCCCGCCCCATCCATTTTTGGCCGTGTTCCCACTTCCTATCCTCACTCTTGAATGGGACCATTTAATTCAGTAATTGCCGGGACTATAAAAGCCTGACAATCCCTGAGCCTTTTGTGTGATGTTTTCACCTCATTGCTCTTCTGGTCGCCACGCTGACTTTGAGCTGAATAAACTGAGTGACCAACAGCATCCCTCGGAATTACTAATGAATTGCCACCTTTACTTTCTAATGTTAATGATTAATGGATTTCTTTCATTTATCATATAAAGACAATGTTCTAGGAATTTGGGAAAAGTTATAAAGACCCTTACTTCTTGGATACCAGAGGCAATATCTTTAAAGTGGAGTATACACACCCTTGTGGGGGATGCATAAGATATCCCATTATATTTATTTTGCTATCATGCCTTTTTATTCCTGTTTTTAAATATGCACAATATATTAGCATCGTAGGACATGAACATAATTTATACAAATGCATCTGTCGATGTTACCTGCTCAAGATGATTTCCCTGGTAGGGAGGTGTGATCAAAATGTTTGGGACCCTGGGTTTTCAGAGCCACTTCAACTTCCAGCTCCTTGGCTAGTTGTATGACCTTGGATCAGCTTATTTAGTCTCTTTGGGTCTTATTATCCTCACCTCCCAATTGAAAACAAAACCATTCCATAGGTTGCTGAGAGGTTTCGGTGGGGCAATGCATGTGAAGAATTTAGCAAGCGTCCGGAGCAGAGTGTGTACTGGTTACTATGGTCATGCGTAGTTTTAATTGATGTTATTGTTGTTGATGTGTACTGCCTGTCTGTTATATTGCCCCACTGTTCTAGCATTTTACCACTTTTATAGTAGCAGAGGAACTGAGCCTACTCTCCATGTCAAATAATAATAATAGTAAAAGCATCTCATACCGAACACATTAAAAAATGTGAATGAATGAATAAAAATTAGAATTTTAAAAAATACATGCACATACTTTCCTCCCTTAACATTAATAATATAAATAGGTTTTGTAATATATTTGCATAACTTTTGTAAGAGAGGGAGCAAAGGAATTCACTAGAGCTTTCAAAAACACTGAATCCATAATACATGCTGTAGGGTCGTTTTGTTGGTACCATTAGCTTCTGATGAGTTTTCTTTGGTATTTTAGAAATGAAACTCTTTTAGATAAAGTTTATCACAAGCCTACTTTTTATTGAACATTGCCACAGCAGGTATGGTTTTGAAGTGATGCTCTAGGACAAGATGTCTTAAAGAATAACAAGCTTACTATGCACTTATCTGGTATGTTTGCTGAGATCTGAGGATGTCAGAGAATTCTTCAGTGAGGTAAAGAAAAGTTCACCCTAGTTTGCAAGACTGGTTCATGTGGAATTTATAAGAATGGACTGACCAGCATGCCCTTTTAAAATTCCTTGGTTAATCTCTTTATTGAAAGCTGCTGGGCTAGTTGATTAAGAAACCTTATGGGATGACTGCTTTTAATGTCCTACAAATGAAGCCGAATTGTTGCTTAGTAAATCACCATAGATCAAAGTGCTTTGTGGTCAGAGTGCAGTTATTATTATTATTTTTTATTGTTTCATTTTAGAATGAAGGTGAAGGGTTGAAGAAGGAAACATGCAGAATTTGACATCGATGATGTTTATTTACTTTCGTGCACTTCTTTACGCATCTAATCTGAACAATTGGGCGAGGAGTGCAGCAAAACATAAATGGGTAAATGTAAAGCTCAATCAATTAATAATTTGTTCCTATTTATAACTGCCCAATTCCTTCCTAGCCATGAAGAAATCAGTAGGCATATAGAGAAGACTTTGGGTGCTTCCCAGGGAAGCTGAAGAAGCATCCCTGTTGGCTTGTTGATGGTGTTAAATCCATATTTCCATAGTCACCTCAGCATGAAATGTACACGAGACCGTTCGGTGTTACCCTGTGGTCTGATCTGAGAGGTACTAAGGGCTGATATTTTTGCTTCTTATGCTTCCTTGAAGGGTACAGTATGTATTTTGTTGCCCTTGATTGTCCAGTGCCTGAAGCAGTATACGAATAGGTTTGGAAGGATTAAGTGAATATGTGAGCATATATGTTTTGTTGACTGGGATGACCCTGAGGAAAGAAGTAAGAAAAAGGACTTAAAAAAAGGATTAAGAAAGTGGACTGAAAATGGAAATTGAATCTACCATAAGAATTCCATAAGGGTTTCAGTTCTATAGTGTGATTTTACTTCTGGAAAGTTTAGGCATTGCTATGTTGCACTTTGTTTTCGTATAGTGTGTAGCATTAAGTACGTATATTTAGTGGCGTAATAAATGCAGGTTTGGGAAGGATTCATGTTTCAGGTATTTTTGTACCTTCTGGGACCACTCTAAAAAACCCATTTATCTATCTACTCTACCTATCTCTTTTCTTTTTTCTTTTCTTTTCAATTCCAGTGTTGTTAGTAGTGTTATATTAGTTTCCCATGTACAATATAGTGATTCATCACTTGCATACATCACCTGGTGCTTATCACAAGTGCACTCCTTAATCCCCATCACCTATTTAACCCATCCCCCCACCCAGCTCCCCTCTGGTAACCATCAGTTTGTACTCTATAATTAAGAGTCTGTTTCATGGTTTGTCTCTCTCTTTTTTTTTCTTTGATTGTTTGTTTTGTTTCTTAAATTCCACATATGCGTAAAATCATATGGTATTGGCCTTTCTCTGACTGCCTTATTTCACTTAGCATTATACCCTCTAGCTCCATCCATGTCGTCACAAATGGCAAGATTTCATTCTTTTTTATGGCTGAATAATATTCCATTGTGTATATGTGTATGAATGTGTGTGTATAATGTAAGAAAATAAAATATATATGTATTTATCTATCAATTGACACTTGGGCTGCTTCCATAATTTGGTTGTTGTACAAAATGCTGCTATAAACATAGGGGTATATGTGTCCCTTTGAATTAATTTTTGTTTTTGTCTTTTTGGGGTACAAAACCCATTTTATAGTACTCATTTCACATCCAGTAAGTAGCGATCCATTTCAGATACTAAAATCAACAAATATTTACTAAATGTCCCATTCGATGTTTCCACGAAAACCAGTGTTAAACTTAGAAACTGAATCCCTACATCTGGGTCCCATTCTAATGCTTTAGCTAGAAAGCTGCAGCTTGCCTCACGGAACTGGAATAAGACCATTACTGATCATCAGTTCTGCCAGGGCTGGCCAGTACTGTAAGTCTATTCCATACCTTTGTTATATTGTCATCATTGTTAACACCCTCAATTTATCCATTTGGTTGACTCGTCATAGATTCATGGTAGATTAAAGCTAACTTAATATCCTGATTTTTCCACTGGTGATCATTACAGTGGCTAGAAAGTGCTAAAATGACATAGTTACCAAATGTTACCCACCTGGTGATGCTCTTTTTGAACAGAAGAGGATTTACAGAAGCATCAAATAACTGAGAGAAGGGTCCACATCAAGTTTTTAATGAAGATACATGTGAACAAAGTGAATTCTTTACTACCCAACTAATTTAGGAAATGCCATATATTGCATTAGACAGAATAACTGACCTACGTTTAGACTAATGCTGACACAGCTGGGCCTGGAAGAAATAATTTCATCATGCTTGACCATCTTCAGGTTCTGTGGTGACGTATTGTTTAAGTTTAGTGGTCTTCCTGATGTTTCAAGATATTGCAGATGCATTAGCAAAGACTTTCTAATGTGAATGCATATTGTCACCATAAATCATGTGGGGAGAGAAAGGATTTTAGCACTTCTTTGGTATTACAGTGAGTAAAGAAATGTTTTGAGTTGTTTTTGTCATTTGAGGGATGAGGGGCAATGCTTAGTGAATATAGGGGTCCCCAATATAGAGTCTCGTGCTCCTCCATGCCTGCACCCATCTGAATAAAAGTGCTAGGCATTAGAGGTTTCCTTTCTCCTCCTCCTCCTCCTCCTCCTTCTTCTTCCTCTTCTCCTCCTCCTCCTCCTTTTCCTCTTCCTCCCCCTCCTCCCCCTCCTCACTCCCTCTCCTCCTCCCCCTTCTCCCCCTTCTTCTTTTGCTCTTCCTCCTCCCCCTCCCTCCTCCCTCTCCTCCACCCTCTCCTTTTTTCTTTAAATGATGCACTTGCATTCTATCCTGCAGCCTGGAACCTTTGATCTTTATTCTTCAGTTCTGTGATCCTAATTCAAGCTCCCTGTTGCACTTCAGGCTCACTCCAGACAGAAATGATGAGATGAAAGTTATAAATGCTTTGAGTGACTGAGGCCTGCCAGAAACTTCCCTGGGAGGACAGTGGAGCAGCCTTTCCAGTGCTTTTATGAAACATGAGCCATGCTGAGATCACCATGCGAAAAAGCGAGGTCCCAGGAAGAAACTAGTGTGGGGAGAGTGGCAGGCTCTTTTCTGCAGGATGTGCGGTGCCCTCACCAAGTAAAGGTTCTGAGATGAGCCACGGTTGTAAAAACGTTTTGACGGGTCCAGCCTAGTCTTTGCACAACTTTTTTGACCATGGAACTGCTTTTTTTTCTTTCATTATATTTTACTTAATATACTATCATTTGGGGAACTGTCTTCTGTGAATGATCCAAAAAAGAAATTGGATGATGGGCCTGAGACAGTGAACCAAGAGTTGCAGTGGTGTGTCCTTCAGATTGTACGTACTAATTGGCCGCTATGAGCAGTCTGTGCTTTGGTTTTCTAGTGGCAAATAGATATAAAAATCTCAAATTGTTAGGGACAGACCATTATAAACTAAAGAAAGTGAAGTTTTAGAATGAAAAAAAAGATCTCTTGAATGTTTTGTCAAGTAAATGGTCATTTTTTTGCAATAGATGAAATTAAGATTTCATCTATATGAAATAGATTAAATTAACCATTATAATTAAGTACTAGTTATAGGCTTCATTTTCAACACCTCATTTTTTTAAAATTTATCCTTTCTGATCCTCCTGGCATCTTACTTGTTTTATGGACTTGTTTGTAAAGATTTTGTTCACGGATGTAGAGTATGAGGTTAACTGTGACCCAATCTCTGATTAAAGTGTCAGACATTCCAAATTAGTAGCATTCATATGATTGGATGCATTTTGCCCTGTGGAACCCAGAAACACTTCCAGAAACAGAAACTGCTCCTTCCATTAGTGATCAAAACATTTTAGAGAATATTTTGTCTTTTAGCGATAGTTCTGATAGACTACAAAAAATATAAAGTTAACCAGATCTTGGTTGGAGAAAGCATTCTGTCATACTAACTCTACTTTCCTCCAGCAGTAAAGAGGCACATACAAATTTAATGAATAGAAGTTGGAATCACATTTCCTCTTCGTTTCGTCTTTTATTCTCTCCCTTAGGCTTAATATAAATGAGTAGAGTCACAAACACAGAGGGGATTTTTTTCCTCTGTAGAGAACATAGAGGTCACTAATGTCACTGTTTTGGGTCTGAAATAACACACTGCTCGAATATAATTCCAGGGAGTAAGCATCACACATTAGCCTCAATTTTGCAGTGACAGTTTTTAGTGGGGTAATGTGCTGAGAGGTGACGTTACATTTGCTCAATATGTTGTATTCTTGGCACCAACATAAGTTGGGTCTTTATTAGTTCAGAAGTGAAATGAACAAAGTCCTATTTGACACATATTGATAATTGCTCTCAACTTAGGAGCTGATTTAACAAGTTCTTTGAATCTTTTGCCAAAATTTAGGGAGTGCGTTGTTGATCTTTGTAGTCTTCCAGAACATATTAGGATTTTTCCCTCCTGAAGTCACTAAATTGTGCCATTGACAAATATGATATGAAGGAGATTTTCAGGAATCTAATCTATTTTAAATACTAATTAGTTTCAGAAAAATTGATTTTGCTTTGTGCACAAACTCTAAAGAGCCTTACTCATTAAATGGATTTGTTCTTTCTCTGTAGGCTACGCTAAATGTTGAATATAAAAATATGTAATGCCCTAGAAAAAGCATCTAAGGTTATTATTTTAATATAAATTCTGTGTGTGAGTAATTTGCCAGGCAGACTATTTGTACTAACCCATCTGATCTGGATATATTACAAAGTCTAGAACTTTCAAGGGAACCTGTTTAGAAAGTTTCAGTTAAATATTTTGCGATATACCAATCTTCTAAGAAGACTTACATTAGTACTAAAAGGTGCTTCTTCACTTTGTACAGGAAAATCAGTATTTTAAATTGACTGACTTTTCTTTCTTTCTCATCTTAGTACTAATGTTCTTTATATTAGACACCAGTTGTAATTTTTCCTCCTTTATACTAATTTATTGCAATTTTTTTGTGCCAAAAATGAGTAGAACTCAATATAAGTAAATCTCTCTATATGCATATTTATAAAAATAAACACAAAATATAAAATTCAATGCAAAATAAATATTAGTGAACCAAATTCAACAGCTATTAGGTAAGTATATAATTTATGACAAATATTGGGTTAAATGCTGATATAAAACTGCTAATTAGTACTCTACTGAAATTTTGTAGGTGAGAGTCTTAGTTTTTAACTCTTAATTTTAACAACAACCTTATGAAATAGTGTTTATTCTAATTGACCATTTTACAGATGAGGAAATAAGCTGAATTCAGTGAATTAGAACATAGCAGGATGGCATACTTGATTAATTTTGATTTTAAAGGAAAATAAACCCTCAAATGTCTTAATCACTATGGTGCAAGTTGATATTTTTTGGTTAAAGTTTCTAACATACACTCTTCAATGCACATAGTGATTCTCTTGGATATAAAATTGCAAAGGACTGACCTCCCATACTTTGGAGCTCTCAAAGTGGTTCTGGACCTTTAGGGCCTAAAATTTCATCCCAGTGCATTCCTCATTGTAATCTATACTAATCATACCTGCACTGTGTAATATTTTGTGTCAAGACCCTGAGAACCTCAGGTAGAGTGAAATGTGTTTATATGTTTGGGCTTTAAGCCTTATGAGAAAGACTAAAACAAATATTAAGAAGACATTAACCCACCTTCATGGCCTTGACTATCACAGTGACTTTGAATGAACCCATTAGGTGAGAAGCCCCCCATTGATTTGTGAGTTGTGTTTCATATACTCTCTTTGCTGCTTTTCAGATGAAGACACAAAATCACACACACACGTTCACTTACAGGCACACATTCACAGAGGCAGAAATAGCACGTAAATGAAGTCTGGGATGTAGCTGAATCCTAGAAATTTGGATCAGGAACTTCTTTGTTACAAAGTAAAAGATGTCAATAATAAACATAGGCCTTAATGAAATATTTGGTAGAAGCAGAATTGGAAAAAGAAAATAGAAAGACATTTCCTATAATTGAACAATGTCATTATACCTCAAAAAAAATTCAAATGCAGCGATGTTAAACTAGTCTGAAAAATAGCAAGTGGCATTCCCAACAGGCAGAATATCAATTCTATCCTGTTCATGATACTGGTTGCAGTTAAACAAACTAATGTTATTATAGTCTCAATAATTAATATCTCAGATGTTTTGCTATAAAATAAAAATATAAGGTGACTCATAATATATTATATAAATAATGTTTGTAAGACAATATTTTGAAACATATTTTGCTATCTTATAAAGTGGATGATTACTATAAAAAAGTGATTATTTTAAAATGACATTCTTAGACATGTTTTAGTAGTCAAAAATAGTTGTTAACTACATTTCTCTTTCTGTCACAATGTGACACACATTGTATACATTCAGATGACAATAATTAATTTCCCATTTCATACTTCTCAGCCATTTAACTAAAAGAACATTCATTCAAATTAAGGCTGTAGAATTATAGATTCATCAGATTTTTGCAGATAAAGAAAATGACATTCATAGTATTCCAAGGATTAGGTTAGTTTTCCATGACTACTTTGTAGGTTTCCCAACTTCGGGAAACACCAGGCCACATCATTACCTCTTTGTCAAGTGTGCCTCAAATAATTATTGTGAATACTCTGGATTTATACTTGCCAAATTCCTTTTTAAGGACATTAATTGTGTGCGTGTATATATATATATATATATGTACATATATATACACACACACATATATATGTATGTATGAATATATATATATATATATTCATGCCAAGATTAAGACTAGGTAGACTTAATATGCATTTTTTTCTATACTACTTTGTAACACTTTAAAAACACAGGTCTCTGAGGCAATTACAGTTGATAGTGATAGGTACTCATTTGTACTTCAAAAACTTATTTTTGTTTGTTTCTCGAAAAGTTTAACATAGAATTATGTTAAACTGTATGACTCAGAAATTCCCCTCCTGGATACATAACCAAAAGAACTGAAAACATGTACTCAAACTCATACATATACTTGCATGTTCATAGCAGTGCAATTCAGAATAGCTAAAAGGTGGAAACAGCCCACATGTCCATTTGTGGATGAATGGATAAACCAATTGTGGTTATCCATTCAGTGGAATGTTATTTGGCCATAAAAAATGAAGTACTGACACACTAAAATGTAAAAATAAACCTTGAAAACATTGTGCTAAGTGAAAGTAGCCAGATGCAAAAGATTATATATGAGTCCATTCATTTGTAAAGTCTAGAATAAGTAAACCCATAGAGACAGAAAGCAGATTGCTGGTGGCCAAGAGTTGGGGGAGGGGGCAGTGAGCAGTAATTGCTTAATGAGTATGTGATTTTCTTTTGAGGTGATGAAAATATTTTAAAAATAGATAGAGTGGTGGTTGGACAGTATCATGAATATGCTAAATGCCACTGAATCATTCACTTTAAAATGGTTAATTTCATGTTATGTGAATTTCACCTCATATTATTTTTAAAAAGAATGGGTGTATCAGTGCTCTAATAAAATTTTATTTACAAAATGCCTATTGTTTTTGAAATTAAGCATTACGCATTTCAAAAATTAATGTTAATGCATCATTGGGGATTACTTAAGATTATTTAGATTATAGTAATTTACTACTTCTTAAAGTATCTAACATTTCAAACAATTGAGATATTAATTAGCTTAGTGGATTCTGGCAATTTACATTTTATAAACTTTTTAGTCTGAATTGAATTTGTTGAATTTGAAGCCTCCATGGGAATTTTCACAATTAGCACACATTATCTACATATGTTGTTTGCTATTGCACACAGTAACGCTTGGCTGGTTGATCCAAGTTCTTTACATGCATTATTCAATTTATTTCTGAAAACAGCTTTATGAAGTTGTGCTATTTTACCTATTTAATAGTTGAGGAAGCCAAGGTTTGTATTTGACTGATCTGGGACTGATCCCAAAGTTTGTTCTATAACCATTAAACCAGCTTTTTTTTTTTTTTTTTTTGCTCTAATGAGATATATCCCACAAAAATGAGTTAGTCTCAATGGACTCACAATCCCTAACTCCAGCCCCAACAGAGAAGCAGAGAGAAAAATTAATTTTTTCTTTAGGGGGAAAAAGTGTTACTTTTGCTAAGAGTCATGCTGAAACTCATTCAGTGGCATGTTCTAGAGTGTGTTAAAGTCTCATTATATAATTAAAGCATTAAATATACAAGGGAGCTTGACAAAAATGATAGACTATATAGTATGTGCCTGTGAATCGTTTTCTAAATTAATCAGTTTACATCATACTTAAAAGTATATTCGTTTATTCAATAAATATTTACAGAGCTCCTAATACGCTAAATAACATGAAGTCTCTGTCTTCAGTGAGATGTCATATCTGAGAAGATACATGATAAATAAATATTTATTAGGCTATTCGTTTGTAATGAGTGTTACAGAGACAACAAGGTATAACAGGGTAAGATCTGGAAAGTATATGTGTGTATACCTATGTGTGCTGCATGCCCAGATTTATATAGGATGGTCAGGGTAGAGCTCATTGAGAGAAGATGGGCCAGAGACATGAAGAAAATGACTCAATAGTTCATTTGAGTGTCTGCAGAAAGAACATTCCAGGCATAGGGAACATCATATTCACATGACCTGAAGAATGACTGTGCTTGGCATTTTTGAAAATCAGCAAAGGACTGGTTTGTTTGGATTAAAATGAGGGAAGGAGGAGTGGAAGGAAGTGAATTCATAGAAGTAAGCAGGTGACAGATTTTGCAGAGCCTTAAAGACCTGATAAGGCCTTTAGATTTCATTCTAAGCGATATAGCAAGCCTTCAGAGTATTTGAGAGGAGATGGTCTTTTTTTTTTTTTTTTTGAGAGGAGACAGTCTTAATCAGATTTACATCATAAATACAGTTGCTCTGACTGTTGTTCCATGAGTAGACTAAGGGGGATGAGGGTGGAGATGGAGTAAAGAAGACAGTTAGGAGAATCTTGTAGTCGTTGCTCCTTATCCTGTGTATGGTCTCTCCACCAGCAGCAGCAGCATCATGTGGGACCTTTGTAGAAATGCAGACTCTCAAGCCCCACCCCAGGCCTACTGCAACACCCCTAGGTGGTTTGTATAAACTTTTAAGTTTGAGGAGAACTGATTTAGATGAGAAACGGGGTTGGCTTGGGATAGTCTAGACAAGGATGTTAGCAAATGGTGGGATATTGGACATAACTTTTTTTTTTTTTTTCAGCGAGCACAAGTGGGAGGGTAGAGGGAGAGGGAGAAAGAATCTCAAGCAGACTCCACGCTGATTGTGGAGCCCGATGTGGGGCTTGATCTCTTGACCCTGAGATCATGACCTGAGCCGAAACAAGAGTTAGATGCTTAAACGACTGCACCACCCAGGTGCCCCATAACTTTCTTTTTTTTTTTTTTTGATATAACTTTCAATCATAATCTGATGAGGTATTGTATATCAGTGTGAAATAAGAGAAGGGTGAATGGGGTGCCTTTTACAGCAAAAGAAAAAAAACCAGAGCAACAGAGATATCTCAAAGGCACTGGAAATCTAGAATCTGGGTTGCGGTGCCTTTAAACCTGCAAGAGAGGAGTCTGAGGGTGGGGGCTAGAACTATCAGTTTGGAAGTCGTTAGCATGAGATGGTATGTGAAACCGTGGGACTAGATGAGATCACCCAGACAGTGAACAGCTAGAGAAGAGGGAGTCCAAGGACTCAGGTCTGAAACACTCTAACACTGGAGGAGGAAGAACATCCAAAAAGGACAACCAATAGTGAAGCTGTAGGGCAATAATTGGGAACATGTGGTGACCTGATGTCACTAACCCCAAGTGTAGACAACATCAAAAAACTTACAAACCTCTCATGAAATAATCGGCTTGCCCATTTGCTTCCCCCATTATACTACAAGCTCTTCAAAACAATGTCAGGCAGCGACTGACATTCTGAAGGTGTTCGAAACTAAGCCTCTGGAGAAATGACGAACAATCGCTTGTTTTAGGTTAGTATATTACTTGGCATTTTTAGGACTTCTAGATTTATGTGATTCTACAGCATGTCAGGCTCTGGGTCACCTGTTTTTTTGCACATGATTACTCACTTAAGTGCTATAGGTAACTTGGGTGGAAATCTTGACTATTATGTTTAATGTCCTCTGCCCTTTTCACTCCTCTAGAGTTCCCTCTTTGCTGTTTGGGTGTAAATATTCACAGTCTTCCCTGTTTCCTGGCAGTGCCCTCTCATCCGTCTCTGACAAAATCCATATATGTCTTTACAAAGAAAGAATATTTTATCAAATAATAGCTTTTAGTCACAAAGGTGTGTTTCTTGATAGATAATCTGAGGAGAAATGAATGGAACTCTTGATGTTTTCCAAGGAACTGATTTGGTAAATCAGATTTACTGTACTATGATCTATTTTTCTAAGAACCAGACAAGAACTGAGAAGCACAGCTCATAAGTCAAACCCCAGGCCGTTATTCGAAGCGTGTTTGCTTTGACCATTACTTTACTTCCTCGAGATTTAAGTTCAAGGTTCCTGGTCTGACACATTTGGTTGCAGGGGCAATGGTGAGTAAAAATATAGGATGATACACGGATTCGTAACTGAACAATCCAAGGGGAACTGGGACTCTCAGCTTTTGTTTACCACTATCAGCTTAATATAATTTAAAAGGCAAGTGACCATCAGAAGTCCTCTTCTTGGTGGGATGTAAAGTAGAAAATAATCCCAATGTGTGTTCTGTGTTAAATAAGCAAGGTTTGTTTAGAATAAAGTGAAGACATTCAGTTTGTGAAGAGGGTTACATTGGCGTTTCCCTGTCCAGACATTGGGGTGTGTGTGGAAACTCTGTGAAGAGTGAGAGGATCTGAGCGGGCAGGTAGAAGAGGCATGTGGGGACTTTCGGGAAAGGCAGAAATCCCAGGACCAGCTTAACCCCTTTCTGTTTTTATCGATTAGAAAAAATTAATGGAAACAGTTATATTCAACAAACTCAAATAATTCTTTTTTTTTTTTTTTTTTTTTTTCAAATAATTCTTGATGAGCTCTTTTGTTCACAAGGCTGTGATGCCGAAGGAGCCAGGAAGGGTTCATTCCTTACAACACCTTCAATTCCTTACAACCTTCGCCTTGGGCTGGTTACAGGCAAGCGAGGCGATTGATCATCTTCAAAAATAAGCAGCCAGTATTCACATCTTGATAAATATTGTCATTTCCACCCATTTTTCTCCTTTTCCTTTCTCTTCTCCTTCCTAATTTGAGTTGACATAAGGAGATACTCTTCTCAAGATAAAAGTACTTTTAGCAGTTAAAAAGCCATTTTCCCCAGACACATGTTACTCTTGCTTGGGAGGGAAAGGTGTGTGAGACCACACTAAGGCAATAGGGCAAGAACACAGGTGACACAAGGCGAAATATGATGTGACATAAGCAAAGTGAGAGACTCAAAGGAGGATAGCCATATTAATTTGGGCAAATCTGGAAGGGATTTTCATGGAAGAGGCAGACCTTGGCTTGGGCTTAAAGGTTAAGTAGGATTTTGGAGTTTAAGAAGAGAATAAGGAAAGGTGAGCATTTAGGGGCCCGCATCAGATGAGCAAAAGAACTGACATTCAGACATCACCGATAGAAGAATTGTTTGGAATTTGGCTAGCCAGACAAGGATGTCACTGGAAGTCCCTCCTAGTGTAATGTTTCCCGAACTCCAGAGGCATTGGATTGTTTTGGAAGACATTGAGCACAGAAACAATGTAAGCAGAACTATGCTTTAAGAAGGTAAGTGGGCAGCAGTTTAGGGAATGGAGTCTGGTGTTGAGAATTGGGAGCAGGGACACCAGGATAGCAGTCCCGTCTGGAAGCAGTGAAGTCCTGAGGAAGGGTGGTCCTGGAGGGAAAAAAAAAGGAACTGGGGGTGGATGTGAGAAATACTGGGGAGAGAAATGTTGGAGAGAAGTAGGACTGGGCAGTGGTTGGGTTAAGGGTCAGCCCAAGGGAAGGGTTAGGAGGCGGGGGGATGCACACCAGGGACTGAGAGAATGGTGGCATCTAGAAGTAGAGATGCTGTGAGGAAGAATGGGTTTGATGGGGAAGAGAATGAGTTTACTGCTCAGTTTGTGCCTGACGCACCTGTAGGAGGACACATCCTATAACCAGTTGCAAATATAAGCCGGGCTTGGCAGAGAAAGAGGCGGTACAGAAAGAGATTTCGTCCTTATTTGTTGCAAGATAACAAATGAAGCTGGATGTCATAACATCATCCTTTTAGGTGAATTCATACAATTAATCTTCTAGCTCATTAAAAGAAACCTCAGAATGGAACTAAACAATACACTGTAAAATACAACACACTTCTTTTGTCTCCAGTAGAGCAAGAGTTCAAGATAATTTCCATGAACAAGGTTTGTAGCAAGAACTCTGTTGAAAAGAGCTTCCGTGTTTGTGCCTATAATAGCCGATTCTTCCATAAATGTGAGCCATGATCCAGTGAAGAAGGCTTTTTCCTTTCAGGCATGACATGTGTTTGATTTCCAAGGGCAAGGTTTCTCATTTGATTGCCAACCGCCCTAATTAGGAGGCCTTGAAGATCATTGCCTGAAGGTTGTTCAAGCTGAAAAAGCATTCACAAGCACAAACATATTTTATGTCCAGTAAAAGTTGCTCGAGTTGACTGAATGCAGTTAGTTATCATAGAGACTTATCTGTTAGTTCCAGGCACATGCTGCCAGCAGCATCAGTATTCAAGACAAAAGACAGACATCAGTGTAAATTCTTGTCTACTATGCAAGGTGTATCTTTTGATCTTTTCAGAAAGAACTGGAAAATTGGATGGTATTTGCAGGGGCCTTTCAGCTGAGAAATGTCAATAATGTAATCGTGTTGAGACCAGTGCATGGAATTGACTTGTTGGGAGATGGATACAGATGCAAGGATGAAATGTGTATCTGATTATTATATAGAACTGAGTTTGTGCATGAGATCCAGGTCACCAGGCTACGTCAGGAAAAAGCAGTAGGAGAATTGGATGAATCCTCTAGGTAAGACCTCTGAGTGGGGCGACTCCAAATCTGAGGTCTTTGGAAAACAGAAAGAAATGAGAAAGTCAGTTTCCTCAAGCTATTTGCATGTGCAGCGTCTCACCCAGCTTCCTCCACTGGATGGATGTATCTGGTGGCTGTAAAACCAAGACTGGTCATTCCCTTTCCCTCAAACAGAGCAAGTCGCCTTCATCACCTTCATCATGTGCAGAATTTCTGCAAGCCAAGCTAGCAGGAGTTTTCAGTTGCTCTTGGGTGGTTTGATGTGCTGTGAGTTGTGTCTGCCTGGTTTAAAAGCCAAATCCAAAATAAACAGCACTGGGAAATAAAATTGTTCAATTTTGTTATTGCTTCGATGTCCTCTTTGGCTTTCCCTTTTTTCTTTCCTATTTAATTATTTGGAACGATAATGAAGTTTGTCTCTCATTACCTGCTATTGAATTATCTATGAATAGAAAGGAGATGAAAAAAAATGGTTCATAGAATCCTAACAACATTAATTTGTTCAATGCTTGACTCTATCTCCATCGAGAGATAAAGTTTTCGGCACCACAATATTCTCTGGGTAAATGAATATTTTATCTTAAAAATGTAAGACATTCTATAATTGAATGCCACAATTCTTCGATTCACATGTGAATTTGAATTTACGTGTTGCTGTGATCTGAGAATCTATCAAGTCTTACTCATGTGTACCTTAGAAGAACCAGACAGTGGCTGGTTGGAAGTGACCTGCGAGTGGCTTCCTCATGGGATGCATGATGCCTGTAAAAATTCTCATTTTCAGAAAGACATCCGCAATCCTCATGAAATAGTGAACATGTATGGAGCGATTATGGTGTGCCAGAGACTACTGTAAGTGCTTCCTTGCATTCTCTCATTTAATCCTTACAATGCTATGAGGTAGTTGATATGATCAATGCCTTTTTATGCACGAGGAAAGGGAGACAGAGGTGTTAAGAAGATCTCACAGTTTTTAATGGTGGCAGCTTGACTCCAAAGCCTGCCTGGAAGACTCCATTCTGAAGCAGTGGATAGAGACTTGAAACCAATTTTATCATGAAGGAAGATGCAGCATCATCCAACATACATTTCTTGAGGTCCTAATATTAATTGACCCGTTTTTACCTCAAAAGAGGCAACACTTTGGAAGATGAGTTTCTTCTGTTGTAGTTTCCATGTCACTTGGGAAGATGATTTTGCTATTTATTCATTTTATATCATGTAGCTCCAGCAAGTGTGAAAACTTCCTAAGAGTAGGGGTTTTGATTTTTGATCATATCTCCCCTCCCTCTAGTGTTCAGTGCATTACTACATAATGGGTACTATATTAGTCAGAGTGTTTTAATTGTGAAAATGCAGTTTGTGGAATTGTGAGGATGTAGAAAAAATGTAGTTTTAGATAGATAGATAGATACATACATACATACATACATGTATAATATATATACATATATATTTGTGTATATAATACGGATGTCCAGGTATAATAAATATTCAATATAGAAAGTGTGCAAACTGCAGTAGGGTTAAAAATATGTAAAAGGTATCACTATTTATTCCAGACATAAATAGTACTAAATACATGCATTTTTATTTTATTTTATTTTATTTTATTTTATTTTATTTTATTTTTTAGAGAGGGGGAGAGTGAGAGGGGGAGAGAGAATCTTAAGCAGGCTCCACGCCCAGCACGGAGCCCGGTGTAGGGCTCGATCTCACAACTTGAGATCATGACCTGAGCCAAAATCAAAAGTCAGACACTTAACTGACTGAGCCACCCAGGCATCCCAATACTAAATACATTTTGAAGAGCTTTTGAAACATAGGAAGGATTTCCAAGGCAACGGAGGCATGAATTCAAAAGTTGACTGCTAATGCGAATAAACGTTTCAAGGTACATGATAGGTCCGAGGGAGAGGTTATCCAGATAGTTATTTACCTGGAGGAAGGTAAGGTAAGTCTTGAGCATAGCAAACATAGAACATGTGGGTCTTTCCATAGCGTGTCATTCTGATGCAGAGTAGATGCTGAACGTTTTGAACATTTGATTTCTTGATGTGTATGCTTTACTAGATTAGATACATGCTAGGTAATTGGGCAAGAAAATACATATTTTTAAAACTTTAAACATGTTTTTGAAAAGAAACAGTCAAAATGCAAGCTGTTCTCCCCCCACCATTCCTATATTACACAGAATTTTTACTGCTTACTCCAAGTCATTGGGAAAAGAAAATTTTTCAAAGGAGAAATTTAGAAACACTATCGTACAGAAAATTTCTTGCTCCTAGAGAGAGTATGGAAAGGAGCGTCATTCCAGATGCTACTGTCTTCAATTTAAAAACATCAGAGCAGGATAAAGAGTGTCTCCCACTGAGCAGAAGTAGAGCCCAGAAGGTTCATTGAAACCCCAGAGTGAAAACCACTTAGAGAATCAGCATAGTGATGCATAAGGTTGTGGTAGGGATTTGGAGACTGGACTGGAACGTGGATGTGCCAATCTGTGTGATTAAAGTGGAGGGCGAGGGGGACAGGAGTTGGGGGATGGTACTAAGGGTATTGGCCCTCAGGACAGGTGTCCAGGGCCTGAGAGTGGATTTATGAGTAGGTGACAAAAGCATATCACACAAAAGCAGACACAAAGATTAACACAGAATGAGAGCTCAGTTTAGACAACAGTCAGTACGTTTCAAGGACATGAGTACATATAAAATAATACAATGGATTTGTGAACTATGAGATTACTCTTGTGCAGGATATGTGTGTGTGTCTGAATAAAAAAATGGAACACCTACATTTAGATATTCAGGAAAATAGAACCTTTTGAGTTTCCTGTAATTGGTATTAATCTCCTCTACAGTCCCTTGTCTTGCTAGTACAGACTGTGGAAGTGGGATGGAGCTTGACTTCAGTAGGGGAATCAATGTTTTGTCATTGCCCTCCAAGGTAGCTTTTGATTTTGAAACACTCTGTATTGGATACATATCTGGTAAATTCAAAGTTCAACACCCTGTCATACTTATTCCTCCCTTTCTTCCCTTCCCAAGGCCTGTTGTATGGGGGAAGACTTAGGGGTCTCTCGGAAGGGATGTGGAGATCCTTTGGTTATGTTGACCTCGCTGTAGGGCTGGTGTTCTGGTTCGGGGTGTGTGTGTGCTGCATCCACTGTGGAATGTTTGGTCTGATTCTGTCCTCTGAAATCTGGCTTGCATTTTTTTTCTTGAAATCTGCAACTTGAGTCTCTCCCTTGCTGACCACCTCTGGCTTGGTTCTACAGATCCTGGCTGTGACGCATATCAGTTCATTGGCTCAGGTGGCCTATCCCTTAACCCTTGGTTGCAGTGCTCTTGGTTTCACCTGAGTTCAGACCTATGGATACTCCTTTCTGCGTGCTTGACCTTCTGAAACTTTCCTGTCGTGCATGGACCATAGGAGCATGGAGTTTTCCTCGTAGTTTCAAACATGAGAAATGTTCAAAGATAAATGGTTTCTGTCTGTTCCCACCCTATTTCCAAGACATTAGGCCAAAGTGAGGAAGATTCTGGCAGCCTGATTTTTCTGTTTATGTCTCTAATTCCTTCCCACAAACTCCTGAGACCAAAGAATTTCCTTTCCTAATGTATAGGACTTGGTCTGTGACATAAAAACTCTCTTAGGGAAATAAACATCGTGCCATAGATAGTCATGAGATATAGACCAGTTGTTGACAATCATTAATTACCCTTGTTTTGTGGGATATAGGAGGTTAAATACAATCTTTTCTTCCCTTTACCTTTAAAATGTTTCCCAAACCTTCTACAATGAACAAGTACTACATATATTCAGAACATGCAAAACAATAGGATTTAAAAATTCCAAAACAATATAACTAACAAGAATCTTGGTTTAGCTGCTCATGGAAGTGCCTCCTGTTCTACCCTGAAGTGTAAGATCGAGCAAATGCTAATAATGCTGGGATGGATGGAACATACGGGAACAGCGGTAGAGGTCAGGGCAGAAATCCCTGGGCATTAAAAGCCCAACTTCAGTAAGAGCAGGAGGAGTTTGCAAAGTCCCTGGGTGGGTGTTCTTTCAGGGACATTGCCAGTCAAAGCTGACAACTACAACTGGGAGAATTCCAAGAGAAGACAACCATTGTTCTGTTGTAGAATTGCAATGGAGTGTTTTGTTTACTATCCATTGTTTATCTTCTACCTGTGGCTAGATGATTATACCAATTCTCAAGTCTCAATAAGTGGTGAATTAGTCGTTAAAGGTGAGTCTTGTTTTCATGATAAATAACTTCCATAATCTCTGCTGTTGGGTTACTGTGGGGGGTGTTTAGGGGGATCATTAGCTGCATAATAACTCTGCCAGTTCCCTTTCCTAGGCCACTCCAAGTAAATAATCATTGGGAGACCCCCTGTGCTTGTTGAGCCCCCAGCTCCTCTATCAGATTACCTCTGCTGAGCTTTTCCAGAGAGAAATTATGAAGCTGCCACTGTTTACCTAGCATGTTTTGGTTCTTCCCAAATCGCTCCTTTGCTTTTAGGTTTCCAAGTGGTGGATCCATTTTTCTATATACTTACGGTGTTGTTGCCCAGAAAGACATTAGCTGTGATTGACTCTCTCTGAGAATTAAGGGCTGTGAACCCAACCAAGGGGAGAGCAAAAGGTTAGAAGGAAGCATTTCCTGCTACATCAGAACCAAATAACCTCAAGGGAAGGGTGCCAAAATATATTAAATATTGTCTTAGTGACTTTTATTAAAAAAAAAAAAAACAAGTACATGATGAAGTTCATCCTGGAATACTGTTAGGCATGTAATAAATCCCAAATAAATACAGGAGGAATTGTATTGATTGAACTGAGAGGTAACAGGAATTTGGAAGTAACTTTATCATTAAAGAGGGGTTTGAAGTCTTACATGGGAGAAAGGATTTTCTAATGTTCTGCCTTGCTTTACTAATCTTCAGGAAGCGACTGTGGTACATTTTGTCCTAAATAAATATTTCTCAAGGGAGTACTCAAGTGGCTATTAAAATTTTAAGCGCCCTGCATCTTTTTTAATAAATGTGTTGCTTAGCAAGTACAAATGTGAGTTTCCAAGATTCCCTCGCCCCACTGACTTCTGCCTAATAGTGCATGTATTCATTTTTAGGTGAAAAGAGAGGTCAGGACAGTTAGAAATCAAAGTTATACTGATGAGTAGCTGTTTCCTAAATGGTTGCAAAATTTATTAGCATCTCTATGGAGACATTTCATAAGTACTAAATGAAGTCAGTGGGTTTTGTGCCTTAGTAAATATCACTAATAAAATTGCCAAATAGATAATTCTTGTTGAATGAAGAAAAAAAAAAAACGATTTTTGGTTTAATCAGTATGTGCAGGAATTAGAGCTGAAAAGTAAAGTTCATGGAGAATTTATGTCCTACAGCTAGAGCAGCTAATAAGAAAATCACCATGATGCATGGTAAGTTAATAATTTTCAAAACACTAAGACAATTTTAATGTTTCCACTTTTCATGAAGGCAGTATATTAATAAAACTGCTGTTTAGGGTTAATTATTGGTGCTACACATTGCAGTGGTATGACATTTAGTAGCATTTTTTTCCCTTCTTTATTCCATTAGCAAGTGATGGGATAGTAAACACTATGAATTAAGTGAATCTTGTTTGACATAAATGAACTACCTCTGAAATGTAAAACAACTTCCTATATCTCAGTCCTCCTTGTAGTGGGGTTAGGCACACAAATGTGTGTGTATTATCCCTGTCTATGTCTGTATATCAATACTGACGTTCTCTCTATGTGTGTGTGTGTCAGTACATAGAATAGAGATGACATACACATGTACTGATGTATACATACACTGTATAGAGACGTCAGTGACAAGCACCCCATGTTGAACTCAAGTTTCTGGCTTTTCTGTTCAGTGGTGAACCAGCACGTGTGACTTCCTGTAGCTCATCTTCATTAGGAACTCCTGTAATCACCTGCAAGTTCATGCCTCCGAGGGGGAACTTGTGATTTCTCTTCCACCCTCCCTGACACCCTTTCCTGACACCTATTCTGAAATAAGTGCTGGGGATTTTGTAATCTCTGTTGCTGGCAACAGAATTCTCTTGGATCATTCTTTAATATGTCCGGTCATGTGTCTAGTTCTGTTGACCTGGTTTTGTAGATCCACCGTCTGATCCTCAGTCCCTCATTTCCAAACCTATTCTCACTGCTTCAATGCTGGTAGTCAAGTATTTTGCCTGTAAAAACCAACAACGATAATACTTTATACACGTATGCCGATTCAGAGAAATGTCATATTTGTTAGTGTCAATGCTCTCATCATGTACATGTGGTTTTTTTCTTTTTTAAAGATTTTATTTATTTATTTGACAGAGACACAGCGAGAGAGGGAACACAAGCAGGGGGAGTGGGAGAGGGAGAAGCAGGCTTCCCACCGAGCAGGGAGCCCGATGTGGGGCTCGATCTCAGGACCCTGGGATCATGACCTGAGCCGAAGGCAGATGCTTAACGACTGAGCCACCCAGGCGCCCCTGTACATGTGTTTTAATGAAGCATAGACCCTAAATTTTATTTGATTATTCTATTATTTTTTAAAGTTTTATTTATTTGAGAGAGAGAGAGAGTACGAACAGTGGGGAGGGGCAGAGGGAAAGAGTCTCAAGGAGACTCTCCGCTGAGTGTGGAGCCCCACGCAGAGCTTGATCTCACTACCCTGAGATCATGACCTGAGCCGAAATTAAGAGTTGAACGCTTAACTGACTGAGCCATCCAGGTGCCCCGACCCTAAATTTTAGAGGAACTTTTAACCTAATTACCTTAAGAGAATAATTATTGCGCCTCTGAGTTAGCAGTGGGATAGTGATCTCTGTTAACGAACAGATGACTATGAATGACAGTGCCTTCCATCTCTTCACTTAGCAGATTCCAACTAAAATTTCTTTCTGGACAAAGCTGACGCTATCCCATGTGACATCATAGAGAACAAATGGCTCTTCCCCCGACTCCTTCAGTTCCAGGGAAAAATGGAATTCCATATATAATACTTACTATGTTGTGTAAAATATAGCTAGAAAAATATTGTTTATACTTTATTTTCTGTCTTCAAGATTTTAGTTTAATGGCATTATTTTACAAGGGTTATTTATCAGGGGACAAGGATAAAAACAAGCTAAGTTGTGGAATGAGAGATATGCTATATATCTCTGGTCCAACTGGAACCTGATTTGTCTGCAGCAGAACACAATCTGTGTGGTTGAGTGAATCCCTTTGTAATTGTGCTTCCTTTATATGCTTCACGTTCCCTTTGAATCATGATGTAGTGAGGGTATTGTATTTATAGAATTCTGTAAATTCTATCCTACGTGGAAAACCCCCCCAAAATTTTAAATAAATCAAGAGATGTTTGAAAGCAAGTAGAAGTGCTAGAGAGTCCTGTTGGATACATTGTAGTTTAGTGGTAACAAAACAAAAAACAATCAGCTATTCCTGATGGAGCAGCATGTCATCAACAATGACATTTCCAAACCTGATGTTACTGATAGAGGTTTTATTAGTTAATTAAATGTGTGCAAATTACATGCACCGTTGCGGATAATGTAGAAGAGGACAAGCATGCTTCATTGAAGCTCAATTTCCTTTTTAGAAATTATCACTGTATTAAATCACTTAACTTTCTAAAAAAAAAAAAAAGCCATCTGCATTTATTTCTCCAGTCTTTTTATTCAATATTGCATTCCAGTTTTCACTAAGGTTAGTTTATTTACAGTTATTTTCGGTAATTTCTGTAATACTTTTTTGGGGGGGAAATGTTAGGGGAAAGAGTTTCCTTCGAATAGAGCAGATTGCCAGTGATCTGTAATCTGTGTATTTGAGTGGGTTTGGAATACAGCAGGGACACTGACAAGTTTGAGCAAGAATTGGTCATATTTATTCTTAAGCCAAATTTCATCCCCAGCTTTTCTGCCCTTCCAATGACTTTTGCTCTGATTTATGGATTTCTTTTTACTAAAATCAAGTAAATCAAACATTTATCTAAACTTCTCTGTTTTTAAATTTATACTGTTTGTACCTCTTCCAATTTTTAATTCCTTCAATTATTCATTTAGCAAATATTGACTGTCTCTAAGATACAGTGGACACTATTGATGCTGGGAATGTGCTGGTGATTACAAAAGAAACAATGTCCCAGCCCCCGGGGAGCTTATCCATTTTTTGCATTTTCAACCTTAAAATTTCATCATCACCAAAAAGCATTTCATTGCTTAGTTGAGGTTGCAGTAATGAAATCTAAGTAAAAAAGAACTGCACATTCAGAATTCCTCCTGTAGGAGCTTAAACTTTTAAAACTGCTATCAGAGGGGCGCCTGGGTGGCTCAGTCAGTGAAACGTCTGCCTTCGGCTCAGGTCATGATCCCAGGGTCCTGGGATGGAGCCCCACGTCGGGCTCCCTGCTCGGTGGGGAGCCTGCTTCTCCCTCACCTTCTACCTGCTGCTCCCCCCTGCTTGTGCTCTCTCTCTGTCAAATAAATAAATAAATCTTAAAAAAAAAAAAACCCAAAACTGCTATCAGAAAGAAATTCCGCTCTTCTTGAAGAATAGTATTAATTGTGCAACAATTTCCCTGGTACTAGGGATTAAATATCACAAAGAGAATCAAGTGATACCCATGTGACCATGCCCTGTTTCATTCCTGATATTGGTAATTTGTATCTTCTCTAACAAAATTTCTGCTAAAAAATTTTCCCTTGTTAATCTTGCTAAAGGTTTGTGCATTTTATTGGTCTTTCCAGAGATCCCGCTCAATCCCTCACTGATAGTTTCTATTGTATTTCTGTTTTCTGTTTCATTGATTTCTGCTGTTATCTTTATTATTTCCTTTCTTCTGTTCACTTTGAGTTTATATTGCCCTTATATCTATAAATTCTTGAGGTGGGAGTCTAGAGTATTGGTCTGAAGTTTCCCTTTTTTATAATATATCTTTTAAATGCTATAAATTCTCCTCTCAGGACTGCTTTAGCTGTTTGTCACAAATTTTGGTATGTTCTGTTTTGATTTTTATTCAGATTAATGCACCCAAAAAAGATTCCCTTGAAAGTTCTTCTTTGACTCAAGAATTGTATAGAGGTGTGTTGCTTAGTTTTCAAGCATTTAGAGACTTTTATCTATTATCTTTCTATTATTGATATCTACTGTCATCCCCATTGCAGTTAGAGAATATATTCTGTACGTTTTTAATTCTTTCAATTTTTTTGAGGTTTGTTTTTTGTTTTCTGGTCCAGGATATGGGCTATCTTGGTAAATGTTCTGTGGGCACTTGAAAGGAATATGCATTCCACTATTGTTGGTGAAGTGTTTCATTAATGTCAATTAATTCCCTTTGTTTAATAGTGTTTTGAGTTCTTCTGTATCCTTGCTGAATTTCTGTCTAGTTGTTCTACTAACTGTCAAGAGACTGTTGTTGGCGTTTCCAACTGCAATTGTCAATTTGTCTATTTTCCTTTTCTGTTCTGTTTTTGTTTCACATATTTTGCAGCTCTGTTGTTTGGTGCATACACATTTAAGATTGCTATGTCTTGTTGATGAACTGACCCTTTCAAAATTATGTTATGTCTTTCTCTGTCTTTGGTAATTTTCTTTGCTCTAAACTCTACTTTATCTGACATTAAAATATATACTCCTGCTTTCTTTTGATTGGTGTTTGCTAGGGGTTCTGGGTCCCCATATGGCCTCCACTGGCACTGTAGAGGGAGGGGTTGCCTCCTTACTGGTGGGAGGTGGTGAAGTGCTTACTCATTACCAGCCTCCTCTGATGCCACCCCAGGGAGAAGGGGAGAAGTATATCGTTACTAGTGGGTGGGAGTAGAAGTACAGGTTCCTCATGTGTTCTCCACTGATACTACAGATTAAGCCCTGATATATCCATAATTACATTAAATGTAAATGGTGCAAATATACTGATTAAAAGACAGAGATTGTTAGAATTAATTTCAAAACATAATCCAACTTGATGCTGTCTACAAGAAACTCACTAAAATGAGATGGAAAAAGATGTATCATGTAAACGTTAATCCAAATTAAGCAAGAGTATCTATAGTATGAAATAAGTCCACCAAGAATATATAGCAATCCTAAATGTACATGCATCAAAAAATGAATATTTTTACATTGTGGTTTAAATTCTGTTTTATTTTTCAAAAGTAGGAATAAAAATGCCATTTCGCCATTGTAGTGTCTCATTTTTATTGCAATAGCATTGATAGCTCCAGCATGTAAGTCATTAATATATAAAATACTAGTTGGTGATAATCATGTTTGGATATTCTAGTTTAAGCGGAATTAGAAACCTGAAAGTATGCTCATTGTTCACATTTGCTATTATTTTAATGACATTTGAAGCAACTATTTAAATGCTTTTGCCACTTGAGAAAAAACTGTCAGTACTATACAAGAAGGAACGAAAATACCAGAACTATAAAAAGAAACATTCAAAAGCTTCAATCAACCTTTTTGTTAATATTCTTAGCTTTAAAATTATCATCATTAAATCCGTATCTACCAAGACAGTGTATTTCAAACAATCAGTGTTCTTCATGGCCTGCTATACCCAAGCTAACTGACAAGTGATTATGCAGATTGTGTCGTTATTGTATTATTACTTTTTTTGAAATGCCAGTAGACATTCCCTCTAAAGCAACAAGGAACTACTTTTCAAATTCACTTAAATGACACACATTAACCTATCTTTCTCTGTCAGCCTTTCAGTCGTGCCCAGAGCTTTATGGATAGATGTCTTTAAATTCTAGAGGAGACAAGGTACAATGTTGCATTCATTATTCTAGACAGTTGTCATCATACTGCAATGAAAACTCTTTTTAAAATTTTAATTAAAGTCCCAGAATTGGCATGTCCTTTGGGTCTCTGGATAACATAAAAATTTTGGACTATCTGGAAATGTTAAGAATTTGTGCAAACACAGAAGACCTCCAATATAGAAATAAGTTTAAAGCAGAATGTTCTGCCACTATTTATTCATTGTATATGTCAAACATAAAACAAACACTTTCAACTCAACGTTTCCCTTTTATTCCTTCAATAGGGCAGACTTATAAAATAATCTTATAATTTGAACTCATATTAGCTCATTAGAAACACTGATTAAGAATAGTTGTATTTCATCAAGGGAAAATAATGATAGATTTTTCAGTTAAAAGCATAGAAGATCAAACATACTAAGGGGATTGATTGTTCAATCATTAGAAATCTAGATATAGTAGAGTTCTAGGGTCAGTTAAATCATGTATGGCTTCTTTAAAAAGCCAGGGCTTCTGCTATTGAGCATGAGGCTTGTGGATGACTGGAATAAACTTTCGATGGGTGTCCACAAAGCCTGTCACATGCACCAGGCAAATTACCAAGGATTATGTTAAGTGGATTTAAACAGCCAAATCTGGTTCACGTAGATTATGGACAGATCTTTAATGTAATAATGAAGGATAATCTTGGTTATTGTTTAACAAAGTAATTCACGTGCTGGTATTAAGTTGTAATTCCTCCTTTAGGAAAAAAAAAATTCAGGATGGGTCACTATCTTGCACTCCCATGGTCATTTACAGAGACAGCACTTATTCCCACTGTATTGACTTGTTTAGGTTGCCAATCAAAATGATCCTGCCTTTGGTAAATTGAAAAGAGGGTTTGTGAAAATAAGTAATTTAGCTGAACACTAACAGATAATTGGTAATTTCTTACTTTTGTAATGTTGATAAAGCAGAGTCTGCAGCTATATGGATGGTAATTACTGATGTTTTATTCTGTTTTTCAAATCTAGGTTGAAATTTAAAATAATTCTTGGCATTTTTATTACCTATTCCAAAGATAACATGGATCTAGCTGTGTTGGTAGGGAGTGTAATGACTAAGAATATATTTTGTTTGAGAAAAAAGCTTGGTGTAATAGCCTTCGGTTGGATGTCATAGAGCCTGCTGTTGATAGCAGGGAGATTATGAAGGATTATATTAATGGACTTTATCATCCAAATCTAGTTAACTTCGATTTGGGGTAAACTATTTGTGCAATAATAAGAGATAAGATTGGTTCTTATTATCAAACAATATAATTTAGATTATATAGAAACCAATTATTCCACAGAGTCTTATCAGTATAATAAGCATAATAAGTAGTTTGTTGGGAAAATAACATTTGAAATTTGAGGGTTTCTTATAATTCAACCTCTCAATGAACCATTTCAGTCTGATTTATTCATTCAACTCATGTGTAAGGTATTAGGAACTGAGTACACAAGATGAACAAGATAACTCTTTGCTTTCACAGAGCTTATATTTTATACAATGAGTAAATAAACACATAACAGTATAATTGAATATCTGGTAGCAATAAGTCTATGAGGGAAACTGGGACGCTAATGTGTATAGACAGAGCAAAATGGAAGGCAATGTTATCACTTAGTAATAAGTCCATAAGGGAAACCAAGAGCTGATGGAGTACTTCTGTGCATAGGCAAAAAGACCCTCAAGAACAGAGACATGGATAAATCTAATGTCATTAAGAATTCATATTTATTATCTCTATTAGACCAGAGCCTGTAATGAAATATCCCTATTCCCCTTACTATATTCTCCAAGTAGCCAAGTTTAACTGTGGGACTTTGGGCTACTTCAGTCTCACATTAGTAAAATATTCATTGGGTTATTTGTTAGCCTATTTCTGGCTTGATGGAAATAAAGATTTACTTTGATACTAGCTTAAATCTGATGGATTTTGCTTTCATTAATTCATTTGTTCTTTCATCCTTTCAATTTATATGTATACCAAATGCCTACTAAACACAGGAGACTTTATAGTAGACAAGTGATGATTTGGATATAGGCATTGGTGTTGAATAGGTGTTGAATAGATACAATTTGTAAAGAAAGATTTGTAGTAACAAGGTAGAGAGTTTCAGATACCTTAAGAGAGGTAGAGATTCTGTTACTTTGTAGGAGACGGCTTATCTACCATTTGTTTACTTGCTTTTGCTTTTATGTCATTCTCTCTGGGTCTCTGAGGCTCTATTAATATTTCAGTAGTGTCAGTGAGAAGAAATGCATTGAACAGTTTTTCAACTGAATCTGCTTGCTTATTGATACCTAGACCCTGGGTTTCAGGAGACCTAGGTTCTGTCATTCACTCTTTGAACTTTAGGCAAGCCATTTAACCTCTGAACCTCACTTACTCAGCTACAAAGTGAGCATTATGGGGTAGATACTGTTTTAGACCCTTTCCAATGCGGGTTAGTGTGCATTCTGTTATTTTAGCCATAGAACAAAACAGGCACAGAAAAATTTAAATGTAGACATTTGATTTTTTATTTTGCTCTCCTGCAGCCTTTTTTTTTTTTTAATTTGAATTTAGCCTTTATCCTACAAAGCAATATTTTCTGTATGATTATGGAGTCTACTAGAAAGACTTCATTTTGATTGAAGCCTTAGAATAACAGATGTATTATTCGTGAAGAAGATAGAAACGGTGTCCAGTCGCCTGTACAGCGAGGTAGCCGATAGACTGCTTATAATGAGAAAATCATTCTTGAAGGACACACTGAACAGTGGCTTGTATTCATATGTAATTCTATTGTGACCAGACAGATGGGTGACTATAAACAAAATATCTTTCTATTCCCTTCTGAGACATATACAGGGTCGTCCTTCCTTCAGTACTGTCATGGAGCTATACGCAATTAGCTACAGAATGTTACCCACCCTGCTGGATGCAACTCAGCATCTCTCTCCGTGGTATATAATAGTACAGAAGTGACATTAAACCTATCAAACAATGGTATTCAGGCAGCATGGCGTCACTCATACCCAGCTGTTTGTGTTAGTGATTTTGTTTTTCACCAGAGGAGATTTTGGGGGGAATGTAATGAATGGACAGGCTCATGCTTACTTTTAATGAACCCCAAGTTAATGCTTTGGTCTTTTTCTGTCCATTTAAATGCAAAGGAGCACATTTCACATCATAATGAAATAAACACTAATACACAACCTCCTTTCTTCATTCTGAGCCTCTGCTTCCAGAATTAATAGCTTCCTAGTAGGGAATGTTTGACATTGTTGCTAGACTCTAAACAGGGATCTAATTCAGAGACAGATTTACATCAGCTTGTATTTTGACTTTTAATTCCTCTGGCAACTGAAAAGCAAACAAATCAAGAAAAAATAACTAATGACTTAATGAAAATAAATCAGAATGACCCGTGTGTTTAATCCACGAGAGCATCTCTCTTCAAAACTCCATTTTGCTTTGATTAATGTGTCCTCCATCACAGTGAACTCTAAAGCTAATAATGTAGGTCAGATTAATAAAGTAAATGCTAAAACCAATGTCTATAAGAATGAGCCATTCAAAAAATATGATGAACTAAAAAAGTTTATGTGAATCCATAGTTAATTCATGATTTATGATTTATATCTCTGTTTAGTTACAGTGGAGGCCAGTTTTGTGTATTTATAAATATGTGACATTAAATAAACATACTTTTTTGCCTTTATTATATATCTTCTTTCTCTTTCTACTGAGTTCAGTAACAACCAAAAACTGCAAGTTCTGTTTAGCAGATGGGTAACCATCAAGCAGTTAAGTTACCGAGTGCCTCCAATATTCTAGGGCCCTCTGTACAGAGATTTCAGGTTGCACAGGGTACACTTGCTGCCCTCAAGGATTTTATAATCTAGGGATCCAGTGCAGTAACTGACATCATCAGGATCATCAGAATCACCTGGGGATCTTTTAGATCATTTGCGGCAGTCATACCAGGAGGTTCTGATTCAGTGAGTCCACATTAGAATTCTGAAATCAATCTTTTTCAGAGTTTCCATCCTGATTTCAATAAACACTCAGGATTCGGAGCTTTTTTAAAAAAATGTAAATATATTTGACGTACAGCATTGTGTGAATTTAAGGTGTATGTGTTAATTTTGTCCATTTAAATATTTTAATATGATGCCATTGTAGCAATAATCAGCACCTCTCTCACATTTTATAATTATCATTTTTCTGGTGATTGGAGCAAACATCGGGAACTTCTGAAATAAATAAAATACTTTAGCCTGGCAAAGACTTTAGAAAACATCTATCTATTCCAACAGCTTTGTTACAATGGAAAGCCTAAGAATCACAGAGCTGGTGGAAGAACCCAAACTAGAATTAGGAGCCCTGATTAAGAATGTTCCCCATGTTCAAACACAATTCCCATGGGAAGTCGATGAGTAATAAGATCATTCATGATTCTACCTCTCTCAGTGTCTGACCAGGGTGTTGTCTTTTGCAACAGAGTTTTGTCTTTGCCTTGGGGGTGGGAGTGACCCCAGGGATCAGGTCTTAAGTCATGGAAGAAGGGGGAGGAGGGGCTAGAGGGAGCTCAGATGTGGCTTAGCTTTAACATTATTAATGTGGCCTTTGCTGTTATTTGGAAATTTGGAGTTAGTGTCACTGCCCCTCAATTATTCTATGTCTTCTAGTCTCATCCTCCTTTATTTTAGAGGTAGGTTGAATAGAACTAAGAAAAAAAAGATCATGAAACTAAAATATTAAACAATTACTATCATAGTTTTCCTACCTGTCTCCTTCATCAGTTTAGTGTACCTATGGTGATCACATTTTTCATAGTATTGTTGGTGTGTTAAGCTTAAAATGAAGGTAAGTTTAGGGATAATTGCCATCTTCCTGTGAATTCACAATTAGCCTTATGTCCCGAGATATGTATCATGTTCTGATGCCTTTGGTTTGTGATTTCATCTCTAATTGTTCTGTCTTTGAGGAATACAGTGGAGTCCAGTCAGTGATGGTATAGTCATTGACAAGCAGTCCGTCCTTCTGTCAGTCAGCCCCTTTAAATGCTGCATGCTCGTCACTGTGAAATACCCATGGTCTCCTGGCCTTTGTAAATTAAAAACAGCTCCTCTCTAATATGGTATCAGGCCTCATTGATTATTCATAAATTATTATTTTCTTGATTATTCTTCTTACGCGGCTGTAAGTGACACTAAAAGTCTAGACTCTATTTTTGGAATGCATAAGAGCAAACAAAACAATGGCTTTAAGGGAGGTGAACCAGATACTTTCCTTGTGTGCAGTAATGTAATGACAAAGCAAAGCCAAGAGTGGGAGAGATTATTCCATTAACATTGAGCACTGCTTAAAGAACATGTATTTTCCAAAATGCAGAAGGAGAATTCCTTTTTATCTCAGCTGTGCTTAAATATTAGATGGTGTATATGGTTAAACACTGGTATGGGGCTGTCCGAGCGTATCTGGGTCTTCCTGTGCACTGTCCCCCACCCCCACGAACGTATACAAGGAAGAGGGGAATGTGGGTCATCATAAATCCTCTAGTGTACTCCTGCCACTGTCTTACAATTGCGAGGACGAATGACTCCTTCTCATCCCCTGCCTTTCCCCATGGCAGCTTTAGACCCAATGGCCAGCCTGGCTATACAACCTGTGCAACATGCAAGGGGCCGATGTGAGCAGGGGCTCCGGGCAGCTCTGCCTGCTTCTCGTGGCTCCTCCTTTATAACAGCTTCCTGGGCCTGCCAATGGATTTTACAACTTTCCTGCAACTGACAGCACAAGTTGGATAAAATGGGAAGCAGGGCAGACCTAGGGCATTCCCTACTTGCAAACTCCCTAAAGCAAAATATAATGGATGAATCCAGGGATCTTTGTTATTCATTCCTGAGAGTGAAACGAGAACAGTAAAAATAATAAGCACCAACACTGGTTTGTACGTTATGGATATGTAATAGGCAGTAGGCTACCTCATAGTACAGTGGACTCCAGCCCTCGTTATTTAAGGAGTAGATGATGCATTGGCATTTTTTTGGTGAGGAGGGAGGAGGTTGGTGAGGACAAGACGGTGCTTTCCTGGGCCTGTTTGCAGATATTGTCTATGCATGTGGAGAAGGGGCGAGAACAGAGGCCCTCCATGGAACATTGGTCTCTGCCTTGGTTGTTGTTATTGTGAGCCCTAGAGCTATGGAAGTCATGGTGTCAAGCTATTTTGAGCGGCTTTCACTGGACTCATGGAACCCAACAATCTTTTTAATTTGTAATAGTCACAGTATAAAGCATGCAATCAAAAAAAGTGAGTGAGTACAGTAATAGACATAGGAAATTAATTTTAAAAACACATTCAGGATTGGGTTTTTCCAGCTTCCTGGTGGAAGTTAAAATTTACATAATGAAATCAAATCGGTTAATTCTGCTCAAATACTGCCTTGGTCTGTAAGGACAAATATCACTGTTATTGAGCTCTTGTCAGGCCCTTTGTTTTGCTTTGTTTGTGCTTCCTATGGTCGTCTTCCGGGCCACTAGGGTGGAGCAACATAGACAAGCTTTGGCAAAACAGGAGAACATTTGACAGCTTTATAAATGTTGGTTAAACATCTTCACTTGCAGATCTAGCTGCTATGTAATCTCGGTTTGTATTTTATGGCCAGCAACTCTCCATATGAAGACTTATTTCTGTATCAGTTTTCGTTTTCTGTTTGAACTATCTTTTTATTTCTCTCCTGCATTTACTTCTTTTTTTTCTCTGCTCACCTTTCCATGGGAACACACTCAATAGAATGGAGTGTGTGTATCTGTATAGGTAAGATACTGTTCAAGCTGTGCTCGCGTTAGGCATTTCCAGACATTCCCATGTGCACAGCAGCTATTTCAGCTTCGTTTTATAAATACATAGAAAATGAGGGGCGCCTGGGTGGCTCAGTTGGTTAAGCGACTGCCTTCAGCTCAGGTCATGATCCCGGGGTCCTGGGATCGAGCCCCGCATCGGGCTCCCTGCTCCGCGGGAAGCCTGCTTCTCCCTCTCCCGCTCCCCCTGCTTGTGTTCCCTCTCTCGCTGTGTCTCTCTCTGTCAAATAAATAAATAAAATCTTTAAAAAATAAATAAATAAATAAATACATAGAAAAATGAATAGCTGAATGTGTGAACAATCATTAAAAATATGAATAATTTTAATTTAACATTTTCAGAAGGCTGTCTTTTATTAATTTCTTTGCCTTGCGCTTTCCTACCTAAATAATTTCTGTTCTAAAATGTAGCCTTCAAATAAGCTTAATCCTTTTTACTAGCCTAGAGAGTTGTATAGATACATATTTACAGAGACACACACACACACACACACACACACACACAGACCTTAGAACAGGCTACGAGTGCAGGAAAGACCACTGAGTGTTTCCCAGTAGCTCTGCAGTGCGGAAAGACACTCTCTGTTTAGGGCTGGGATGGGCTGTAGATACATCGAAGCTCTAAAACTCATCTCCCATGACTTCCTTAGCCAAAATCTATATGAAAAGTTCAAGAAGTCAGGAGCAGAAACTTGTGATGACCCAAATCACAGAGGGTGTGAAGCTCTGTGTCCTGGTCAAGGTGGATGAGAAAAGAATATGGACGTGTTTAGTGTCAGGAAAGGGGCAAGAAAGTAGGGAGGGTCCTGAGCTATACCCTAGACTGGACAACGGTTGGAGTTTACAGCTCGCTTTTATGAGCCCTACAGAGATTAGTTTGTGGGAGGGTCAGCCTGGTGTAAAGGGTCAGGGGTGGAGAGTTCATTGGTCTGGTTTGAGAAAACAGTGATAAAACAAAAAGGAATCCATCTACCTCAGAGGTCCCTTTGTGAGCAGCAGTGTTCCAGTAGCAGCTCTAGGATAAAATGCTGTGAAGCAAAAAGAGGTTCTTTTGTTATTACTATAGCTCCTTGGCTTCAGTTTGGTTTGATGTAAATCAATTTCCACGTGTGTATCTCCTTGTTAAGAAACTGATTTTAAATCCTCTGTGGGGTCCTCACCCCATACTCATCCAAAATAGGAGATAAATAAAACATCTATGCTATCTAAAATAGAATTTTTAATAAACCATTTCCTCTAGAAACTTCCAGAATGAAGTCTGTATTTCAAAAGGAGCACCTTTTGCTATAAAGGAAGCAACAAGGTAAAATTGAAAAGTTAATCAAACAAATGTGTATTTTAATTCAAGTCAATTGGTTGCATTTTCATGTGGAGTTAACATTTTCAAAGGTACATTTTTGAAATAACCCTGTAAATTTAAACTCAGCATTCCTTTTCTGATTTCCTTTTTATTTGCATTAAAAAATCATGGTCTTGCTTTGAACATTTTAAGGTATTTTAAAAGCCTGTAGCGGAATAAGTAAGCCTTTGAAATAATATAGTAAGCAAAATATAAATACCACGACTCTAATAATTATTTCTCTAGGCAAAGGATTGAATATAATTGTATATTTTTGAAATCAGAAATGGCCAGAGAAATTTTTCTGCAATTTGATGACTTCCTACTGCCTACTTGATAAGCATGGCACTGCTTAGTATGAAATACAGGCACCAGCTCCGGGCTAACATATTAACTTCATCCTCTGGCTCAGTTGTTTGCTCTTCTGTTTTTCCTTTTACAACTGGTGCCTCTGTTGTTCTTCCCTCAGCTGAGGCTGGTTTTTGTACTCCTCTAGCTGGAAACCCCCATTTGCCTTTTGAAGCCCAGTTTCAGTGTGTCTTCCTTACAATGCACTTCTTGATTCCTCAGGTAGTTACTCTGTATTTTGTGTCCTTTCGGCACTTTGTACATAATGATGTTTTAGCACTGAGTATGTTTCCTCCTGTATTTTTATATGTTCACATGTCTATCTCTCTAGATTTGTGCTTCTCACTCCTAGACCGTATGTCCCCCTCTTATAATAAACATTTTGTAATGCCCTGTTATTATCTTAACATGGAATCCTTAGTTATGTGACCTACCTATCTTATTTTTAAATATCAATGTTTCTCCCCATCTGTAATATATAGGGAAATAAAATAAAACTATTTTACATTTTACTTATAAACTAAGATTTTCAATATTAAATGCTTAAGAGTACTTTGACTACAAGGTAGAAATGGCCCCTGCAAATTTCCAAAATGCACCCTAGGGTATAGTATCTTCTCCACTGAGGAGCATTGAGATAGACAGTGAGCTTCATTATAGCCCAGACTACCTCCGTGTAATTTACCATTTACCCCACTACTTATACAGTAAGTAAACGTGTCTGTAACACTAGGCTGAGAATTACCTGAAAATGAGTAATTAATACATCATCTTACTGTTGTATCTCTGATGTATAGTATTCACTAGTTTCCACTGAGTGTGTCTTAAAATGTTTTATTGGTCTATATCAGAAATCTATTAAGAACTTAAAATAACTGGATGGACAAAAATGAGTGACTGGTTTTCTATATCAATAGGTACATTTTGATTTCTTACATATGTACTAATAACTTTTTCAAAGGAAACAGGAGTAAATGAAAAAGTCAAAATATACATGTTGAATTGTCATTATTGATAATCTTATATACCCCTGGAGTTTATAGAACCTAGGTTCTAATTTTTCTGAGCCAGTTTCCTTAGTTCTCTAAAATATGGGATAGGATACCCTCATAATGCTATTGAATATTACATAAAACTGTGAAGAATATTCAAATGGATGGCCTTTTTAGTTCAGTTGCTTTTTTTATACCTCCAGTTTTTGAGCAGTGGAAAAATAAATGCATGTAGCTTTTATTAATCTCATACATTGCCCATAGACCATGACAACTTGGTGTAGGGTCTAACTAATGAAACAAAATGCTGCCAATAGTTCCTAAAATAATGAGATTAAGTAATTAGAGAAACAACCAAGAATTTTGCTTTCAGTTATAGAATAGTTGAACAGCTTAAATCCTTCCTCAAAAAAAAAAAAAAAAAAAAAGAATTTTATAAATATCCCTTTGCTCATCTCCTAGCAAGGGTAAGGTAATGTTGGATGATACCTTTAAGTGGGAAATGCTGGCAAGGAATATTTACATGTTCTTTATGTTCTTGATATTCAAGAGAAAGAATCCTTCTCATTGCCTATGTTTATCAACTTAAGCTTAAAATTTGCTGATGAGAAAAATGGAAAGAAATTATAGGTAAGTTTTAAATCACAGAAATGATTTCAGCTAATTAAATTACCAGCATAAAAAATTGTGAGGAAAATCCATTGCAGGGGAGTTATAAAGATTGGTTTCATTAAATACCTACACATAAATTTTGCAGCTAAGCACTGAAGTGCATTGAAGAGCAGGGAATATTGGGGAAGTGCAGCTAGGATAAATTCTGAATAAGCTGATGTTTTTTGGACATTTAGAAATAAAGATTCCAATAGAAGAATGTGTAGGGTCATACAAATGTTCTAGAATACATCCTGGGGAGATATGTAAAGAGAAGCTTCCTGGAGCGCCTGGGTGGCTCAGTCGTTAAGCGTCTGCCTTTGGCTCAGGTCATGGTCCCAGGGTCCTGGGATCGAGCCCCGCATCGGGCTCCCTGCTCCGTAGGAAGCCTGCTTCTCCCTCTCCCACTCCCCCTGCTTGTGTTCCCTCTCTGGCTGTCTTTCTCTCTAGCAAATAAATAAAATCTTTAAAAAAAAAAAAAAAAAAGAGAAGCTTCCTCACTAAATTATTCTTCGTGTTCCCAAAGATCTAGAGAATAAGAAGTCAAATTCCTTTTGACTTCTAGGATAATCTTCTTGAACACTTAAAAGGAACATTGTGATTTGCCTCAGATGTAGCTACCCTTAAGGAGCATCAGTAGCCAGAGATGTTTTTAAAGAAAATAGCCAGTTATTGTCTGTAGTTGAAAATAGCGGAGTTACTGTCATGGAATGGCAGTCAGGGAAATTGTTGGTAACATTAGTGGTCTGTACTCCATGCCTCTAATTTTCTTCTTTTTGTCCTTGGCTTTTCTCTTCTTTCTTTTTCTCGTTTCTTACTCATTGTAAGGTGAGGTAATTGTGTTACACTGACTCTGTTAAATGTGCTTCATGCAATATTGGCTCATGTATTCATTCATTCAACAGATACTTATTGGTCACTGCCTCTGTGTTCATTGACTTGTCTCCAGGTAGAGGATTGGTCTAGATTAACTCCAGATAATATCTTGAAGTCTCTTCACACACAAGGTGGCATTCTATTGAATTATGATCTAGATTTTTATCGTAAGTGTCTCACTGGTAATTTTTAATTTGAAAGTGTGTCTTATAGGCTAGTCTTAAGATTTATGTTTATAAGATGCTAATGGTAAAATGAATGACTTCTTTTTTTAAATTTTATTTTATTATGTTATGTTAATCACCATACATCATTAGTTTTTGATGTAGTGTTCCATGATTAATGACTTCTTAAAGAAGAAGATAACTAGAAATCAAATCATTTCACATTAAGAGAGAAATATATTGACAAAGAACGCTAGAATCATCTTTTGTACCTGAGATCATGGTTTATCCTATTCTTTAGTATTTGTGATGTCTTATTTTCTCTACACAGTGGACACTGTCATCTTATTTACTCATAAGTGATAGTGTCATTTACCAAGGCAAAATCTTTACGTAGAGACTTTAGGGTGGAGTTGTTTATGAACAGGGTACTCTGCACTTTCATAAAGGGAAGAATTTTAAGAAGGCATTGTCTAATAAGCTAAATTTTAAATCATGACTATCAAGTCTTTAAAATAATTTTGAGAGGAGCAGTATGGCTATTGGCTAATACATAGCTCACTGAAATAAAAATTGAGCATTGTTTTCATTGCCTGGGTCAGGATTGCTTATGGGTAATATCTTTCACTGACATATGTAGAAGATGAAACTTGCCTTCTGTCTGGTAACATGTCATGAAATCATAGTGATGGAAGAGATCTTATATATCACCTTGCTCAGTTTTCTAATTTCATAGATGAAGAAACAGAAGTATAATGGATTTCACTAACTTGCCCAGTGTCATTCCACAGGATTAATTATAGAGGTGGCACAAGAATGCAGGCTTTCTTAATTTTAATCCTGGGATTTTCTCACCACATCATCCTGTTTCATTCATTCTCTCAACCTACTGATACATACATTTTAATGCTTACTATTTGCCAATCATTGTGCCAGAAGCTTAACTAATCACTTTGAATTTGTTACTTTCTTGGCTCTTCAGTGAAAGAATTTGAAATACTTCAGTTTTATGGAAACAAAGACATACTGTGTAACTTGAATTTATTTGAATGAATATATATTTTTCATCAATATGTGTATATTTTAAAACCTTATTTAGAAAATCACATTGAAGGAAAAGATTCTACTTCCCAACATTTGGACAAGATCATTGGGCAGTCTTCCAGTTGATGTTTTGACTGATTCCTTACTAATGCTGATGTTGATCAGCATTGTAATGTAACGTGACTTTAGCATGCACATCTGCTCAGTGAACTGTAATAGACATTCAACTATAATGCTTTCTGATTATCTTGAATCCTAGATATGATATGACGGGCCATTATTTTTCATTCCTGATTGAATGTTGGGATTAATTATTGATTGAATATGAATGCTTCAAAATTTTTATTTCAAATGAGAACTCTCACATTTAACTTAAAAATTGACTTTAGCTTTTTTTCCCTATTGATTTAATGTAATTCTTCATAATCTTTAATGGAGATGTCTTCTATATTTGAATTAATGAATCTAGTACCACAAAATAATTTAATGTCTATATTATTATTACTTAACCTGTGATTCTGTGAAAAAGTTGTTGGCAGTTATGTTGTCATAATTTATTAAATAGTACTAGAGAAAAGAAAATATCCAATTTATGAACAATTAGGTTTCTCAAGCTGTGTTGCCAGTAAAATCACTTTATAAAGACATAAAAAATTCTGTGCATCTGTATGTCTTAAAATTACCATATCGTCTTATAACTTTTATTAGAAGGAATATCATTCATGTTTCTAGAAGCAAATTAAATTTCTGTGTCCAGAGTATTTCCAAAAGAAATGGTGAATGAAGCTAAGCTGGTCTTCAGGATTATCCCATTTCCTTTTGGACTCTTTGTACGTTGTCCTGACTTTCCTGAAGCAGAACATTTCCTTTGCAGTCCCATCCCTTATTTAGTCTGTCTCCACCCACAGCCCGCACTCTCTCTCTCTCTCTCTCTCTGAGATTCTTCTCACACTAAAGTTGGTGTATTTCCAATGGTTCAGATCAATCCATAATTGGTGTCTGGAGTCCTGTGTTGAGAAAGATTTAAGATTACAGCTCAGATCAATGGGAAAGACCAGATGTCTGACATGTATGTGGGCTTGAGGAGTGCTAGACTTTTCCAGCATGTCCTATGACCATCTCACCAGTGTATTTACTATCTATTTAAGATCTTTTCAACTAACTGATCTGAAAAAGAAATCTTTATTAGTGTACTGAGCGAAGTTGGCTCCCAGTTTCTCATTCCTCTTCCAGTCACCATAGCTTGCGAATAGTTTAATAGTGACCTTGTGAAGACCATATTACCTATTTGCTTTATAAACCTGTTCTTGGTTAGTACTGGGAAATTGAATTTCTCCCAGTCATGCTAATTTGAGGGAAATCTGCTTCTTGAACCTATAGAGTTAGATATTGGTATTATACAGACCAAGAATATTTTTTTTTAATGTGATGCCTGAATACACTTGGAATTTTCCAATATTTTTTCTCTTGGGATTTAATGTTTTCTATGGAGGTTTATTTAATTATGCTGGATGTTTATGTTTTCATTCTTTCGGAATGCTCCAGCCTTATATCTTCTTTTTGGTTATTCTGGTGTTGCTGCCTAAACAATATTTATCCTTAATCGACACAGTAGTTTGCCCTTATCCATGGTCTTGCTTTCTGCAGTTTCACTTACCCTTCATCAACCGTGACCTGGAAGCACATGATCCTCCTCCTGATGTATCAGGAGATCAGTAGTAGCTGAACGCTCAGTCACAATGCCCATGTCGTTCCCCTCACTTCATCTCATCATGTAGGCATTTTAATATCTCACATCATCACAAGAAGGGTGAGTACAGGACAATAAGATATTTTTGAGACAGAGGGAGAGAGACTACAGTCACATAACTTTTATTACAGTATATTGTTATGACTGTTCTATTTTATTATGAGTTATTGTTGTTCATCTCTTACTGTGCCTAATTTATAAATTAAACTTTATCATAGGTATGTATGTACAGGAAAAAGCATGCTATATATAGGGTTCAGTGCTATCCATGGTTTCAGGCATCCATTGGGGTTCTCGGAACATATCCCAAGCACATAAGAGGGGGATTGCTGTACTCTTCAGAAACTAATGCTAGCAGACAATTGCATATCTTGATTTGGTATTTCCTCTCATTTATAAAAGGCTGGAAATACCACAGAAGTTACCGGTTATTTTATGAAATTTCTTAGATTCAGACATCGTTAACTGAGAAAAACAAAGAAAATGTTGATAAAATTAACTTATGTGAAAAGTGCTCTAGAACTTGAAAATACTTTCTAGACTTACTTATATTTTTAAAATTTTTACAAGCGATATTTATTCAAATAGCTGTGAGATTTTTTAAAGAAGTCCTTGGGTCTTGCCTTCGAGACTAAAATGAGATGAAGGGGAAGAGGGTGGGTGGTCTATGTGAAGGGACTGGTCCTGGTTCAGCTTTGTTTTGGTCTGAGAAGTGTGGGGATATTTCATATTAGGTATTTTGCTATTATGCGTTTGAATTTGAAAGCCTTTTTGTTTTTTTCCTTTGAAGGATTTTTTAAAAGACAAAACAAATTGATTCTGATTGGAGACTAGCTCAATTACATGATCAGATAGATGCTTATGCGATGGTAATTATAAGGAATTCATAATGGAATTAATGGGTTAAAGTTGGAATTATGAGGCAAAACTTACTAAAATGATCTCGGTCTACGCAAAGATGTGTGACTACAAGGTTAACACAGTAGTAGAAAGATAGAGTGGTGGAAAAATGATTTTTTTAAACATCTGGTTTGAGTGACTCTGCATATCAAGTTAGACTTAATAAGAGTATTATTGTTTGCATATTAAGTTATTGGAGCTCTGAGTAGTGAGAGAAGAAGAGGTGTGAATATATACACCCATGAGCATTCAATGACACAACACAGCAAACAAGCCGAGTGTGTTGTTTCTGTGGATTGAGGTACCCTTCTGTGGTTTAGAAAGACTGTCTTTTTTCCAGCATTTATTTTTGTAATTTGAATCATTCATTCATTCATAAAATATTTGCTGAGTGCTGGCCTTGGGCTGGGTATTGTACTAGGCACTAGATACACCATGTTGAGGGAAATGGACATGATCCTTGCCTCCAGGGAAAGTCTATTCTAGTGGAGAAACCCAGAAAATAAACAAGTAATGCAAAGTAGTATATACATGCATAAACAAATCAAGAAAATTATTAAGGAATGCAGAGGATGCTGTGATAAATAAAAATATCACTGGTTGATGATAGTGGGCCCAGAGATCATGAAAATGGAATTTGAAGTTTATGGAACCAGCCATGCAGAGAGCTGGGGTCCTGTAGGTAGCTCCAAGGTTGGCATAATCCAGGATCCGAGAGCTGGACCGTAGGACTGGAGGGTGGGAAGTGGAAGGATATGAAATGGGAGAGGTTGGCAGGGACCATATCATGCAGGGTTTCCTAAGCCATGGCAAGGACCACGGAGTGTGTATAAAAGTAAGGGAAGCCACGGATAGGTTTTAAGCAAGGAGTGACTTGATCCATTTGGTCTTTGCTTTGAAAAGTTCCCTCTAGCTGCTTTGAAAAGAATGGTTAAAGGGGCATTCATAGAGGAAGTAGAGACAATGTTAAACTGTTCCTCATCTGATCCACCAGGGGCCTGAACAGCAGGGGTGGCAGTGAAGACAGGAAGAAGTGAACACCATTCTGAATTCATTCATTTTTAACTCTACGATCTCAAAACTATGGATAAGTAAATGTTTCAGAATATGTTTCTCAGTTTATTCCACCTATTGTGGCTCTTTTCCTTCTCAAACATCTAAAACTTAGTTTTGAATTTCTAATTAATGCTTTTTTTTCTCCCCTGATTTTGGTTCAAAGAGAAATTCCCCTATTATAGTTTACATAATAATAAGTGAAGTACAATATTAGATAGTAATTTATGTAGTTGCCATTCTTGTGGGTTAAAATGGTTGATTATGGGCCAGTTCATGTGGTTTAATCTAACAGACTCTGAGTTTGACTGTTCTCATTGAAACATTGGGCTTATATAGATGAGGTCTGTAGCGAGGGAAATAGTCTCCTACCCTATGGATAAATAAATGAAGGGTCCAAATGGCATTGCCATGACGAAGGATGCATTACTGCTAGTCCTCAGTCCTTAGGCACATAGAGCACCCTCACTGCACAGCCCAGGAGAGGGGGGTGGAAATGAAACAGCCACTTTATTGGAAAAGTGCACTTTTCCTCTGTAGTCACTCAAATGCTATTATCCTTTTATTACTCTGTAATTTTGAGGGCAAGTTCAGTGAATAACTATGGAGGCTATTAAGAGCTGTCACGGAAAATTTATTTGTCTTTAAATGGAAGGTAGAAACATTACTGTAGGAGCTGCATTGCTTCGATGTAGATATTTCTCCTCTTTGAGCTTTTTAAAATGATGTTTATTGTTTCTCACAACGAAACCCCAGACCTTTCTAACACTCGCAGTTGTGATCCTGCCTTTTTCCTTTTGTCTGGAATAAAATTTATGGAGGACGCTTGGCCCATGGGAACCAATCTTATTTTGTGTTAGTTTCATGTTAGTGTCTACACTAATAGTACACAAGTGGGGTCAATAGTAACTTCCAGAAAACCTGGTTATATCCACCCAGCTCCTTAAAGGGGAAAAGTTCCAGAAAGGGCCTCTACCGTCCTCTCCTCTTTAGTCTTATCTTTGGCTTTTGAGAGTAAAAATATGGCTGTTGGAGGCCATCACAATACATAGCAAGAACTGAATATTTCAGAAAATCACTGTTTTATTTTCCTGTAGCAGCTGTAATGAATTACCTCAAACTTGGTGTCTTAAAACAACAGAAATTTATTTTCTCACAGTTCTGGAGGCCACAAGTCCAAAATCAGTGTCGGCCAGGCCCAGTCCCTCCAAAGGCTCTAGGGGGAGTATCCTTTCTTGAGTCTTCCAGGTTGTGGTGGCTCCAGGGACTTCCTGGCTTGTGTGCCTCAGTTCGCTCTCTGACTCTTCACATGGTTTTTCTTCTCTGAGTCTCTGTGTGTCCTTTTCTATCTCTTATGAGGACATTTCTCTTTAGATTTAGGACCCACCCAAATCCAGCATAATCTCAATTTCATTTTCAATTTAATTACATTGGCAAAGACCCTGTTTCCAAATAAGGTTACATCCTGAGGTTCCACGTGGACATGAATTTAGGAGAAGACACTCTTCAGGGCACTACAGTCACTGACTCAGAGCACAAAACAAAAACACGGGAGTTGGTGGTTTTATTTCTAATTTCAGTTTTATCAACTTTTAAAAGAAGCTAACTTATTTTCCATGTTTTCCCTGCAATGGAGTTAAGAGATTAATTCATAGGATTTCCAGAAGATCAAATTACTAAAACTCTCTATATATGTTTAGTAAGGGAATAGAATTGAACAAGGAAGGATTTTCATCTAATTGTAAAATGTTATTAAAAATTTGCTCCACTGAACTCTTGCAAAGGAGACTTTGAAAGAAATACACTTCCGTATATGGTTCTAATTTATGACTTTTTTCATTAAACCGGGCTTGGAGTAGTGCTTCTTGGACATAGAATTAGGTTCTAGCTTGGGGAATATTTGCTTGTCATGTGTTTATTTAAAGTTCAAGTTCCTTAGTTCTATATATACTGTGGATTCTCCTTCAGTTTTAATGATGATGATCATGGTCCCATATAGCTTGTACTATGGGACAGGAACTCTGCCAGATCCCTGTCCATTATCTAAAGCAATCCTGCATCATGACACTCCTTTGGAGGAGTTATTATTGTCCTTGGCTTATAGATGATGGAACTGAAGCTTCAGTGACTCGCCCAAGGATGTGCAGGGTGTCAGCAGAAGAACTGGTTTTCTAATCCAGTCTGTCTGGTTCCAGGGTACTAGCTTTTTACTATTGCCCAATGCCTCTCTCTAAGTATGTCTGTCCCAGGTATAGGAGGAGGTGTGTACATTTATCTGCTGTTAATCCAATGTCACGTTGAACTTAGGTTCCTGAAACCTGAATTGTCTTGCTGGGTCTCAGTGTGACCTCCGTCAGGAAGAGGGTTCCAGGTCTATCATATGAGGGGAATGGGGGGATGGTTCACAGTGTTTCTCCAGATTCCTGGCTGGCAGCTTTGAGTACAAGCAGTAATACTGAGTGAGGGGCAGAGATTATTTGCCTTTGGAGCACACCTTTCCCCTTTCAACCAAGATTTTCTTCTGAAAGCTGCATCTGTTTGGATGCAGACGTGGGTCACCAAGCAGGGTGAAGAGACAGCATCCCACCAAGCTTGGGTGTGTTTGCCAGATTGGAAGGTGGCCTGACATGCACATGATGCCTCCTTGGAGCTGCCTTCCTGACCACTGTAAGGAAGGAAGCCTCCTCCCTCCCTCCCTCCCCACCACTCCTGTATGCTGCTTCTGCTGCATTTTCCACTACAGCATGAACTGCTACTTGATATGTTTTGTATGTTTATTCATGCCTTGTTTTCTGCCTGCCACCAGAATGTAAACTTCATGATGGCAAGAGCTTTGTCTTCTACACTTCCGTATCCCCAGTGGATAGGAAAGGGCTTGGCACAAAGACTGTGGGAGCAAGTAGTGAGTGTACGAGTGAATAAATGAATGAACATATCATGTTGCCATAGTTAAACCAGTGATTCACACCTACTTATTTTATTCCTTTGCTGATTTTTTAGGAAATTCTAGGACTCCACTGAGCCCTAAGCACTGATAAAATGTTGTGGGTATTAAGCTATCTAGTGGTCAGCAGTATTCTCATGTGGTCTAATGATGTGGGGTGAAGGTTGTGATTACTTCTGGGTAGGATTCAATAAGAGAGACAAAAAAAATCTTAGAGCTAAAGGAGTAAAAAGATGGAGTGGATAAATATGTAGGAAACAGCAATAATGGACATAAATATATACAGCTTGTAATGATTACATATACATATAGTGGGTATATTTAGCATATATACTGTCTTTAGTATATATTAAATATGTATGTATCCTTTAACTTCTTATTTTTACTAAAGGACAACCAGCACAGAATAGTGTTACATTATTTATTTATTAATAAACGTCTCTATCAGAAAAATCCAGTTGGGATTAATTGTTAAATCCTCTAAGATACAGTACAGGCTGGGAATATTTATTTATATTTAACCATTGACTCTCAGAAAATATGAGTTTACTGGGAAAAGAACAACAAAAACAACAAAAGGAATTGTTTTACTTTTACTTTACTTTCACTGTTAGTGGATTTCAAGAGTTAGTGGGGATGTGTAATTCTAGTGGGAGGCCTAACATTATGGTAAGAGAGTCAGACATTTCTTTTCTCCACCCAAGGCCTGAGTCACTTAGAAAGGTACATGTGAAGTTTGAGGAGAGATTGGGGGATGATGAACACAGGGGAGAATGGGACTTATTTGGTTGAGGAGAAGAGAGATGGGAATTCTATTTTTTTCTTCTTCCTTTGACTAGAAGGCTTAGCTTTCCAAATTGCCTCGCAGGACTGTGTGGAGATTATTGATAACCAGTTCTGGGAGCAGTAATGACGAAGGAGGGTCAGAGCACTAGGGGTAGGGGGGAAGGGAGAGGAGACATTTACTTAGAGCTCAACTCTGTGTCTCTGCTGCTGGTGGATTTCTATTCCATTACCACTTTCTTCTTTTCAGTAATGGAACTTATAGAGACAATGAAAAAGGTAATTGAGCCATCAATATAGTATATTCTGGAGACCCAGCTGAGATGCTGAAGTAGATTCTAAGGCTTACAAAACACACTGAAATGGATCAAGTTCACTGCCTTTCAGCGCAGTGTGGACGGGAATGGAAAAAAAACTGGCAACGTGTTCAAGAATAGCCTCAAGAGCTTTGTGTGTGGGCTTCACCCCTTTACAGGCAATTACTTTCCACTTCTGAGGGTGTCAGCTAAGCCATTATTTATTAATTATTTTCTTCAGATTATTGTTTCTTTGTTACTTTGTAATGATATGTGTCCAAATGATGTTCTTCAAAAATACTATTTTATCAGCTTACATGTGTATTGTTTTTGCACCCTTCTCTGATTATGGTTTTTTGTTTTTTTTTTTCAATCTTGGCACATTATATCTTAGTTTTCTTTATCCTTTTATCATGCTTGTTGCATTCAGAATCACTCATGTCACTACTATTTTTGTTGACTATTTCATGTAAACTCTGGAAAGTCACTAGAACATCACACTTCTCTTGGTTTTCTCCTTGGGTTTGTTTTGTGATTCCTTAAATAAAAACAGTATCTTCATTCTTCTAGGGGAGGGATCTGGTTTATTATGAGCAGTGTGCCTGGTAATTGAGGTGGAACTTTTATCAACTTTCCCAGGTGCTGTATCACCAAGTTTACTGTAACAATATAGGCAAAGTATGGTTCGCTCTAGTCTGGTGCTGGTATACTGGAAAGAGATCACCACCAAAATGGGTGGTGGCAGAATTTGGAAACAGAAGGAATATGGAATGTTATTAGGAGAGGGACTATCCTCTGCGACAGCTCTAATAAGTGTCTTGTAAGTCAAGACTTTAGTATAAATTTAACTTGTCCTTTTTCAGGGACACAGTGGAGAAATTTTAAATGATACAATTACAACCAGTGTCACTTCACATAAGTGATGTGTACCTGCATCAGATTGATTGTGAGTCTTGATGACAAATGCCAGCTACCTTTGGCCACCAGAGAAAGACAATATTTCTCAAGTGTGCTTTGGCTTTCCAAAAAAAAAAAATCCATTACTGGATTTTACACTAATGTAACAGTTGTTCAGAGGAAACATTACTTTGTACAACACAGGTTTTTAAAATTTGATCTCCGTTTTAGATACTAAGATAAACACACATGCATATGCATTTACTTTTGTTAGAAAACACGTAGGGCTAATTTAATTTGCACCTCTTGCAGTCACCCTTTCTAAATTTTGACTTCTCTTGTGATTCTGCCACCCTTTAGAGTGGGTTTTCATTTCTTGGGTTTCTTTTTCTTAGCTTTTAGGTTTAATAGCTTAGACTGAAAGGCACTTATCTTGCTCCTGGCTAGCATGTTTCATTGGCTACATTTACTCCGGCAGATGAGTTATAACAGATGCTTTAATATATATATTTTTCTTTTTTCCTATAGAGGGACCCTCATAGTGTTTTGACAGTTCAAAAGGATGGGGGGTTATTGAGCGTCTAGTTTCTCAGCTGCTCAGCTGTATTTTTTGAGCTATAGATCAGCAAAATTACCCAGCTCTCTTACACAAGGTGTTCTGTTGCCAGATGGGACTCTGCAGGAAACAACTTATTAGTTTTCTTAAATCAGGATTTATAGTAAAATAGAGTAACACTTAGGTATGGAAGACTTGGGTTTCTCTGGAAATCTTGGAGTCTCCAATACCCGTCCTTTCTCTCTGTCTTCATTGCTTCCTATTCAATTAAGCTGATAACAAAATGTCTACACTGGGATTCAATAACTGAAGGGCACATTCTTAGCAATTTTCATCGTATTGCCTGCTCTGAGACTGGATGGAAAGGTTCAGCTCCAATTGTACCATTAGCCCGGCAACGGCAGCCAATCGTTACCAATGATTTTTGGTCTCCCTAATTGTTTCTTACTTTATTGAGCTTATTCAGAAATAATGAAACACCATCCTTCCTTTTCTTAAAAGATATTCACACAAAGTGCAGTTGCTGTTTCTTCTATAAACTCATCAGCATTGCCTTAAGGAGTCCCCTTAACTATCGATTTGCCAGTCTAGCTAATAGATCTCCTAATTTGCAGAAATACCCCCATGCAAGATTTCAACAATTAGACAATCACGACAGGAAGTCCCCGGGGACTTCCAGGTTCTGCGCTTACGGATGGCTCCGAGCAGCCTCCCTCCCTGTTGGAAGTGCTGGAGCTGGGTGACCAGGGAGAGAAGAATAAAACACTAAGATAAATAAGTGGGCAGTGCTTCTTTATTTTCCAGGGTCTGCAGCTGTTCTGAAAGCATATCTTCTGGCTTGGTTTGGAAACGGCGCATGTCAACAACCACACTGAAATATTGTTTACATAAAATATTTCAGTACTTACTTTAAACCCACATTCACAAAACAGGAAAAGACTAGGTCAAGTTTCATTAAGCCCTTTTGGGAAGATACGTGCAATTACTGTTATAGTCTTCCATGGCTTAAAATCTAAACCCATATATGTTAAGTGAAAGTTAACTGGTTTTCATAATAATCAAAACTGCCTTGGCCTGAAGTTCTAATAGAGAAATTTCGTGGAGATTAGAACCTAAGCTTCTATGCTGCCTTATCACTTATTGCTAATTAAAACTTTGTTATAACTTTGTGACCCACTTGAGAACATTAACATTGCCAGAGTATTAAGTATTTTAGTAGCACAACATGTGGTTTTGATATCTTCTCGATGGCTAGTTGGCTTGTGATTAATTCCAAAGCTTGAAAATATATAGTCAAGATATTAAGAGCCTGATGTGCAAATAAGGACATCGCCCTGTTTTCTCTCCCATTTTTGCCCATTCCCAGGTTTCCTGAATGTTCTCTCTCACTTAAAGATCTTCAATACTCTTCATTGTTCGTAGTGAATGGCTTACAAAACCCCATGCTGTGCTCCTGCCTATGGATACACGTTCTCCCACTCCCTTTCTGATCTCTCCTGGTTCATCTATGATGCCATTTTCATTTTGGTAATCACAGGTTTCCAACCCACATTCATGCTGTCGCTCATGTTCTAAATGAAACCTTTCCCCTAACTTTCCCAAACATTGGCATTATTCCTCCAACAATCTTTTCAATCGGTACTACCTCTATGAAGTTTTATTTCTACCTTCACTAGAAAATACTGATTTCTTTTTTGTATACGGACAGTAATTTATACTTGTAATTGTTCTAGAACATCACATATGATCAACAGCATATGTCTACATGCACATCATCCACACTGGATCATGAGTTCTTACAGATAACGGCCTCTGTCTTACTGATTTTTGGATTCCTTATATCTGGCTTTGTGCCTTACATAGTAAGGTTCAGTAAATGCTTTTCAAGAAACAGGACTGAAATAAACCTTGGAGATTATCTAGTTAATGCTTTTATTATTTGATAAGTGAGAAAAAGCGATGTCACTCAAAGAATTTATTTAGTTATTATCACAATGTCATTATCAGTTCCTGATAGCTCCCCTTTTGCATTATTGATTTCCTGCTATTTGAACATAATAAAAACTAAAAAGTTAATGACAACTCTACTGATTACGTAGTGCTTTTTTTTTTAACATACTTTTACCTTCTTCAGATTGATGAGATTCACAGGGCCAGAATTATTTCCCTCATTTTACAGATAGAAGATAAAAGGCTTAAGTGAGTCAACCAAGGTAATAGATGGAAAGGCAAACACTTAAATCAAAACCTGTTTTACTCTAACCCTTCATGGGTCATTCAGCCATCACTGGAAGTTGGACTATGACCCTGGTCTCATTTCTCCATATGGCATTAAGCAATTTCAGATGTCTTGTTGGAAAATCACAACTTTTACCTTGAGCTGAAAGAAAAGAGTCATGTGTCAAACTACCCCTGGAAAAAATGGCTGGAGGAATTTGTCTTTGATGGTTTAGGGGAGGAAGTTCAGCCATTAGGTCCTGCTTTACATCCTGGGAGTAAAAATTGAGGTAGAAGTGAATTTGACCCTTCCTCATTTCCAGAGCTTAACACAAAATGATAAAGATCATCTGAAGTTTCTTATTTGTTTGCTTTATTTTTATTTTTTAGTTATAAAATGTAATATATGTTTATTGTAAACATTTTAGGAAACTTATAAAAATATAAAGAAAAAAGTTAGAAATGTGCATAGTCTCATCATTAGGAATGCACTATGAACATTAACATCCACTGTTAACTCTAGAATTAGGTTGCTTGGGTTAAATCCTGGTTCTGTGACTTAAGAGTTTAAGGATAATGGGAAAATTAACCTCAACTTTCCGGGTCTAAGTATACTTATTTATAAAATACGAGTAATAATATTGCTTATATCAGAAGGTTCTTGTGAGAATTACATGAATTTATAGTGTAAAGCACTTAAAATGGTACCTGATCACATAGTATGTACTCAATTTAACTATTATTATACCTCCAGTCATTTTATTTTTAAAAATCTGGAATATATACTGAAGTACAACTTTTTATCCCACATTTCTCACGTTGTATATCGTAAGCATTTTTTCCACATAAATATTCTCTTAGAATATGAATTTATTGGTTGCATTATACCATCATCTCTTCCTATCTTAACTGGTCTAACCAGTCCCTAATTGTTTCTAATCTTTGGCTTTTGTATTATGCTTTGATATACAGTTATGTCATATATCTTTATGCATTGGCCTGACGAGGTCCTTGGGATAGATTCCTGGAAGAAGAATTGATGGATCAAAATGTGTAAGTTCTTTTAAGGATTTTGAGTTACCAACAGTTTTATTGATGTATAATTTACATACCATGCAGTTCACACCATTAAAGTTTACAACTCAGTGGCTTTTGGTGTATTACATTTAAAAATGTGGTAAACTATAGATATTGTAAAATTTATCATTTTTGTCACTTTTGAGTATACACGTCCGTGGTATTAATTACAGTCACAGTGCTAGGCAGCCGTCACTGCTGTTGATTTCCAAAGCTTTTTCATTACCTCATACTGGAGTAATTAACCAGTAACTCCTACTCTCTTCTTCCCCATCCCCTGGTAACCTCTCATTATCTTCTGTCTCTGTAAATTGGCTTGTCCCACTTACTTCATATAAATGGAATCATACAATATCTGTCCTCGTGTGTCTGTCTTATTTCACGTAGTATGATGCTGTTGAGATTCATCCATGTTGTAGCATATATTAGAACTTTATTCCTTTTTTATGGCTGAATAACACTCCAGTATATGCTTATACCATATTTTGTTTATCCATTCATCTTTTGACGGACATTTGGTTTGTTTCCACCTTTCGGCCATTGTGAATAATACTGCAGTGAACACTGGCATTCAATTATCTGTTTAAGTCCCTGCTTTCAGTTCTTTTGAGTGTATACCTGGGAGTAGAACCACTACTGGGTCACATGGTAACTCTGTGGTTAGCTTTTTGAAGAATCACCAAACTGGTTTCCCTAGCAACTCCACTGTTTTGCATTCCTACCGGCAATGTATGAGGGATCCAATTTTCCAGACTAAAGTAAACACTTGTTATTTTCCTTTTTTTTATTGTTATAGCTATCTAGCATGTGTGAACTGGGATCTCACTGTGGTTTTTATTTACATCTTAGTAATGATTAATGGTGTTGAACATCTTGGATATGTTCTCTGGAGAAATAACTATTCAATCCTATGTCCATTTTTAAAAATGGGATTGTTTGATTTTGTTGTTGTTGTTGTTTGAGTTAATAACCTTTTAAGAAATTACTTTCTAAATTTGTGTTTGTAAATATTTACTATGGAAGAGATATTTTAGGCTCCTTAGAATGTGGTTTGTAGGGGTGCTTGGGTGGCTCAGTTAAGTGTCTGACTCTTGGTTTTGGCTCAGGTCATGAACTCAGGGTCGTGAGATCCAGCCCTGCATGGGGCTCAGAGATCAGTGTGGAGTCTCCTTGTCCTCTCCCCCCCTTCTGCTCCTCCCTCTGCTCTCTTTCTATCTCAAAAAAATAAATGAATCTATAAAATCTTAAAAAAAAGAATTTGGGTTTATAATCTCTTCTGATAGTGGAACTAAAGCTCATCAGAGTCCTTCCTTCATATAATGGGTATGGCTCTCTTCCAGGCATGCTGTTGGATTGCTGGGCACACACACACACACACACACACGTAATGACTTTTAAGTTTCGACTTTTAAGGTGACCAAGCCTGGGGTGTCTGTTTTATTTCTGTGTGGGCTAGATGTCCTTGTTAATTTTTTTTCCTGCTCAGAAGTTATTTTTTTACCAAAAGACCTCCTCAGCTTGAAAGCATGTCCTTTACCAAGTATAACTACTGTATATAATATTTTGACCCTGGACAGAATGTGAAATGTATATTCTTAGCACAAACTGACAGCATTCCCTAACACTGTAAGATGCTGCTAGAGTATCTGAAAGGGATTATATGAAACCAAGGGAGAGTTTTAATACTTTGGATCCAGTGTTGATTCTGTCAATAGTAAATTTGTTCTGGGTTTCTTCCTGGCTCACTCTGTTCCAATTCCCATTTCAGCACTTTGAAACTACATTGAGGCAATAGCTTTCAATACACCTTGAATCAGTCCCAAAACACACCAGAGCATAGAGCGATATTGAAATAATATAACCAGAGGGAAAGATAATATATTAATAGAACCACCCACAAGAAAGACTGAGTCCAGTGAAGCAAAAACATGTATGTTTCTTTTATTTTAAAAATCTCCTCTGCAGTTCTCTCCCATTAAGCTTGCTTGCAGGGTATTCCAGCAAAGGAGGCTAATTTAGTTTTGGGCTGGGCTGGCCTGCACCCTAAGGAGGTACATCTGCTCAGAAGAAGTAATGGTGATTTGAGAAGTGGAGTGCTTCCTTTCATATTCTGCAGACTTCTCTTGGTTTTTCAGAAGCTGACTATCCAACATCTTGGTTTTCTTTACTATGGTCATCTGGCTCTGCAAGGGGGAGGAGTGTTGAGGACAAGGGTAATTTTGTTGGTAGTTAAAGTGTCCAAAGTCTCATTCAATCCATAGGTCGGCATCCAATGCCCGGAGCTAGAGTAACAGGCCAGGTGAGTGCAGGGTTTGTTGGCAAGCAGGGCGTTCGATCAGGGGCTAGGCCTGCATGCGGTGTTTGGGCTGTGTGGCATCTCTAAGTAACGGTGGCTCACACATTTCTTACTGAGCTCTTACTATGGGTGAATCCAGGCCCTATGCTAAATACTTGCCATGAATTAGCTCAGTTAATTCTCCTATCAATTTCAAGAGGCAGGCAGTTACTATCTGCATTTTAAAGACATGGAGAATACCAGAGTGACTAAACAATGTTCCCAAGATCACATGGCTAGGGTCAGGATTCTAAACTGAGTATGAGATCTTAGAGCAAAGCTGGGGTGCTTGACTGTATGAAACAGTTCTCTCAGGAGAGAATGCTTTTGTCTATTGCCACGTTGGTCCCCACTGGCCACTGATGGGATTCCATGTTGTTGATTATTTTGGGGCATTGTGGCGAATAATCACCTCAGGCAAGAAAGAGAAGTCTTTCTTCAGTTGTTACCTTGGCCAATTCTCTCTTCTGATCCCCACCCCCCAGTACGCACACAAGTGAGGAATTTCCTTCATATCTACCATGGTCTGTGGCACTTCCTTTTCATCTCATGCACATGATTTTAAATGCTCAGGAAGACTATATTTGGGGATGTTTGCTTCCATTGGAAAACATGGCAAGTGCTAGACACTGGGAATGGGCCCCGCAAAGTTCACGTGCTGCTTTTCTTCATCACTCTTGTTGCATTTTGTAATTTTACTCTTTCTGTTTACGCTTTTGGTGCTCTCTTCCTTTCCTCTACACTGTGTGCAGAAACCACATCCGATTGGATCCCCACCATATACCCGCTACTTGACATGTTACCTCACACATGGCAAGTACTTATTAAATCTACTTCAAGTGAACGAATCAATAGAGGATTGCGTGAGTTCTCTCTGAGAGGTTAGAACACAGGAACTAGAGCCATGCAAAAATCATTATTAATATTTCCTCCACATACGGTAGATGCTGAAAGTGGATGGCCAGTTTGATGTGAAAAGAACAGAGTGTCACTTGGACTCATGGGTCTGCTTCCCATACTGTCCAGCATGTTCACACAGGAAAAAGACTTCCGGTCCTCACTGAGTCCATCCTTTGCAGCCATACAGATTTGGGTTTTCTGTGGGTCGGCAGGCACTCCTTCAAAGAGGTGTTTGATGGACAGCTCATACCTGCTCAGCCTTCCCAGTCGGGGCTTCCTAGGGGCCTTTGTCCATGGATGTGTGGACCCCCCTCTCCTAGACAGGCCTAGGTGCATATTCCACAAGCTTTTTTTGTTTTTGTTTTTTTAGTTCCAAAGGAGATAAATAAGTGGCTAGAACTCACGGAGTTTCAGGTGAACAGGATCCTGGCTAAAAGTTTACAAGATACCACTGTAGTTTTATGAATATAAATCTTGGTAAGTTGAAATAACCACATAGAACCAAGCCACATGAAAGCATGTTCTAATGGAACATTTCAGGGCTGACTAGGGAAGGATGGGCCTGCAAGCCTAAATTTGGTGTAGGAGAAGATGTCTCGAACTCACTTCACTCTTCGGCGATTTGTTTTGTTTAAGCCCACCTCTTCCAACCTAGCCTATGGCTCCTAGCTACCTTTTCTCACCTTGGGGTTGAAAATATTCACCTCGTGGGTTTGCCAGGTGTTGCTGACTTTAATTTGGCCACCTGATTTTCTGTAATTCGTACTGAACCTGTATCTTGAATCTCTATGATAACAAATCCTGTCTTGGGAAACTGATCCTGAGTTCTGATTCCTCTGTTTGCTTTGTAATTAGCTGAAATGCTCCTGGTCTGTTCTTGGATTCTATCTGGTTTGCTGCAGCAGTTCAGATGAGAGTCTGAAGGCTTTCACTGGTTGCAGTGAATTCCTTCCTTCCTTCCTTCCTTCCTTCCTTCCTTCCTTCCTTCCTTCCTTCCTTCCTTCCTTCCTTCTTTCTTATGTTCCTTCTTTCCTCTTCCCTTCTTCCTTCCTCTCTTTCTTTTCTCCTTCTACCACTCAACACACTTTAGTCACTGAGTACCAACAAAGCTTGGTGTTAGGTACTTGCTAAAAAATACATATATACACACACACACACACACACACACACACACACAAAGAGAGAGAGAGAGAGAGAGGACCTTATTTTTATAGCATTTTATAGTCCATCGAAGATACCAAGTGTTAAAGAAATAATCATAGAAATAACTGCAAATTGTGATAATGGCCTGAGATCAAAAATAAAGTTTGGACAGAAACAAGGATTAATACTGATCTGGGAAGTTGAAGACTGTAGGATGGGTCTCTGTTTGACATGGTTGGAATTAAGTAAGAGGGTGGGGGAGGGTGAGGACTATAAAGGCCCTTGGGGTGGGAAGAGGTTGATTTCTGGTGGTAATTCAAAGAAGACCACCCCCATACACAACTCACCCTCCTCCCTGTTTTTTTAAATAGCATTTCAGCATCATAAATTGGAATTCTTTCTTTTCTTTGTTGCCTTTTCCCACAGAATTTAAGCACTGTGAGGGCAGGGATATTTATCTATGTAGTGTTTGTGTTTTCTATTTTCATTGCTATATCTCTGGTACCTAGAATAGCACCTGACACACAGTAGGTGCTCAATATTGTTCAAATCCTGTGGGACTAGACCACTGTGAGTACAATGAGCAAGAGAGAGCAGGGAACATGGTAGTTGGAGAAGAGGGCGGAGTTTGGGTTACATGGGGTCGTTTTAGGTCATGCTCTGGATTTAGGATTTTATCCAAAGTGCAGTAGACAACGTCTCATGAAATGTGGAATGTGACAAATTTACCACCATCTTTTTTTTTTCTAATGGAGAATTAACACAGTTTCTTCTCTTATTAAGTCAACTAATGCGATGTTGCACCAAAATATATATGTATTGTTTCAAACACTAGCATCTGCTCTCTTAACACAATGTATTTAGAAACCAGAGAGAGGGTGTTAGAAATGTTTTACCAAGAATCTCAACCCATGCCTAAAGAGCTGCAGAGAAGTCAACTTCTGAGGAACATTTTTGCCTCTTCTTCAGTGAATGGTAGTGTGTTTATGTGTGTGTGTGTGTGTGTGTGTGTGTGTGTGTTTAAGGAAAGGCATTCCATTATAAGCTTTTACCAAGCGTTGGCTAGTTTATTGTGTGTTTATATTTTAAATGATTATCTGTATCTAGTTATTTATTTATATACCTTATATATCACTTGGTTTAATACCCATTAACAAGAAACAACTAATCATATAAAGTAGGCTTTGTCCTTATTTTGCACATGAATAAATTCACAGTGAGGCGGTGGGAAGGAAACCAGTATCTGAGTGTCTACTATGAATCTGCCACTTCATGTATTTATCTCGTTTAATCCTCACAAAGCCCTTTAGAAAAGGGGGCATGATGAATCCAAGATAGGTTAAGGAAGAGCTCCAGTGTCACGGGACAAGTTAAAAGAAGAGTCTGGATGATCTTTGCCATTATATTTTACAGCTCCTAGGGAATTTTTAACAACTTGCTGAGATAGCAGTGCTAATAAGGAGTGCAAGTATGTATGAAACCTGGGCCATTTCTGCTGTTTTTCACTCTAAGATAGTACATCAGTTATTGCTTCTAATTGATTCTGCAAGTGCTGAGCCCACTTCATCAGGGAGGGGGCAGTGCAGGTGAGAGAGCACTCAAAGTAGACCTCCAGTGTGTTGAATGCTCCAGTCCCGGATTCGTGGCGTGACCTGTCACCTTCTCGTGCTTACAGCATCATCTCTTACTCTGTATGTAAAAGGAGGGTCCTGGATGAGGTGTTGTCTGGGGCCCCTTTTATCACCAATATTTAATGACATTTAAAGTTAACTGCAGGGGCTCCTGGGTGGCTCAGTCGTTAAGCGTCTGCCTTCGGCTCAGGTCATGGTCCCAGGGTCCTGGGATCGAGCCCCGCATCGGGCTCCCTGCTCAGCGGGAAGCCTGCTTCTCCTTCTCTCTCTCCCACTCCCGCTGCTTGTGTTCCCTCTCTCGCTGTGTCTCTCTCTGTCAAAAAATAAATAAAACCTTAAAAAAATAACAAAAAATAAAGTTAACTGCATTTGATGCACAAAATATACTGAGTCTGGAAAAAGTTGGAGAAACGGGAGTGGCCCGCTTGGTCAGAATTCAGGCTCGTGTTCTTAACACTAGGCTCCACTCCACCCATCATGTGGCTTGATTTCCTCTTGGAAAGCTCTCCAAATCCAGAAGGCTTTCTCGTATACTTGTCAATTAACAGCCTTAAAATGCATGTAAAATGAACTTTTCTCTATCTTTTTGCTCCTTTTGATCTTTTTCAGGGGTTAGTGCTTCACACAAATTTTGCTCTGTGAGAAGTAAGTCTAAGCTTAATTATTAGACTTATTTTTCCAACATAATAGAAATAAATCAAGAACTTGGTTACTTCCTACCGCTGGCTTTTCCAGTGATTTGGTTGGGCTCTGGAAATTGTGTACTTACAAATATACCTGTCTTAAAAAAAGGAATAATGTTGAGATAATGTTTCTTAAAAGCATTTGGAGCCTTTTTTTATCAGCTTAATCATGCTAATTGTTCTTTCTCTGTCTCTAAAGCCTGTTGTTTCATGAACTATTTTAGTTAACTTGAGCTTTTTGGTCGAAAACAAATGTATGTTTAAAAAATTTCCCTTTTTCTTAAATAGACTTTTATCTTAATATAGCTTTCTTATGGGAAATTTTAATACATAATAGTTTTTGTCTCCATAGAATCATCTAGATATGATAAAGTTGTCATATTTTCCTGGGAGATGGCTCAGATTTCTCCTATGAGCTAAGAGACAGAATTATTTCCTCATAGCTCAAATGACAACATGTGGCATTAGAAGATCTCCATTTAGACTTCTCTGCCCCTTTACAACAATTAAACTTTATTTTGTTTTTTAATGTTATTAACCTCAACAGATATTAAAAAATGCACACACAATGAAAACTTGAGTTCTAAGATTTGATATCTTTTGAGGGCGAATTGGAAGTGCAGTAGGTCTAAGAGGAAAAAGCAAACAACCCAAAATTTAGTTACCAAGAAGAACCCAGAGGTGAGGAAGACTGAAGGGAAGGCACAGGTCTCAGCAAACTCTTGACTTAGGCTTTGACCCTTTAAATGGTGCCATCAGAAAAAGGGTTATTCTTCCCATTTTTCTAATTCCCCACAGTAGTGGAAGGGGGGGTTATTCCACTTAATTTTGCAAAATTAAATTACGTTAGAAGAGGCTTATTTAAAATAGAGATAAGCATCTTATTATCTTTTGTGTAGAAAGGCAGATTTTTAGTAGACTGTTCACTTGTTTAATTGGTTTCTTTAGTCATATTTTTTAATCAGCCTTGTATTCTGTGGGGCATATATGTGACCATGATGATGGTTAATCATTTTCAGGAAAAATTTCAAGAGGCACTGAATTCTTTCATCAGATAATCTTTCTGAGGGAGGTAATCGCATTCCTCTTTCCTATAAAACTTTCTTTAATATGATAACAGAACTGGGATCAGAATTTATTAGGTTGGTGGGATTCGATAATTGTGATTACTAATTAATTCATTAATTTTTGTTAACAGTAACCTTTCTGATGGTCTTGGTTTCTTAAAAAAAATTCTATCACAGAAGATATAAAGCCCATTCTGGTTAATCACCTCATTTACCAAATATCAAAGAGGAGACTAGCAATACAAATATTAAACATGGGGAGTTTTTTAATGAAATACCAATACTAATATCAAAATTATAAATATAATTTTGTATATAATTTTATATAAATATAAAATAGCAAAATTAATAAATACTGAGAGAAGCCAGTTCTTCTACTTGAATTTCAGTGTGATTTTTTTTTCTTTTATCAATAGAATTTGTTTTTGTTTAGAGCCAAAGGAGTTCCCAGGACAACTGGCTTTTGAAATAAAGCAGCAAATGTGCTAAAAAAGAAAGCTATCCAAAAATGCATATCATTCTTTACTGTGTCCTAGCCCATTCCCTCCTTTGACTTGTTCTCACCTTGAGTTCTGTCTGTACTAATTCCAAGCCCCTTTTCTTCATAAATCCATTGAGTGTCTCTATCTCCTGGCACATACCATTTTATTTGGAGGAGCTGAGGCATTTCACTGGGGGAGCAAAGGTATTGAGTTGAGACACCATCAGGGTGAACACAAGGTATGGGGATCAAACATGGATCTAGCTATAGTCTAGCAGTTGTTTTGAAGAAATTGCAGTACCAGAGTTTGCCACTAGCTTGCTATGGTGTTAGACAAATCCTTTCACAACTGGGGCCATTGGTTCTTTCATCTTCATAATGAAGGGTTTGGACCAGTATTTTCTAATGCTCTTTTTTTTTTCCTAATATTCTTTCTAAACAGAACAATCTCAATTTCTACTGTAATCCTTTTCTTTTTGTCATCTTGTCTGTGAACACTGGGGTGGGTTCCCCTGAGTGGAACTGAGAGGACCAATTTTGTTCTAGCCTTGAGTCTTACCACTGGAAGACACGTTAATCTTGCTAAAACACTTTTGCTTAATAGGTGAGTAAACCGATGACTGGTAGAATTAAAGGAGATAGTGACCAGGGTTAAAAACTAGAGGCATGTTGTATAAATTATCTACTGCTATGAAACAAACTAACCCCAAACTTAGTGCCTCTTGAAACATCACAAATTGGGATGCCTGGGTGGCTCAGTCAGTTAAGTGTCTGCCTTTGGCTCACGTCATGATCCCAGGGTGCTGGGATCAAGTCCCGCGTCAGGCTCCTTGCTCGGGGGGGAGCCTGCTTCTCCCTTTGCCTGCCACTTCCCCTGTTTGTGCTCTCGCTCTGACAAATAAATAAATAAAATCTAAAAAAAGAGAAGAAACATCAAAAATGTATTGTTTCCTGCAATGCTGTTGGGTTGGTTTTCTTTCTTTTTTAAAGAGTTTTTAAAAAGTTTATTTATTTATTTAAGTAATCTCTATACCCAGCGTGGGTACCCGAGATCAAGAATCACATGCTCCTCCGACTGAGCCAGCCAGGCACCGCTGGGCTGGTTTTCTTAAGAGCAGGTTCAGAACAGAGTTCTAAGAAGGTGAAATTTAGGTTCTGGAGTTTGCATGGTGTCACCTCTCCTATATCCTACTGATCAAAGTAAGTCCAAGGACAGCCCAAATTCAAAGGTTGGGGAAATAAGAGTCCATTTCTTGATGGGTGGAGTGGCAAAGAATTTGTGGCCTTATTTAATTTACCACACATAGACTATTATTCCTTCCTCCAAAACCCTTGCCCCATGATTCGTTAAGGCACTTTTTTGGGCAAGTCATTATGCAGCCTTAAAATCCTTTTTAACACAGTGCTCCAGGCAACCACCACAAATCAATCAGAACTGCCACAAGAAATGAAATTTATCTGTCATCTGGACTCTGCAGTGAGTTGTTGATGGAGCCCTTAATGGAAAATTCAGAATTCCTGGCTCTCAGTCTAGGTTCTTTTCTTTCCCCATCACTGTTTCTCCTCCCTTTTGGTAAGTTCTTTAACATTTTCCAGGTTATGTTAGAAAAGTCACTTATTTCTATCACTAAAGTTTCTAAAAATATACATCCTTGAGATTTGTAACAATATCATCATGTATTATGTGTTTTCTTGAGTAGATTATGACATAAACCGTAAGTTTAAGTGTTATCAATTTGGATGCCACCGTAACCAATGATAAAACTTGGATCAATCCACATGATCACATTTGGATCAATAATGTAACAATGGAATATTATGGGGGTCTTGATGTGATGCAGTGAGGATATAACATCTCCCATGTAGCATTCTCATGGAAGCTAATGATTAAGAGACAATCAGATAGGAGCTCCTGGATGGCTCAGTCAGTTAAGCATCTGCCTTCAGCTCAGGTCATGATCATGATCCCAGGGTCCTGGGATCCAGCCCCGTGTCAGGCTCCCTGCTCAGTGGGGAGTCAGCTTCTCCCTCTCCCTCTGCCCCTCCCCCTGCTCCTGCTCTCTCTCATGTGTGCTCTCTCTCTTTCTCAAATAAATAAGTAAAATCTTTGAAAAAAAAAAGAGAGACAATCAGAAAAATATAGAACATAAGATATTTCACAAAAGAGCTAATCTGAAATCTTAAAACGGTGTGAATTTCATGAAAGACACACATACACATATACATATACATGTATGAGTAAAAAAAATTAACAAAATGCAGTCCATGATTCTATATTGAATTTTGGACTTTAAAGTTATAAAGTACCTTACTGGGACAATTGGGGACTACATATTAGGTAGTATTATTGTATTAATGTTAAATATTTTTTATGTGATAAATACTTTGGCAGTTATGGAGGGGAATGTCCTTATTCCTAGAGAAAAATGAGATGTATTTAGAAGGAAAGACAAGATATTTGTTAACTTATTTTCAAATGGATCAGCAAAAAATGAACATAATATATATATATACACATATATATACATGTATGTGCACAGTGTATGTGTATAAATACAAATGTATATTGTCATTTAACACTAGAAAGAAAAAGAGAAAGCAAATATTGTAAAAAATATTAATTAGCAAATCTAAGTGATAGATCTATACATCTTCATTATACTTTTAATTATTTTGAAGGTTAGGGGCACCTGGGTGGCTCAGTCATTCGAGTGATCTACTTTTGGTTTCAGCTCAGGTCATGATCTCATGGGTGGTGAGATCAAGCTCAGCATTGGGCTCAATGGGAAGTCTGCTTGCGGATTCTCTCCCTCTGCCCCTCCACCCATGCTCACTCCTACACTGGCTCTCTCACTCTCTCTCTCTCTCAAATAAATAAATCTTTTAAGTTTTTTGAAGGTTAGAAAAATTTCAAATTAAAAAGTTGGGAAAAAAGTTACCAACTTGTATTTTGTGGTTGAGACCATGCCTTACTTTGAGCTATTATGATAAAGTATCCAATGCCAGGTATGTGATTAATTTCTAAGGAATTCAATTGCAGAATGCTGCATTTCTAAAAAGGCACATTTTCTTTACTTACAGACATACACAAGGAGAAAAATCTCAAGTACAGACATTTGTTTGAATATGGTAATTGATAGAAAAGTTGACCAAGTAGAAAACTGTAATGTGTCATAATAAAAGATGTTGAGATTTGCCTCTATGTTATGTGGGCATTATGGTTCACAGAGTTATATATTATGCCAGAAGCCCTTGATGACAAGGGTTTCATTTCTTTCTGCTCAGATTCTGTAGATGACTTTGAGCAAGTCATTTTAACTTGTGTGGAGCTGGGTCCGCCTATAAAATGGGGAAGCTAATTCTGGTTTACATCACAGAGCTTGTGTAAGGATTAAGCATCTTACTGCAAGTTTGGTAAACAGCTTTTCCCATCCAAATGTTCAGCCTTGGAAACACTGAGAGGATTGTCATGCTGAGGAGCCAAGGTAATGTTTATTGATTCTGCCCTTGTTTAGAGATTGTTCTTATAGGATCCTGTACAGGTTTTATCCTTTGTAAGTTATAATACTAAGAAAAATCCACTTGCATTTTGACAAATCTGTTTTCCTGCACAACTCTTAATTTTCTTCTGAAACAAGATTGGATTTGGAGGAGATTTAGTTAGAAAAGGTAACCCTGACTTTGTCATCTGTGAAAGGAATGTGGCAACTCTATGTGCTCTCGAAATGTAGGTGGTTGAGAGCATGTGAAATAATTCCGCCCTAACCTCTGTTTCATAACTTATAAAAATACAGCTCTTTTGAGAGAAGGCTGAGTTTTCTGGGGACTGAGAGTAGAAAAGGTGAGCCATGACCTGGGTGTAACAGGATTGGGAAGGCATTGGGCAGATGAAGGAGACCTGGGAAAAGTCCTGAATGTGCATTCATTACGTGCACAGACCTATGCAGGAACAACTCTCGGGTGCTGATACTAGGGAGATATAATGGAGGAAACTGATCCACCTTGTTGGCTAGGTGCATTGAAAGGATTGCAAAACTCACTGGTGTTAACCTGTGGTAGGCAGCAAGGAGACCCCAGTGGTTGCTGAATAGAGGATTGACAGGGGGGTGATTACATTGGAAACTAAGTAATGCATGGTAGCATTATGTAGGAAAAGACCAGCAAAGAACTTTCCCTTGGGAATTGTGGATGGAGATGAGTGTTCAGCTCTGAAATACAGGTTCTAGCCAAGTGCCATTAGGATAGTGTGAGAGGAGGAAGTTTCCACAGAATGAGGAGGTAACGAGGGCTGTGATTGATTAGTGATGTCTGCTGAGGGCAAGGGCGGAACCATAAAAGCGCATATGGTCATGTATTTGCCATTCCTTAACTGGAGAGAAGTAAACCAAAAATTCCAACCTATGTGATGAGAAAAAGAACTGTGAACTGGTTTGGGAGAAAGCTGATGGTCTAGTTTCAGTCACACTTCAATTTGTGGACAGCACATTAAGTACATTTGGGGTCACTGTTGCTAGTTCTTGCCATTTGCTTTGATATACATACTAGAGAGGGAGAGGAGGTCAGAGTAGAAAGAGTATAGGAGATAGAACTCCTATGGAGGTCAAATGAATAAACAATATGCTTTATTAAGCTGCCCATTTATACATGCATGCATTTTCTTGTAATAATTACCTAGTTCCATGTACCCTAGTTAATTCAGGTGGCATTTTGGTATATAGGCACCTTGCAAGACTGTCAGCCAGAGGGCAGGTGCACTTCTCCACTCATGGACAAAGAATTCTTATTCAGCTTAATCTCTTAGGAACCATAAGCAATAGTCATTGAAACTTAATAGTAATAACAGCGAGGAAACAGTATTTAATTTCAAGATGATGCCTTTGGAAGTTGTGCCCGGAATTGAGTTGTGGTTCCGTCTTTAGCTTATAGAATCACATTTCCTCCTTCTGGGGCTTGATTTCCACAGATGAGAAAGGAAAATGTTGTCTGAACTTGGGATGGGGAGTGTGTGCTGCCTCTCTTCTATCCTGCATCCAGACCAAACAGGGCCCTCCTTGTCTTTGCTCCTCGATAAGGAGTCACCGTCATTTTTCACTTGGCACCTGTTGGCATGTGACCTGATACCTTTTGTTGTCCATGGGATAGTGAATCACAAAAGAAGAAAATAGATAGCAAGAATAGCTATGGTGAACATTTGTTGAGCTTTTACTTTGTGTCCGGTTCTGTAGTAAGCACTAAGAGTTATATAAATGTAAGTGTTTACAATTAAGAGGGAGGGACAGTTAAGCAGGTGAAATTTCAGGCTCAAACCGGGGAGGTAGAGTATTGATGTTAGTTGGAATAGTTTGAGAAAATGGCCAGCAGTGTGAAGTAAAGAAAAAATAAGACTCACTTTTCCATTTCCTTGAGCTAGCTCAATGCCTGGCTTGGTAGAACATCACTGATTCGTGTTTGATTTGGGAATTAATGACTTGATGAAGGAACAAAGTTGTTTGGCAAGGATTGCCCTCGGCTCATGGATCCAATCTCTTTCTTTATTATTGGATTGAACATCTGCTGAACTGTTAATAACTTTATTGTATAGTGTTTCAGTTGATTCTCTCCACCGCGAGCTTTTAATTCCTACAATAAGGCCCAACTGACAATTTATACCTTGTGTGCTTTTACTACACAACTGTTAACTACAGACTATATACTTTTTTTTTCAACTGCTCTACAAAAAGAGATTTTGGAAAGCACTTCCATCAGTACTCATTTATCATTACTAGAAAATAAAGCCCACATTCATTATCCTTCTTCCTTAGAGCTAAGGTTTTGGGTGTACATCAAGTGAAAGAGCAGCTGCTGAAACCATTGTAAGGTAATGGCATGATCACAGGTCCTAATAGGAGCATCATGCCTGCATTAGGACTGCCTTGCCTTAAAGGATATGGGTCAATTATTTAAATAAATTATGCATAGTTTCACCTGTTAATACTTTGAAGAGAATGTCAGGTGAAGACAGTATTAGTGAATTCTGACAGTCGGGATACCGATTTATAATGACAAGTCAATTTTCCTTTTAGTTTCTAGGACTACTGTATGACAAATGGACCTACACAATATTTTAAGTTAATGGACTTTATTTTTCATCCAAAAGAAGGAAAAAAAAGCCTTGTGGAGTGCTACCCTAGAACTCCAGGACATTCATTGAATTTCTTGCTCATAATACAGCTTCTAAAAAGCAATTATAACTTTCATCTTAAACGTCTTTCAATGACAAATCTCTCTGGAGTGACTGTCACTGTATTCTTACTTTAGAGAGCATCTCTTTTCTCAGGGGAAATGATACTCAGCAGCATCCAAAATAGTTCTAGGCAAAATGAAGCTATGGAAATTTTACCCGACCCAAATTTGCGGTGATTGCATCCATAGATGTCAATGACATCCCTGCCATTAAGACTTCACCAGCTTCTGGTGTTTCCTATATCACATAAGCACATTGCACCATCTTCGGCCCCATGGACCTCCATCCCCCAAGGTCTTCCCAGCCGGCTGGCGGAGCCCAAAGCTGGCTACCATTTCTGGATTACTTGAACAGTAGCTGAGAGATTAATCTAGCTGCTGATATGGTGCTACCTTTGTTGGGGTCTTCATCAAAAGACACCAAACCTGCTGGGTTTAAGGAGGTGCTGGGTGTCTGTTCATGACCTGCTTGCCTCATCACTGCCCACACTGTCAAGCCAATGTCCCACACAGTTTGGATGCAAGGATTAGTATGACAGTGGCTGTCCACATCCATTTATTCCCAGCACCCAAGGCAGACTTTTCGGCTGCACTGCATGTCAGTTTGATTATCTTAGTGGCTGGAGACATGCAGCAGAGAGTGAAAATTTTCAAACGCTGATTGAGAAGGACCCACTTAGTGCAGTCAGACCGAAGTGGGCAGATAAGAAGTTCCCAGGCAGCGGAGGCACAGCCCATTCTGTGATTATTACTATTATTGTTGTTGTTCTCTAATCAGTGTGACTCCCAAGGCACATTCCTAGAAGTTTGTTCTTGAATAGAGTTCTACAAGAGAAAATAAAAAATCAGGACAGCTCTAGCTTGCTTCTGTTGACAAAGTGGCTCTGCGCCAGTGTGACTGAAAAGTCCTTGCTTTCTTTTCTTCATTATTCGGACGTGACCGAAAAAACCTGCACCGGCCACTTTAATATCTGATACACCCCTTACGTGGAGAAGAGAGATATAAATAATAAAGAAGTCTTCTTTTCGAAAGGGGATGGGTGACTAGTAGTGGGTTCGTTGTATGTATAATGCTTGAGTCATGCCGATCAATTACATTTCCAGTGCCCAGTTGGAAGTTGTGGGGGTTACCATCTTTTCAAAACAATCATGATTTTTAGTTCTGTTTATAACTCTCAAAGGTGCCATTTAGGGAATATTTTCATAAAAATCGGCAGATTGTGAATTGATTTATTTCTGGCTCATAAAGTAGAGGCAAATTTACCCCAAAAGAAATGTGTTTTTTAAACAAAATCAAGGCTCATATGAATAAATAAGCGAAACCCAGCAAGGAGGGTTGGCTAGTGGAGTCACGTTAGGTCCTATAATTATTTTTTATTGTGAGTGAATCTGAGTGCCACTTTTCACCTTCTCCCATGTCCCTACAATGACTAACAAACTGTGATGATTAGAAGATAAATAAAAGGTCCTTTTATAAGTTATGTATGGAAACCTGCCTTGATCCAGCACAAATTTACCTGCTTCTTTTATTTCCATCTTCATTCAAGCATTGAATTTACTTGTATGGGGATTGGTGGTAGGTGTTACGTTGTTCATAAGAGACTGAGAGAAGAAAATATGATTATCAGTGATAAAATGAATCCATGTCTTATTGGTCTCAGTTTTTTAGTGGAAAAATTACTTACACAGGAAAGTGGTAGGCGATGGATTTGTCTAGGGAGCACTGTGAAGAAAAATGTACAGATTGTCTCTCTATACTTAAGGTGATCCTAACTGATGTTAAACCTCAAATGTTTATTTCACATTAGAAAGAAATACTTAATGAGTGTCTCAAAGCAGTGATTGTTGCAGGACTTAATATTTCTGCAATTGAGCCTATTTTAATTCTGTTTAAGTAAATGGCTAAGTGTTACACTAATCATTTACTTAATAAGTGCTAGTGTAACTGTGGACCAAGCACTGTATGTATTTGAGACGTGAATCAGCAGCAGAACCAGGTTATTGATCCTACTATGCTATTTCCTAGCACCCCTACTGGATGTATAAAATTAGGCCTGTCATAGAAATTACTGGACATTTATTTAGCTTTCATCCTTTAGTTCTTTTACAAAATAGTTCTTTTTACCTGGAGAGATAAGTGTAAAATTGGGAAATTAATGGATTACAAGCTACTATTCAGTAATGCAACCATATGATATATTTGGGGGGAAATACTGTGATTTTAATAGTATTTATGGATAAATTCAGGATATTTTCACCTCTTTTCAAGAATGTTGATTTTAGATAAATTGATGTGGGTATTCGTTTTAAAATCTTCTCCATTCTAATTTTTCCCCTTAAATTCACTCCCTTGATTTTTTTTCAAAATAAACATGGTTTAAAAATAATGAACAACAGTATACTTGAATAATTCTATACTTAAATGAAAGGAAAAAAATTCCCTTTGTCATATTTTTCAAACATCTTACTCCAAAAACTTTTATAATAAAAACCAAATGAATTGGGTTTCATTCTTTTGGAATTTGTTTCATTTCACTTAACTTTATTGCAACACACACAAAAAAATTTGCTGGAAAAAATACTGATACTGAAAATTTCCCATTAAAAAGAGTACACCTCCCTTCTCCAGCACCCCTTCCCCCAATCTAAATTACAAGATGATCAAGGACCACATTCTTTTGCCTACGCTAATTATAAACCATTCCAACCTGGAGTGGGGTGGACTTGACTGGTAACCTTTCAGTGATTAGTTGGTTAGGTAACCACATCAACCATGTACTTCTACTCCTTTTTTCTTTGTGTTTTCCTTATATAAGGTTGTTCATAGTACTCTTAATTTCCCAAACCCTGCACTGCCAGCTAGGTAGGATTCTTCAGTCTCTGTGAATTTTACCCAGTTGTTCATACTAAGGCAGAATTATTTTTGTCACTTTTCTATGCTTTCATAGTGCTTTTGTACCCTGCTCTATTGTGATTGGTCACTTTTTTATTGCAAATGTTTGCTCTCTTTCTGCAGCACCTGCAAAATTGTATAATTTCAGTGGTACAGTGGTCTGTTTCTCAGAACTTTGAGGATGGGGAGCATTACTTATTTTTATATACTCAGGATTTAAAACAATGCTTGGCACACTCAGTGAGTGCTCAGGAAATGCTTCACCAACAAATAAATAGTGAAGAGTCTGGGATTGCCAGAAGTATTTTAGGAAGAGGCTTCTGATGGGAATGTGGAGGATGCAGAGGAGAGACTGCAGACAGGGGTTTAAATAGGTGATTACCATAAGGGTAGTGAAAGGTTTGCCAAAGCAGTGATAATAGGAATGGAAAGGGGGAGATAAATGCGGAAACATTTATGTTGTAGACTTTTTCTTAAAACTCTTCTTTTTACCTTGTAATATGATGATTTCTTTCGGCACGTTAAATTCAGTCCCACTTTTTGGCCCAGTATAATGTATCTATATTGAATAACAAAGAGTGGTGAAGATCAAAGGAACAAAAAGGTTGGAGTAGAAAATTTAGATGGTCTAGCAATTTAAGAAAAACCTACACCAGTCTTTCCATTTGTGACCAATAATCACGGTTAACATTTGGTCTGTTGACGTTGAGACATTTTTTTTTTTTTTTTTCTGAGAGCTGGGAGACAACCTAGTAGAGTGGTTGCCATCCTACACCGTGAACTCTAAACTCAGGTTCTGACTCTTTCATCTGCACTGTTCTTTTAGGCCAAGTGTGCTCCACTTTGCTCATGTGTACAGTAAGAATCATAATAATTGTATTCATTTCATGGGATTATTCTGAAGATTATGGAAGCTGATGCACTTAAAGAACAAAGTCCAGTTCCTGGCACACAGGCTGTCTATAAATTTATATACGGTTCATATGTGCACCAAATATATTGAGTTAGGAGCATGGTTCATATTCTAGACTTATGCCTTCTTCATAGCATAAATAAGCATCTTCCCGTAATTGTCTACAGCATCTATTTTAATGATTGCATAGTATTCATGCATATGACAAACCCTCATTTATTTAATATTTTTATCATATTTTACTTTTATAAATAAAGATATAATTATCATTGCATAGTTAACTCTTTGTGTAAATCCAAGACTGTTTCTCTTTGATTAATTTCCAGAAGAGGAATTACTGGATCAAATGATACGAATATTTTTAAAGCTTTTGACACAAATACCTTCTAGAATAGTTTACCTTCCAGATTACCACTCTTCCTGGCACTGAGTATTAATTGTTTTTTGTCTGGGCCAATTTAGTAGGTAAGAAAAAATATTCTTGTTTAAGTTTACATGCATTTGAGTACTGAGTATGATGAACATCATTAATAATCTTTTAGATCTTTAGTATCTCTTTTTGTTAACTGCTTATCTGTATGTATCTTTCCCCAATTTTTATATTGGTATGTGCATCTTCTTTGTATTAATAATGTGACAGGAACTTAATTATTGCTAGATTAATTTGGGAAGGCGAGGGAGTTCAAAATGACTGCATTAAGTTTTTGATATATCTAGTTATGAACATGAAATTAACAATATTATACAACTTTTGACTTACAGAATAGCAGCTTTATGTGGTTTAACCTAGTATTTTTTTTATTATGTTATGTTAATCACCATACATTACATCATTAGTTTTTGATTTAGTGTTCCATGATTCATTGTTTGCGTATAACACCCAGTGCCCATGTAGTACGTGCCCTCTTTAATACCCATCACCAGGCTAACCCATCCCCCCACCTCCCTCCCCTCTAGAGCCCTCAGTTTATTTCTCAGAGTCCATAGTCTCTCATGGTTCATCTCCCCCTCTGATTTCCCCCCCTTCATTTTTCCCTTCCTGCTATCTTCTTCTGTTTTGTTTTGTTTTGTTTTGTTTTTTAACATATACTGTATTATTTGTGTCAGAGGTACAGGTCTGTGATTCAACAGTCTTACACAATTCACAGCGCTCACCATAGCACATACCCTCCCCAATGTCTATCACCCAGCCACCCCATCCCTCCCAAAAGATTTTATTTATTTGTTTTAGAGAGAGAGAGAGAGAGTGCAAGCTGGGGGAGGGAGAGGGGCAAGCAGACTCTGCGCTGAGTGTGGAGCCCTACACGGGGCTGGATCTCAAGACCCTGAGATCACGACCTGAGCTGAAATGAAGAGTCAGACGCTTAACCTACTGAGCCACCAAGGAACCCCATGGTTTAACCTAATAATTTAAGGTTGGGTGAAATTGTCAAGAAATTCAGGAGATTCCCTCAAACTTATAACTTATTTTTGTCCTTTGGCTTATGCAACTTTATTAAACTATTTTCAGTCATTTTTTTTTTGCTTGAAAAATTGGTGTCATTGAGCACCTACTTTTAAATAATTGAATATTGTCTCCTACGGCATTGACAAAAGATTTTGAATTCAGTTCTAAAATACAACATGTGACTGAATTTAATTTTTTAATAACTTGTGAATGACATTGTCTGCTTACCTCACTGTGGATTGCAAACATTTCAATTGATGGAAGTGATGGAGCTTCATTTTATAAATACTTACATTTCCTAGTGTTTCTGAGTTTTCATGGAACTTGAATAACATCATCTCATTTGATTCTGACAATAACCTGATGAGGGACACAGAGCAGACCCCCTGTTATTATAAAGGTGAAGACTGAGGTTTGGAGAGGTTAAGTAATGCCCAGAGGTCAGACAGCTAATAAACTGCTGAAACTGGCCTTGAACCCAAGTTCTTCTGACTTTGAATCTAGAGGGTTTTTTTTTTTTTTTCCTCTATTCCTTGATCATTGAATCACTTGACCTGGAAATATGTGCCTTCACCTTTGTCAGAAAAATAAAACCAGTGGGATTCGAATCCTAGTGAGAAGTAATAATGTGAAGCTCCCAAGTTCCATTGCTATGTTTTTGTTGTGTCTGTCTTATTTTAGGAACATATGTTTCAGAATTTGCTGTATAAATGCCGGTTTCAATTTTACAATGGAAAGTGAAAAACAATGGCATGAGAAAATGTTTATTTTATTTAATATGTATGGCATTCACAAGGGCTTGTTTCACTTTCAATTGATTTCACAGTTGGTTTTTTCTTTCTATTTTTTTTTTTTTTTTTTTAGCTACATAGCCTTGGGGTAATGTCAAGTTACTCATAAAGAAGGGATTTTAATGAATACCCATGGAAGGTACTCTCCTCCTCATTTATTTCTGGTGCCTTTCTTTCACTAACTAAATTCTATAGCTGGTCTCTGGAGCACAACGTGATGCTGAATCAGTTTTCCATCACTAGTTTCAATTCTTTTTTGAGCTCTCATACCCAGAAACCATCATGCGGAGGACCAATGCCCTTGTGGTAGAATATATTTGTTCTGTGTTTCTGTTCCAGTCTGTGTTTTCCTGTGCTGAAGTATTTCCTTCACGAAATAACTTAAATGGAGTGGGAGGCAGGATGGGGGCAGAATCTCAGTATTTCATGAAAAATTTTTAGAATAATTGAAACTTTAAACAAAATCAAAGAGAGAAAGCATGGCAAGCTGTGTGTGGGCCATTATGAATTTATAAAGCTCTTGTTCATGGGCAATGTTGTTAAATATATAACCAGTTAAGAAATAATGCTTGCAAGAACAGATTGGAACTGAGATGGATTTAAATTAAAGATCTATATATGTATGTAAATCCTCTATACTATTATTATATGCTTGTTTTTTGGCAAAAAAAACCCAAAAAACAAAAAAAACCTTCCCTTCTTCCCTTTCAGAAGCCTTTTGGAAGAGAATAGTTTCTCTGATGGCTATTTGTTTTGTTTTCCACTATTCACTTCTACTAGCTGATTTATAGAATCCTGATTAGCTTTCATATGTTGTAAGAATAGATACTTATTTGCCAAACCAATTCTATTATACTTCGAAATGGAACTATTCAAAATATGCCAGATTATCAGAGGATGTCCAGAATCTTCTGTTTTTTTTTTTTAATTAACAACACAGTAGAGCAAAAATATTAAAAAATTTAAAGATGGAAAGCCTAGCAGTTTTTAGTAAACCTGATCATAGAGTACTTGTAGAGTGGCCCGTGAAGAAACGCTGGACCCTGGTTCTTGTATAAAGGTGAAAATCTGAATAAAAATGAGGATATAAGAATAATATGCAGGTATATTCTCTGTGTCATTATTTGGGAGCTAGGTCACCAAATTTAAAAGAATGGATTCAGTTCTTTTTTATTTTTATTTTATTTTATTTTTTTGACAGTGTAGCCATATTTTTTTTATTTTTTAATTAATTATGTAATTTATTATTATGTTCAATTAGCCAGCATATAGTACATTTTTAGTTTTTGATGTAGTGTTCAATGACTCATTAGTTGTGTATAACACCCAGTGCTCATCACCACACGTGCCCTCCTTAATACCCTTCACCTGGTTACCCCATCCCCCCAGCCCCCTCCCTTCTGTAACCCTCAGTTTGTTTCCTGGAGTCCAGAGACAAACCATGAGAGACTCTGGACTCCAGTTCTTTTTTAAAAAAAAAATATTTATTTAAGAGAGACAGAGCACACGCGAGGGAGGGGAGGGGCAGAGGAGGAGGGAGAAGCAGACTCCCTGCTCAGCAGGCAGTCAGACGTGGGACATGGAGCTCCATCCCAGGACCCTGAGATCATGACCTGAGCCAAAGGCAGACACTTAACCAACTGAGCCACCCAGCTACCCCAAGAATGGATTCAGTTTTAATGACTTTGAGTTTATATCTTTGAGCTTTTTAAAAAAATTTTTATTTTAAGTAATCTCTACGCCCAACATGGGGCTCGAACTCACCACCCCAAGATCAAGAGTCCCACGCTCCACTCACTGAGCCAGTCAGGTGTTCCTGTCTTTGGGCTTTTATGGCTCAGTTTCAGATATACGCAACTAATGAATTGTTGAACACTACATCAAAAATTAATGATGTACTATATGTTGGCTAATTGAACATAATAATAACTTAAAAAATCAGTCTTCCTATATCAAGAGCATTTATTGTTAAAACACTGTGCTGCTGCTGAACAACATGAAAAAGTTGTATGTATTGGAACCTCTGTGTTTGGCCACCATTTTGAAATCTATTCCCATATCCACTTTACCATTATGGAACTGTGTGTGTGCTTAGGATCTTTATCAAAGTGAGAATTTATATGAAAAATGGTTAAACCTAATGAAAACATGGATTTTTACATTCATCTTTTTTTTTAAGATTTTATTTATTTATTTGACAGAGAGAGACAGTGAGAGAGAGAACACAAGCAGGGTAAGTAGGAGAGGGAGAAGCAGGCTTCCTGCCGAGCAGGGAACCTGATGCGGGTTATGATCCCAGGACCCTGGGATCATGACCTGAGCCGAAGGCAAACGCTTAACGACTGAGCCACCCAGGTGCCCCTACATTCATCTTTGAATTGATATTTAATATGACATCATCTCTGTGAGGATTGAATCCGAGTCATTGATATAGTGAAACTTTCATTAGCAACAGTTCTGTGAGGCTCTGTTTTGAGGGTTTACCTGCCTTCTGGTAGGGAATTGTTCATTCATGACCGCCCTCCTGCTTTGATGACCATCTTCCTTTTATTGTGTTTATGTGCCTTACTTGTTAAGAATAGTAAAAGCTGGGTTTACAGATGACACTGTTTCATGTTAAACATTTGAAAGTTCAGTAAGTATAAATGTGAATGAAACTGAAGCTATGAACCACCTCTGCCTTTCTGGGTGTATTATGTTGATAAAGAGAATTATAGAACAGATTATAAGAAGAAAAGGTTAATTTTTTTAAATTAAAGGCAAAAAGGGGAAAAAAGATAATTCAGACTCATTGAATAATACATAATAATATCCCCCCACACCAATCCCCCCCAATAGAGGAATACCTTTTGCCCAAATTACTATTGTAGAGAAAATATTTATAATTAATTGGAAAATAACATTCTAGAAAGATTAATATGTAAGTAGCACTGACAATGTTGTCAAATTTAAGCTGAGTTTTAACCCTCCTAATAAATGAATAGAAGCTATTCTTCTATACTAGTCAAATTTACTTTTCCTGATTTTTTATAAATATACATATTCAAATGAAAACCATAGTCCTAATTGTTTATCTGATTCTGGTTTAGTTGAGGTAGTCAGGGAAAGCTTTTCCACAGGGTACTTAAGACCTGATGGGACAACCATGGGAATCAGGCATCCATGACAAGACTGGGAGAGAATGTCTTTCGAAGCAGAAGGCATGCCAAATACAAAAGCCCTCATAGGGACTGAGCTTAGTATGGGGATGAGGGAGGGGGAAGAACCGTGGGTGTGAGAGGTTGAGGCAGGAGTCAGATTTTGCTGGACCTTGAAGACTATGAAAAGGAGTTTAGATTTTTAAATACAGAGGGAATCCATTGGAATGTTTGAAGTGGGAAATTGACATTTGATGTTCAAGTTAGAAGGATTATTCTTGTTTCTCTGTGGAGAATGGAATATGGGGGAAAAAGAGGGACCAACCTTTACAGTTACTTGAGCAAAAGATGCTGGTTCAGTTATTTATTTATTTATCCATTCAGTGAAAATCCATTAAACTCCTACTGCATGCTAGGACACCATAGTAAGTCTTGGGCATACCAGAATTTTTAGGAGAGGCAAGGACTTTGCTCCCACAAATCTATGGCTCTAGTGAGAGGTATAGTAGTGTTAAGTCCCATGAAGACAATAAAACAAGGTAATGCAGTGGAGGAGGTTTGTTTATTCAAGTATAGTGTCATGATCATGGTGGAGCCTGGATGACTAGAAGCCAGGCATGAGAGAGTCTTGAGCAAGAACTTCCAAGCAAAGAAAGAGCAGTGTGAAGGACCTAAGAGGGGTACAAGTTTGGCATAAACAAAGAAACAAACACCATTGTTTCTGGAGGGAATGAGTGAGAGGGTATCACAGCCCTAGAGGAAGTCATCTGGGGCCTCATTATATAGAATAAGCAATCATTTCTTGTAAGACTTTTGGGCAAGTGGACATGGAGACAGAATGAGGTAAAGACTGAAGAGGAGTTTATGATGTTGTGTCAATCATTTATATCTCTTTGGGACAAGGACAGGGTGTATGCAACTTGTTTGGAGCCCCACACTCCTCATGAAGTCATTCACTGTATAAAGCAATTAATTCATGAACATTATTGTTGTCTCTTTTCTATTAGCTTATTAAAATGGGGGTACTGGCTGTTAGCATCATTGCCATTGAGTTATTTTAAGACACTATTAGTCATCATGATTGTTAGGAATTTGATTTCCTGCCTACTACTTTGCTAAATTCTAAAATGACTGTTGCTTAGAGGCAAACAGAAACTTCCTTGTTCTACAAAGAACAAAATGAGCCATATACAATGGGAATATTTCTCCTACTGTTTAGAGCAGTATTGCTTTAAATGGTGTATACTACAACATTTACTCTACTGTTTGAAAATCCTTAATTCACGGATGTATTTGAAAGTAGTTCAGTGTCTAGTTTGCTCCAGTTAACATTCTATTTATTTATTTATTTATTTATTTATTTATTCTCTCATGGTTTGTCTCCCCCTCCAATTTCCCCCCCTTCATTTTTCCCTTCCTACTATCTTCTTCTTCTTCTTCTTTTTTTTTTTTAATATAATGTATTATTTGTTTCAGAGGTACAGGTCTGTGTTTCATCAGTCTTATACAATTCACAGCGCTCACCATAGCACATACCCTCCCCAATGTCCATCACCCAGCCACCCCAACCCTCCCACCCCCCACCACTCCAGTAACCCTCAGTTTATTTCCTGAGATTAAGAATTCCTCATATCAGTGAGATCATTCTTTCTAATGGGATCAGGTGGAAAACTTGAAAGAAGAATGACAAAAATGGCGGTCTTGGCTCTTCTTTGAACATGTAGTTGTTCTGACCAAAAAGTGAGAATTATTGGAAAAGAAAATTATTTTTCATTAGCTTGAAGACCTGTTCCAGAACTGTTATTAAAGTGGATGTTAAGTGGGGTGTGTGCTGTTTGCTTCATATGTACAGTGGATGATTGATTTCCTCAGCCCAACTAATAGAATACATTTTCTACCAACCTAAGTGCAATTACATTATAGTTGCAGTTTCCAACATTACATTTTAATAGAATTTTGGAGTCTCTTTGTTATTGATAAAGTTAAATAGAATCAGGAATGAAAATCTCTGCAGAAATAGTCACCTTATCACTCTTCAGGAAGAAACAAAACAACAACCACAAAAAAATCTTCGCTCTGCTCCTGTTTTCCATCATTGCTTTGTCTAGAGTAAGCAATAAATGCATGTTTATTGAATCCGATTGACACTTTTCCCCAGAGTTGTTCTGCTTCAAAAAAGACCAAGCTTTTTTCATCCCATGGAAAAAAATTTCTAAGCAGCATCCTCAAAATATGAAATCAACCACAAAATTCATTACTTGAGATTTTTCATTCAGAGAAATGATCATAATGACATACTGTGTTCACAAGCGAGATTTCCTGCCTTTAAGCTCTTAATGTATAGTTTGCCTTTAAAATTAAATTGCCTCCTTTTCTAAATCAAACACAGATTAAACAGACACATAATTAGTTTCTGGATTGTTTCTTTGCCACTGCAGGGATAAAGGCATATGTTTAAAATTGTGGTTATTATTGTTTTAATTTTAAGAGAGAAAATAAGAAAATAGTCATTAAGATAAAAAATCACCTGCAGCCTATTAAGGTAATATATGGTGTTTCCTTTCAGTCTTTTTTCTGTGTGTCATAAATACTATTTGAACTTAATTTTAATATAAGAAGTTTTGAAGATGAGTGAATGGATACCAACATTTGCTCAGAATGAAAGACAGGCAGATTTATCTGGCAGATTATTCATATTTAAGGTGATGATTAACTAGTATTTTAACTCTTTTGTACAAAATACTATTCCTGCACAGAATTAACTGCCCAAAATATAGCCCAAGTTTTTAAATCGGTCCTCAAAGACATTCTCAGTAGAAGCTGTCCTCCCTTAACTTGAAGGATCCTAGTTAGCAACATGAGAGACAGAATATGCTCACACAAATTAAACGAAGGCCTCAAAAAGCACAGACCAGAGATTTAATTAAAGACTTTTCTATAGACATTTGTGCTAAAAAGGCAGTGTTGGTTGCCTGGGATGCGTTTTATCTTACTGTCAGGAGTCAGTGCTAGGCCCTGGTGAGAAGTGCAGACATGGTAATCAGATCCAGCCAGCTCCCCATTTATTAGCCGAGTGGTGTGGGGCAAATTATTTAAGTTCTTTAAGAGTTGCGGGTTTTCATCTGTGAATCCCCCAGTAGTCGTATCTGCCTCATGTGGTTCTGGTAAGGATTTGATGAGATAATGCATGCCTTGTAGGTTTCTGGGACATGAGACGATTAATGATAATAGCTGTCTGAGAGGACTGAAGCCTTTCCTGTCAGGCCAGGTAGATCTAACCACGTAATTATGAATACATTGGAGAACACGTCATCAAAGCAGGACAGACCCTTGGGCAAGGGCTAAAGACTATCTTAGGAGCCGTGTTTATAAAAGTTAATCATCTCTGAAGAGTGAGTAATAAATTTTTCATTGCTTAAGATTGGAAAGATGACTCAGAAACACAAAATTAAAAAAAAAAAAATTCCCTTCTGTTTGCATCCAGAAATTATGTAAAGTAAAAATGTTTTGGTTATTCCATGAAGGAGTAACTTCAATTTCAATCAGTTAATGCTTTCAGTTTTCAAATTTATGGGAATGTTGTTGTTGTTGTTTTAACCTGGTTGCTATGTTGCTGGAGTTGGAATTGATCATGTCTCTGGGAATGGTTTCTTCTTGAGCATCCTTTTCTCTGCCCAGACGATTCTACCACCTCTACCATGTCGCCACCAACCGACTTCTGATATTTCCTTGACTGATGGAGGGGTGGTCATTTTTCTCTTTTGACCTTATAACATAATGAGAGCTGTTGGAGTGCCCTTTTAGTTAAATCAATAGAACGTGCTTCAGTGTATAATATCTCATTAGTAGAGATGCTTAATGGCAAACTTGGGACAGTTTAGGTAGCTGACAAGCAAAGCACCTGACTGTGTTAAAGGCATGGATGACCCACGACCACGGTGACACTGAGACACAATAGAACTTCGACAACTGGTAGAAAACACCCCTGTCACCAGATGGGATATCATGTCTGCCTTTTCCTTCACTCACAGCTGTTACTGTTCTTTTTTCCCAGGTGCATTTTAAGGATTTCAGTGTGTTGTGTGCAGGGTCCTCTGAGATAGACATTTGTTGGTAGGAAGTTTATCTTGAGGGCGACACCTACGGGGAGTTGCAGGAAGCAGCACTGGGCAGAGGGAAAAGTTGAACTTCCCCAAAGTTGATAGCTGGGCCTCAGCTGGCCTCACCTCTGAGGCTGGCTCTAGCTGCAAATGGCTCTTCAAGCTGTCCCAGATTGAGGCAAGAGGGCCAAGCCTTTGTGCTCCCGTGTCGGCTGATCATTGGATGCCGGGGCTGGCTGCTCCAGAGTTAGGGCATACCCTCAGGCAAAGCAGCTCTCTTCAGCCAAGTTCAAGTCCTGGCCACCAACACTACTGACAGCTAAGGAATCATCCGCCCCATCCATTCCTCCATCTTGAAGGGGGATGTGGGGGGCCCACCGTCATACCTACTATGGTGCAGCCCGAGGGAGTTGGCTTGGGAGCTCTTAAATTTCCACCTAATTCTAAAAACCCTAGAAAATCTGATTCTAATAGTAAAACATGGTGAACAGACATTGTTATTAGTATTGAGTTCAAAAATACATGTAATACTGAGGTTGTATTTGTTCTGTTATCTCTAGGTAAAAGAAAAGTGTCTGGGATGGAAGTGTCCAGTCTTATTAGTCAAACGTTTTCATTGAATTATTTTATTCCAGTTTGGCTCTGCTGTTGAAACTTAAGATTAAAAAAAGACTTGTCATACATTTCAAGGGAGATGATTTGGAAACAGAGCTATGTGAGGCAGAACTATGAAGCTACTGGAAACATTGGGCCCTTCTCCAGGGAGATGCTATCCTTTCCCCATGGCTGCTTGGTCATGGGGCACAGTGCATTCTGAATCTCGTGCACCCATCCCCACAAGGCACAGCCCACCCAATCCCAGTGTTGAGTGTTTGAGACCTATCCATCACTTTCAAGGCTGGAATGAGAATAGGGCCAAATGAGGCATTCACTTTAGGTGCAAAATTTAAGAAGTAATTGAAAAAAAAATTTTTTTAGCCAGTATTTTAAAAATTCAAAACTAATGCAAAACATCTGTGATGAACAGATTATAAAAACTTTACGTGGAGACCAGATCAGTGTTACTTACTTTTCCTTTTGCCTCGGCTTCCGCTGAGTCTTGGCTGGGCAATGGCCACTTCACATCTTAGAAATAATCTGATAAACGTATTCCCAATTCCACGGACCTGAAGGAATGAACAATTCCATAAATACCTCAAATGGAATCAATGCAGATATTGTTTAGCAATTCTGAAAACATAATAGAAGGAATATATTTAAATGTATGAGTTCAGTGTACACAAATCACAGCCCGAGGCCAACCTCTGGGAATTGGGAGCTGGCTTCAGAGCTGAATACCATAGAAATAAGAAGAGGATCAGAGGATTAAATGGGTTTCACCAAATAATCAATTCAGGGACACAGCCAGTGGTCAAATCCCAGATTCACTGACGCTTTAAAAGCTGAGACTCAGATCTGGGGTCACAGGCAAGTCGGGATAGTGGAAGGCTCGCCAGGCTTCAGTCCTTCCAGAAGAGTGTGTTGTGAAACCACTGTTTTTTGTTTTTTTTTTTTTTTCGCCCTTTCTTGTGACTGCTCTGGCCAGTTCCCGACTTAAACGTTGCAAACTTCTCTCTCGTTCCCTATGGAATAAATTCCCGGCTTCTCAATAAGGCATCTGAAGCCCTTCACACATTCTGGCTGTTATGTGTCTCATCTCTTCTCTGACTTTCCCTCACAAAAAAACTACCTTACAAAAAAACTTTACCCAAAGTGACAAATATAAACAGCTTTAGCTCTGTCACCATCCTCTGCATCTCCTAGCCTTAGGCGTGTGCGAGGGCAGCCCCCTGCTTCTTTATTTCCTTCTCTGATTTCTCCTTCTGGAGAAATGACTGCTCCAAAGGCAAGGCTTGATTGACTGTCACTTCCCCTTTGAAGCCTTAACTGCCTCTCCCAGGCTGGGTTCAAAACAAACTTCCTCCTCACTTTGAGTCCAATGTACTGACGTACAATTGTAAGTTTCCTCAACTGTCTCCCCATTGGCTTTTATTGCTGTTTGGTGATGCTGTTAGTACTAATGAAAATTACTATCACAGAACCTGTTTATGTAGTACTTCCTACAGTTTAGGCAATGGGAAAGTGCTCTACATGTGATATTTTGTTTGATCTCAATAAATTTCATAGTATTACACTATCATTTCATACCGTAATATTTCCTATGATTGCCATTTTATCAATAAATGAATCCAGGCTTGGGGAGCCTTCACCTCTGCATGAAGCTGTGTTCCTCTCTCTACCACCAGCCCTAACACAGCAATAGTCTCATAAGGTACACTCAACAATTTGGTGAGGGAAAATGAATGCAGGGATGGTTGTGGTCAGTCTGACCAAGTGGAAACAGATATGTGCATCCCACCAATGTGTATGTAGACACATGCATATGCAAATTTGTAGTCATTTTATTTTTAATAAAGTTTTCTGCAGTCAATATTTCTTGAGAGGAAAAGTTTTAGATAGATGTAATGAATTTTCTTTTGCAAAATCATTGTACACACCGTGATAGCGTTACCTGTGTCCTAGTGGAATTTAACTCAAAAATAGTTAACTAAATTAGCAAGGTGTAAATTCCCTACCATCCTAGTTTTGAGAAATTCTGACAACCTTATTAAATTGAGGCCCTGTATTTTTTTAAAGTGTCAAGATTTTATTTCCATTGTATTGATCAGGATTAAAAGAATGTATTTAGCAATTAAACAGAAGTACAATTCTACTGAGGATTTATGTGTAATATAATAAGGTATTATTAATCACCCAGTCATCAAGACTTTACATACTAGTGTAGGGTAATCCTATGGGAAAAAAAAAATCGGGCTTGCTTATTTCATAGAAAGCAGGTATTAAAGTGTAGACGTATTAAAGAAAGAACGCTGCCTGCCCAGGAGCATCAAACAAACAGCAATCCACCTCCTGCTGTTACAATTTATCCAAAGAGCTCAGGCATCGGCTTTTCTTTCCATCTCGCAGGGATGAAAATCTATATTCTCTCCACTATAATATCATCTGTTGAAAATGTTCACTGTCTGAGGATTAAAAACTTCTCCACTCTGGAGGTAGACTTTTTTTTATTTCCTGGCCTTGGAGACAAATAGAGGAAAACTATTAATGTGTAATGATTATCACCCGGAGTTTTTTTTTTTTTTTTTTTTTTTTAACCTACTACTGATATTCTTAAATATGTTCTGCATTAGGGCCTCTGAGATTCATAGGGATATTAGATCATCTCTTATGGCCTTTTCCTCTAGCCTGTTCTGAGATTCCCGAGGAATCTCATGGAGAAGGGAATGTTAACAGCTGTGTCTCTAGCATGAACCCTTCCGTCCCCCTAATACAGTTTTATAGCATAAACTTCTGTGCAATATGGGTTGGAACAAATACTTGAAATGTTAGAGAGACAAAAATCCACCGTTTTGAAAATCACACGTCTAATCCCATTCCACTCATTTTGCAGATAAGAAAACTGAGGCTTACAAAGTCACACTGCTGATTGCTAGCGGCATGAGCACTAGTCATGTCACAGGAAGGAGCCTTTTGCACCTGGAGATTGTCTTCTCCCTTCACCCCAGAATCCTTCAAGCAAACCTAAGCACCTTCTGGACAGTGGCTCTGCTCTCACTAACACTGAATAGCCTGGGATTTCAGGCATTCCCATCACATAGATAAAAGAGGGGAACGATGTTTTTGCTAAAATGACCTGAAATCCTTTACTCTGCCAGTGGGCAAGCTGAACGCCCTCCTAAAGTTAACTTCAGTACCTTTGATGGGCTGTAATACTCATGCATACTTCCATAAACTTTGTTTCTCAGAGCCTCCTCAAAAGAAACCTTTATGAGATTTTTGTTTATTTCATCAATTTCATCACCACCCCCAGGCTATCACGTTTATTTCTACTCAGAGTGAAGTGAAAACTTGACATTAGTACTTGGATTAGTAATGGGGACCATTGGTGAGGAATGAGGGGTCTGTCTGGGAGGCTTTGTTAACTGATAGTCCAGTGACCGAGGCAAACATTTCAGCCTCTGATTATTTTTCTTTAGCTCCTGATAATTGCTTCCGTCCCTCCCTTAGCTCCCCACCGCACCCCCCTCCGGGTCTCTAGATACACTGCCAATCATGTAGCTGTTGGGTTAACTAGGCAGCTGATTAAAACACTTGTTTGTTATTCAGGAGAACATCAAGATAGGAGCCCCTAGGCATTCTGGAACGAGGGTCTCAATCTCTGTATTGGTTTCTGTTTTAAGGAAAGGGACAAGCAATTACCTTGTAGTGAATTCTCAATATATTTCCTTTTCCTTCTGGTCTCCGTTATACTGTTAAGTTTGTGGTGGGCAAGGCGGTGCGTCTCCTGCGGACTGACGGACCGTCTGTCAGTACTGTGCAGGTGCCCTGACCCACACAAAAGGAATGACAAATAGGAACATCTGTGAGCTGGGCTTGTGTGTCCTCAGGAATTCCAGATTACCTATAGAAACCATTGCTGGATAGTACACATTATCCTCAGGCTTAGGATTTGATCAATAAGTGAAAACTCCAGGGATGCTTTTTCTTCTGAGCAATACTGGATTGCTAGCTTGCTAATAAATATTCCTTACTCCAGTGTGCCTTGGGCGAAGGCTGCAGTCAAGAATACTGTGACAGTTTTACTGTAGTACTTAATTGTAGCATGAAGAATTCTTTTGGGGAAGGAAAATGCTTGCGGTAGAAAAATAAGCAAAAAAAAAAAAAAAATTAAGGTGGAGTAAGAGGATTGATCAAAGAGTAATTAATAATTTTCTGAGTTACACTCCATGTAAATGAAATGGTGGATTTTTTTAAAAAGTCTTTGAGAATGTTTCTTCCTAATGCCAAGCAAGCAGAATGTGAAATATATAATTAGGAATTGGAGAGTTCCTTTTTATCTTTACTATTATTATACTTTGTATCATTAGCATAATATTAATTTTGAACTCGCAAATTGAAAGAAGTTAGGAAATTACTTAAGTGGAGAGAAGGCACCACTTTGACATTTGTAGGATTAGCTCTGTGAACAGTGGCTGCAGAGAGAGAGGCTCCATTAGCAAGAAAGGAGTAGGCAGGAAGAGATGACATGGCAGATGGAAGATGGAGAGAGAGAACACAGACTGAAAAACTTGCAGAGAACCCAGCAGATCTGAGTCTGAGGACGGGGCGTAAATAGGAACAAGGACTAGCAGTCATACTGAGCACAGAATCTGCTTGGCAGATTGTAGTGATAATAACACTCCACATTACTTTGACACCACAAAAGTCCTGCTTCTTTGCTCTTGATGTCTCAAGGAAATCCTGCAAAATGTTCCTTCTAAGAAGTTTAGGTATTTATGTAGTTTTACGTTTATAGGAAAGAGCTCTGTCATCGCCAAGCTATTCTGCACTTGAAACGAAGGAGGAAAGAGTTTATTCCTTCATGGAATAATAGTATTGACAGGAAATAATTGCCCACTGTTCCACAAATTAAAAAAATTCAGCTGATAACTCTCAAACTGGTATTAATGGGCACAGATATTAAAAGGCTGACAGTGAAAGGCATCTGGCTGGCTCAGTCAGTAGAACACGTGACTCTTGGTGGGAAGGTTGTGAGTTCGAGTCTCACCGGTGGTGTAGAATTTACCTAAAATTTAAAAAAATTAAAAAAAAAAGAAGACTGGTAATGGAAGAATTAAACCAATATGGTACTACCAGACTTTTGTGCTTGGAATGTCACCATGAAGTATTTTAGGAATAATATGATTTTTTTTAGTTTTCTTTTTTCTTTCAAATGAGAAAAAACTATTTTGCTGTTGTAATATACTGAGTCCAGGAAATTCTACTGATGCTTTTTCAAAGCAAGCAGTATTTTGACTATCATGATCTTGGGGTATTAATATTTTTAATGCTAGACTCAACATATTTGTAATTATTACACTAACCTACCATTTCTCATGAAGCATTTGTATTGACCATGGAATCAAGTTCTATGCGATATATGATTTATATCCTTAAGGAATTCATGACTATTTTGAGCCGGTGTGGGAGGAGAGGCTCATTATCAGAAAGGACACATTCACCTATAAAGCATAGGGGAAATAGAAAGTTTCCCCATATAATGTGTCCATAAAGTCCTTATGCACATTATAACTTGAATAACCAAGATGATAAGATAGAAGACATACAGTTCTATGCAATATTTCAGATAGCATGATAAGTGAAAAATAAGTTCTATCGATCAGGAGAAGAAAATCCAGCTTAATCCAAAAAGCCACTTGCAGTCTGTTTTTATTATATACACAACACACATTCTTAAAGTCTTAAAATCTTACATACCCTTTGTGAAAGCCATCCCTGTGGAATTATCTGAGAAGGAAAAGTATATGCTACGAATCTGGACATTAAGGATTTTGAATGAAGGACAAGACAAGTTTGGCATGAAGAGAAAGATGATCAATGTTGGCTTTGAAAATAATTCTGGGCAAAGTTTATTAAAGTATTCATCCCCCTACCTAGTAAATAGTAGGTTAGAACCATCAAGAGTTGCTTTTCTTTCTGGAATTAAGACATTTGTCAACTTGTTTTTCTTGAATGGATGATGCTAGTGGTATTGTGATGGTAAAAATGTCTGGAGAAAAGAAAGTTAGATACCATTTTTCTGCAGTCTTTTTAATGGACCATGGGAGTCTAGTGAAATTCATGTTCTTGTACCTAAAATGTGCCCTTAGAAGTTTACCCCAAAAGCCATACTCTTACATATATCACTGTATGCCACTAGGAAATACAGAATCCTTAGATGGGATATATAATCAGACTGAGTCAGAAGGGGACCCAAGACATTTCCCCAAATTTAGTTCAACTAATAATTATTGAGCCCATCCTGCCAAGCTTTAATAAAGCCAAATTACATGTGGTGAGTTGTATATAAGCACTGCCTTTAGAAAGTCCATATTGGGGGCGCCTGGGTGGCTCAGTTGGTTGGGCAGCTGCCTTCGGCTCAGGTCATGATCCTGGAGTCCTGGGATCGAGTCCCGCATCAGGCTCCCTGCTCGGCAGGGAGTCTGCTTCTCCCTCTGACCCTCCCGACCCTCCCCCTTCTCATGTGCTCTCTCTCTCAGTCTCTCTCTCTCAAATAAATAAATAAAATCTTAAAAAAAAAAAAAAAAGAAAGTCCATATTCTACTCTTCGGACATGGGGAGGGTGTTGGCAGTGGCTGAGAATTATTGACGGATCTATGAAGGACCATATGTCCAGTCAAATCTTTGGTGGGAGCTGGAATGAAGGTGTAAGTGAAACGTGTTGACCCCATAGCAGGTAGAGCGCCGGGCCATTAGGGGAAGGTGATATTTGAGCCCGGCCATGAGGGACGTCAAACAGTGACCAAAGAATGAGCAAGAGGCGCAGGCATACCAAAAAATGATGTGAAGTTTGGTGGGTTTGTGTAATGTTGTATCAAAACAAAATATCTTCAAGGGTACGGTCTTGTTGAAGCATTTTAATGTGTGCTGCTAGGGAATGAAGCTCTAAGAATGAGTGGTTTCAAGTGAGATGGCGGCACTAAGACCCCAAATTGTTCCCTTGTTAAAAGATGCATTAATTTACTACCTAGTAGGAGCAAGCAGTAAATAAAAGCAAAGCACAGCGTGCCTATATCTTGTGAAGACAAAATGAGGTAGAAAATTAAAGATATTTATCTCCATTATTCTCCTTTAAGATTTCTTAACTAAGCTGCAACCCAAAGAGAGTGAGAAAGCATTGTTGAAATTCTGAAGGTAAGAAGAGCAAAGACAAAGAGAGCTTTAGTGAAGATTTGGTTGGGGTGTGTGGGGGGACACAAAGGAGCTCAAAGCCTATATTTAGAAATTGTTCTTTTTTTCACTTAAAATATAACCATGTTTGTTTTTACAAAGACCACTCTACTGAGAGCCGTGAGAAGCATTTCTGTATTGAAGTAAATCTATACTAGCTATCAGTAGTCTGTCATTAAAATTCAGGTAGTTTTTGAATAGTGAGTAGCTGATGTATTCAAAATTGTGACGTACTCTGAAAAATGTCGAGGTGCTAGAATCTTCCAGTCTGTGAAATCTAGCCTGATGAGATGCATAGGGACAATTTATACCTATTGGTGGTCCAGAGGGCGCCTGAGGCAAAGCCATGGGGAGATGTTTAGCCAGTCTACTTTGGCAGCTGCCAGATGTGAAAAGGTATTTTACGGAGGTCAAATCTGTTCTAGGAGCCCCAGTGAAATAGTTGAAGTTATATGTTGGTAGGTGAGAAAAGAAGCAGGGGGAAAGATCACAGCCTTTGGAATTCGACAAGTTTGGTTTTGGAAATCAGCCAATTGTTCTGAGTTCTAGAGCAATTTACCTGACTTCTCTGAGCCTTGCAGGATTGTTATAAAATCTTAAATTATAATAAACGTGCCACGCACTGTACTGGTGATTGAAAAATGTGGAGCTGTAAGTTTAGAGCAAATTGTATTTCGCTGGAAGCAAAATAGAGAAATGGAGGTACTCGCAAAGTAGTAGTGCTAAATAAAAGAGGAGAGACAGAGAGACAGAGACAGAGAGATTTTCTAGGGGTTGCTGGGCTGTGGTGGGTTTTCCAGAGGGCAGGGTTATGGACATAATCATAACAATCTTCACCTTCTAACTTACCCATCTGTGGCAGATAGGAAACATGGAACTGTACCAAAGAATATGGGATTTAGTACCGAACTGAGGGCAGGAATACCAAGAAAAGTGCCACCCATACAGAGAGAAGGATCCAAACTGATAAAATGAGTTAACACTTTATACAGATGATAGAAGTTGAGTCAGGTTTCCAGCAGTGTGACCTTGGGCTGGTTGCAGTGCCTTAGTTCCCCCCCCCCGCCATAAAATGGGATAGTATGTACTATGTGAAGCTACAGGTTAAATGAAAGGAGTCCAAAACGCATCCCTATAGTACTTGGCTAGGTAATTGTCTGGCATGCAGGGACTACGTTGGCTCTCGAAGTAGCATTGAGGTGTAATGTCACTGTTGGCTTTGCCTCTGTCCATATATCTGTTTTCATAGAGCCTCATCTCACAACCATAAGGGCACTGGCCAAATATGGAGAAGTGGGCAACAGTCTTACATTGTTTCTACCCACTTTTATTAGAGCACAGCCTATGGTCTAACGTTATACCTGCAGTCTCTCAATCTTCCCTAAAGGACGTTAGTGTTGGAGACCCAGGTGATAACACATTCAAAAGATCCTAGCATATTTTTGATGGAAGAGTTGGCAAGGTAATGGGTCTATAACTGGGGGAGGTAGAGCTTTGTTCTCTTAGGAGAGAGAGGGTCTGTGGAGAGTAGATCACACTGTTGAGTCCAGAAAGATCAGATAGGCCATTCAAGTTAAAGAGGGTGAACAATTAGCAAGAACAGAGTGTGGTCCCTGAGCAGCTGGGGAGAGGAGATCTGCACAGGATTCTTTAGTTTGACCCTATTTTATCTGTCCTGTTCTGGGAGTGAAAGTCACTGGCACATGATTTTCCTATGAGTCTACGGAGGCTGTAGATCATGCAGTTTATCCCCATGTCAGAGTTCATTGATAAGTTGAGTGGCTAAAATCAGTGTCTCCCATAGGGATTTATTGAAACTAAATGGTTGTTCATACACCAGTGACAGTTGTAAGGTAAGATTTGAATAAAATACTGGTTGGCATCTTATAAATTTTGCTTCCTATGTCACTTCAGTAAGTTTCACCAAAGTTTCTTTGTTAGTTCGTTTTGTTTTGCCAGGTTGGTAAGCTTTGTTTAACACTTCTAGCAGCTTTGTTAAATCGGATACCAGAAGGGTAAGTCTTATTGTTGCCCCAAATGACAGATGAATTTCATTTTAGTTTACCATAAACACATTGATAAGGGAAAATAAACTTCTCCCTCATGGCATCCGAAGCAAGGCTTTAAAAGATTTTTGATAACACAAGGTCACCAATAAAATTGGAAAGCTCTACTGTCCACAGTAATCTTCTTAATTCTTTAACCTGGAAAACCCAGTTGTGAATGGAGGTAGGATTTGGGACAATTATAATGAAATAAAAGGTAGAGGCAAGGCAGATGCAAAGATCAAATGGGGAAATTTATAGCTAACATGTTCTCAAATACGCAGATTTCCTTCTTGGGTTGCATACACCAGCAGGCTTTGTAGAAAGATGAACACAGAGTAATTAATGCCTCTGGGATCTCGATTTGTTGGCTCACTAATAACACCTGCCCTTGGTGTTTCCAGAAATCTACCCCGTAGGATCACATTCCCAGAGGATCCTTGACTATACATTCTGCCATGATATATATTGTGCTGCTTATGTAAATCTCCATGACCAAGACCAGTTGAAGAGATTTGCATGAGTATAACATAGAAGCCCCCAGCTGACTTTGTCAATTCCATAGCAAAAATAGAATGAAGTCCCTAACCCCCAACAATCATGAAACTTACTTGAAAGGCAGAACACTCTGGAATACATACGGAGGAAAAATGTCATTGTAAATAAGACATTGAAACCAACTGCACATCAATTGTCAATGGTAAGAGTGAAAAAGAAGGCTTTGGTTGTATGGACAATAAATCAGGCATCTTCTTGTGCCACGTAATGCTCTTCCCAGACCACACTGAGTACATTGTGTACCATCCCACCACCATATACTAGGAGGACTGAAATGCAAATTGATATGTATTTAACTCTTTCAAAGATGGTTCAATTCTATTTGACAAGCAATGCCAGGCATTACAATGTTAGTGGCAATGAGAAAGGAAAAGTAATGCTAGGGTATAGTCTTTGAAGGTTCAACCTATAAATAGAGGTTCAAAAAATCTGATTGTCACACTTCTGCATGCTGTGTAAACACAAACAATCTTTTTATTCTCTGTCTATATTTAGGGAGGGCTTTCTTTATAAACTGAATCCTGAACGGTTTACAACCCTGAAAAAGTCCTCTGCCCTCCAAAACCTTGCTCCCTACCTATTAGGGATGATGGACACGTCTACAGATTAGTACTAACATGGCACAGCAAAGGGTATATGCAGAACAGAACTGGACAAAATGGGTTAAAGAAGTTTAGAGTAGGGGGAGTACCAGTTTAGGATCCAGACCTGCAATGTATTTTGTCTAAGGCTTTTGTACAGAAATTAGGCACCGTCTCAGAGTATGCACCTCCTCTTCCCCGGTTCCTCACTGTGTGCCCCTGGGGGAGTTAGTGAACCTCTTCACACAGAGTTCATCTCTGCATGTCCTCAGAGAGTGACCTCTCCGAGCGTCAGTGTCATTATCTGTAATATCATGATAATGCCACAATATAATTCACAGGTTTATTGTAAGCCTTTCATGAACAAATGCTTCAGAGTGCTCAGTGCAGGACTGGGCACAGGAAATCAACAACAGCCACGCATTATTTTATGTATATTGCAGTGTAGATATAACAAGTGTTGGCCGAGTCGATGGGTGAGTTATAAAACAAGTCAGCCAGCCAGGCACTGCTTTGATGGCCAGATGATCTCTGGGAACCTAATAGTCAAGGCCAAGGACTTTCGTATAAAAAGCTTTCTCATAATCAGTTTCTGATTATCAGGGCCTTCACAGATATTGTTTCTTCAACCACTTGAATATTTTCATGCCTCCTAGAACGCTCGGTCGAAATCTGAGAAAGTACAGATCAGAGTTTTGTCACCTCCTCAATTTCTACTGCTTTGTCACTTGTGCAGAGAAGATTTGGTGGAGAAGCACACGGAAATGGTGATTTTCATCTATGAGTTTTATTGCTTTGGTTTTTTTTTTTTTAATTTTCTTTATGATTATGGATAGCCAAAGTTCACTTTTTTCTTGCAAGAGGAATTGAACCAAATGGGATAGGAATAGCAGAAGCCCTTCATTCCTCAATAGGTCTTTGCTAAGTTCCCAGGCATCTGCTAGATATTAGATAGGTTATCAAAAAAGATCATCCACCTGGCCTGGGAGGCTTGCAGTTTGGCTGAAGGATTAGGTAGAGAGCAGAGAGACATTTTTAGGACACTGGTAGAGACAAGTTATGATCACTGGAAATAGATATTGACTCTGGGAAGAAGGAGCAGGAAGGGAAGAATAACTCCAGAATGGCTGATTGGGGGCATGGCGGTTCTTTGCTGGATGGGATGATCTGGATTTCCAACAAGAAAGGGTGGACATTCGAGCAGGAAGAATAGTAGTAAAGACATGAATTCCACCTGATTTTAGAGTTGGGAAGGAAAGTCTTATTGGAAAGAAGGGAAAGATTAATGGAAGGCACTGATACCCAGGCTGAAAAGAGTAAATTTAATCTGATCAGTGAAAAGGACCCACCAGAGGCTCCTAAACAGAGGAAAGACATAATGAAAAGGAGTTTAGGAAGATTATTCTAGCAACATTGTGCAGGTGGAATTGGAGCAAGAAAGACTCTAAGCAAGGAAGCCAGTGAAATTGCTATTGCAGCAATACTGGGTTATAGTGAGGAGGTCCCAAGCTAGGTGATGCTGGTAAAAACAGAAAAGACTCTGATTTAAGAGATTTTGTGCATTTGGAAGATTACATGTGAAACAGGAGTAAATGAATGTTCCCTAGAATGACAATCTCTTTATAAAGTTTTCCATCATCCTCCCTCTACCACCACCCCACCCCAGCAAACTCTGAAAGTAAGTTCCAAAGCAGCATGAGTTTTGTAAGAGTACATTTGTTTATTCTTCACATGCCGAAAGCTGACGTCAATGTTTCAGTGTCTTACAGGATGGGTATGTTACAGATATATCACACAGACATCCTATTTCTGGGAGAAGTATGACTCATTAAGACAGTCTTTGAGTTAGCAAACAAAGTCTGACATTTTCTTTCTGGACATTTATTTGCTTACCAAGTATGTATGTTTTCTTACTGCAAACAGTCAGTAAAACCTACCCGTTCTTTGTCCTCTAACTATGCCTATAAAGAAATTAGATACTTATTTGAAATATTAGCGTTTCAGTTTTAGCTGCTAGTTCTGTCATTTCTGTGCTTGTTTTTTTTGAAGACTGCTTTAAGAGCTTTCTAGGAAATAATTGGAAACCTTTATATTAACATCTGTTTGTACATAGCTTGATGAACAATATTTAAACAATGCCTGCTGCTTAGGGAACCTAATTCCTATCCACAGTCTTCTTACAGTTCAGTTGTTTATCGTTAGATTACTCCCCTTTTTTCTTCTTTGCTTATACTATGTAAAACAGCTAATACTACTTAGAATCAATTTTAAAAATGAGAAACTGTCTCAGGGATTTTATCAGATGTTCAAAAACTTTAATGAGATGAATCATATTTCAGAATCATCTCTAGGAATCAATCATTATAAGTATGGTCTTTCTGTCGGGACTTTGCTATCATTAGAGTTTTTTGAGAAGCTGATTGGCCAAATAAATGGTAGCAAATTAAGTACCTGAACAATGAGTCTGGCTAGATTATCAAGATTAATTAGGTAATGAACGTTCATTGAATTCATTTAGGCATATTTTGTTAAGCACCTACTAGGTTTAGAGCCCGGTGCTTGCTGGTCATTGGGTGACAAAGAGGAGAGTAATTTCAATCTGTAGGGAATATAAAATCCTTCGGGGAATCCAGGCATATTGACAATGTACTTAATGGATGTCAGACTTGGAGATACAACAAAACATATTTTTAAGATGAGGATGACAGATTTTGGTGTTAAGATTGAAGGAGATCAGGATGCCTGGTTGGCTCAGACAGTTAAGCATCTGCCTTTGGCTCGGGTCGTGATCTCCGGGTCCTGGGATCGAGCCCCACATCGGACTCCCCTGCTCAGTGGGCAGGCAGCTTCTCCTCTGCCTCTCCCCCTGCTCATGCTCTTTCTCTGTATCTCTCGGTCTCAAATGAATAAATAAAATCTTAAAAAAAAAAAAAAAAAAGATTGAAGGAGATCAAGGATATTCCAGGCTGAGATGAAGGAGATCAAGTATATTCCAGGCTGAGGTGACTGAGTATAGATGATCAAAGATATTCCAGGCTGAGGTTTCCAGGGACTGGGGTATTAGGGGTTCAAGAGAGGAGGGCTGGTGGGATGAAAAGCTAGGGCTGTAGATTGGACCTGGAATGTGAATAGTCTTAATCTTGATCTAGGAATTTGAACTTGGTTTGGAAGACATCAAAGGAGCATCAATGATGTTTGATCAAGCCAGCTACATTATAGCATTAATGCCATAAAGCACTGCTTTGTGGAAATAGAAACCACTTAGGATCTCAAGAACCATTGCATATGTTTGGAAAGTACTATGGGGTTTCATTTTTATTCAGTGACTATATATGCAAAATTATTTACTTCATTGTGTCATTATTTAGGTTTTCAAAATTCTTTCAGATCATTATAAACATTTATTTATGAATCCATTTATTATTTTCAGGTGTTAAAAAAGTTTTATCCAATGTACTGTTTAAAGGACTTGCAACACAAGTATCCAGTAAAAAAGTCAAAAGGCAATCCATTTTCTTTTTTGTTGTGAATAGGTGTTGAGTGGGGAAGAGTAAAGCAGAACTGTTCTGCTACTTTGTAAGGTTCATTTTATGAAGAGCGTAGAAATTGAAAAATTCACCCATCATCACAAACGTGGGCACGCCATGCCCGCAATACACCCAATGTGTCTTCACAGCAATGTGTCTTTGCAGCAATTCTTTTAAAATGTCTCTTCTTTAGGACAGAACCGCTCATAAAAGTTTAATTTGAAGCTTTGGACTCACATTTTGGTTCTGACAACCAACATAATTATTTCCTTTTCTGCTTTCCCTACTTTGTACATACGATGTGCAGTGCATTACATATACATTTTATTATTTCCAAGTACATCTGCTATTTTTGGTAGTATAACAGCTTTCAGGAAAAATAGTACATGTTCAGAATTTGATACTTTGATTTCACTAAATTTAGAACTTAACATTCTCTTTTAAAATTTGAGACAATAGGATGTTTAGTCTTTCATCCTCAAAATATGTAACTTATTCGTATAAGTATACCAGCTCTTTATATGACTGTCATTTGGTCTTTCCTACTATGAGTTGGAAGCAAACATTTCTGTTACAGTAAGCCTACTTGTTATTTCAATTTATATTACCTTATGGAATAGAGTTAGAGTGTAGAGGGAATTCAAAAATGGGAAAAATACACCGTATAGGTCTCTGGGTTAGTAAGGAATTTTTATGTGTTATTTTTCCCATTTAATTCCCAGCCTATGTTCAGGTAATAGTGACTATAATATCATTATCTTTACAGAGTAGTTACCTGAGTGCATGTAACCTCATTTTCTATAATGGGAGGTTACAGATGAAGAGTATCTCCGAGCTCCTAATGCTGCCATACTCAGGCCTGTTAAGTATCATTTCTCTATGTGATGTGCATATTAAACATAGGTTACAATTCTAGTTAGAATGTAATATTGGACACAGCTAAGTCTGTTCTGCTGTTTTCAGAGGGAGCAAAAAATTCAGATTAGTATTGAAGATGCTTCAACTTCTCTACTTCAGGAGGAATAGATGCCGTCAGTCTGTCCATTCTCTGCTGTCTCCTTCACCTCTCTGCAGAGTGAATATTTGCCTCCTTCATGCTCCCACCAGCCCTACTATATTATGTATATTATAGCGTCAGTCATACACCTTGCAGTTAATTCTGTACATTTATGTACAATCCGTTGTGGATTGTGAACTTGTTAATGGAGTCCTATCCATCTTCCCTAGCACCTCACATATTGCCAGTGACTCAGTAGGCATTAAGATACTGATTATTAATTGAAGGAATGAATGACAGAATGAAAGACAGGCTACAAATAAATGAATGTTGCTGGATTTTATTTGCTAAACTGATTTAAACTGAACTTGGATGGGTAAGCAAGGAACTCTCCAAGGAAACCTATGTTCTTTCTTATTTCCATTGGTGGCCGAGCCAGAGGAAATATGCCTTCACAAGAAAAGATGTCAGGGGGGAGGGAAAGGAACAGAAAGATTGTCTAACAGAATATGGATGCATAGTGTATTAGGTAATCATGGTAAAATGATAGAAGAGAAGCAAAGGGATTTAAAGGAATCTTCTGGGATTTGTGAGTAAAGCAGACACCCGCTTGTTTGACTTTTAGAATTCAGTTGTATAAGTTGTATTAGCACTTCCTAAGGCTAATGGTCAAATGCCACCCACCTAAGATCACGATAAGCTGTCTGGGTGTTGTAGCTAGTTTGGAATGCATCCTCCACAGCCTCTGCTGGCTGTCTTCCTTCCCTCCGAGTGCTCAGAGCTATTGTGACTAGAACCCCAGATTGTGTCTCCTATTCCACACTTTCCTTGTCTGGTTCCTTGGCCCAAAAACTCCACATACCACTGGGCTCCTGGCACCTCTGAGGTTGTCTCTGTTAGACCACTTGAGTGTTCATTCAGAAATATTACAGTCACAAATTATTTTGCAGTCACTCTGGGTAGGAAGGGATCAGTAGCTTTTAAAATCATCAATTAAACTAGAATAGGGTTTCAGAGCAAAGCTGGATTTTTATGGTCCATTACAAACCACCCCTTGTATACATGAAGAAGCAGCAGAAGTAGCCTGGCCACAGGAGTAGACAGAGTATGAAGACTACCATCCAGCTTTCCTGATTCCCCTCAGATATTTTCTCCACAACACCAAGAATTGATCCCTCAGAGACCGTTCAGGATGCATTTCTATTGAGGTAAAAATATGATTGAAAGTTATGTAGAATTTCCTCTTGCTATTTGACTGTGTTCCTTTTTCCTTTAAAAAATGTGCACTTAACCAGGGATAGTTTTGATGATTTACCAGCCCAGCTTTATTTTTTACCTTGTTGAAATTTACTTTTGTTTTAACTGTCATTACATTTCCATTTTTTGTTTGACAAGCTTTTGATTTATAAGTGTGAAGAGAGGTGTATGTGTATGTGTGTGTTTTTTTAAATTCCATGCTCGTGAATGGAAATGTAAAGCATTTTACTAATATTTTAAAGGTGCTTGTTATATGTCAGGTTGTCTGCTAGAAACTTTGCATAGATTATCTCAGTTAATCCTTACAACAAATCCAGTGAGCTATTATTATTATTATTTTACAGAAAAGGAAAGAATCTTTGGGAGGCTAAGTAACCTGCCCTACGTCGCTGGGTTAGCAAGAGTTAAGTGGGAGCCTGAATCTAGACTCCATTGATAGTAGCAAACAGCAGAGCTATAGGATGCTTGGCCATTTGATGGGCCACTGAAACTTGACTCCAGCTGCCATTAAGTAATCCATGACATTCACAAATTCTGATGCTTGGAAAGAAAACAATTATTGCCCAGAGTTGCGGATTTTTGGCTTTGTTACAGAATTTCATTTTTTTTTAACTACAGCATTTATGTTTTAGCTGTTCAGATTCAAAATTAAATTAAAGCTAAAACATGGAAAACTTCTTTTTTTTTTTTTTTTTAAAGATTTGTATTTATTTATTTGACAGAGACAGAGATAGCAAGAGCAGGAACGCAAGCAGGGGGAGTGGGAGAGGGAGAAGCAGGCCCCCCACCAAGCAGGGAGCCCGATGGGGGGCTCGATCCCAGAATCCCGGGATCATGACCTGAGCCGAAGGCAGACGCCCAACGACTGAGCCACCCAGGTGCCCCAACATGGAAAACTTATCACAAATTTAGGAGATGATCAGTAAAAGTCATTTATAATTTTATTCATTGCAAGTATATGCATAGAAGTTTTAAAAGTACAATGCCTTTTCCCACACAGTGTAAAATTGTGGTTATATTGATGACCTGGATGACTGGCAGATTAGATCATAGGTTGATTTCCCTCTATCCATGCTGTTCCTTCTCTCCAAAGTTCTATGATCATGAAATCCATCCCTTTCCTAGGTGGGGAGCACATTACTCTGATCAAGGTGTTATGAGTGGCCATGTTCCCCAAATGAACTTTCATATCAAATATTCAAAACTCAAATTTAAAATTATGTTGCAAAACTCACAATCTTCAATTTGAGAGACCTACATGGCGTGTTATCATATAGTCTGAGTTACCAGTGCTCTCTTAATTATATGAGTTTATGTCTCTATAACTTGGATGTTGCTTGAAAAATTCTCTGTATAATTTTCATCAGGGTGCCTTGGAAGAATTCAGTTCCTGTTTGTAGTTTTTCATTGTTTCTATAAACCTCTCATCATTATCAAACTAGGTTTTTCAGAACAGAGTTAAGTCTATTAGCCCTGGCATTAATGAACTAATCTAAAAATAGATCTAATCAGGCATTTGCATGCTTCCACTCATAAGAATGTCTATTCATTACTGAGAAAAAATGGATATAGAGATTTTTTTTCTTTAACTTGGTATGCACTTCTTGTACATGGAGCTGAGCAACAGTGGCCTTCTCTTCCATATTTTTTTCTGTGCCTCTCAACCATCTGTATGATAGATTTAGTTATAATCAATTCCCTTAGGGTGGACTTGGAAGGTTTAATTAATGACAAATTGATAATTATATGGATTTTGAGCCTCTTAGAAGGCACGGGATAGGTTAAAGTACAATTGTAGAGGATGTCATATTTTTCCATATGAAAGTCACCATCGTCAAAAGATCATACAGAACCATTATTCAGATATGCAAGCAAGAATCTAAATAGGAGAGTTGCCTCTCTAAATATTCACTCTCAAGCAAGACTGAGTACTATAATCTAATCTGGAGACCTGCTCTAGGTCTTGATTTTACTCTGTCCTCTATATCTAAATGGAATTTTTTTTATATATATGAAGCAATGTTTTTTGACAAGGTTCTTCTGTTCTATCCAGTAATAAATATTGTATATAGGATTCAAGGAAGAATCCCTTTATTGTGCTCCAGGAGAGATTCCTTACATTTAGGGTCCAGATACTTAAAACAACAAGAAGATCAAAATAAGACTTCTATGCATACCTTGTCATTCATTAGTTAATCTACTTCTTCATTCAGTTATTGAGTTCCTACTATATACAGAAAAGTACAAAGATACATAATCCAGTTTTTATCTTTAAGTAGCTGAATGCATAATACTATATAAAGCCACAAAGATATTGAATTCTTGTGCTGAACACCCATAGCCTAGAACTGGGCCAGATACAGAACAGGCGCCTGCTAAATATTCATGAAATGACCAAATGATACAATGTACAGTGATAAGGATGCCTGTGTGGGTTGTAATGAAAACACAGATGAATGTGTTCTCTAACCCATTATGGAAGGATATGAGATTAAGTACAAAGGAAAAGTAGGAAAAGGTGGAAGATAACCATCATGCATTAAGGGCTGGGTGGGTGGGGAATTAGAGGCAGTTTAGTTCTGGGACACGATGTATGTAACAGAGACTGTCTAGAATGAAGGTTCAAGACAGGCAGGTGCCTTGTCATGGAGGTCCCAGTGGTCACATGTTGACGTGAGTTTTATGCTTTCCCCTAGGAAAATTCTTTCTCCTACACTCTGTGAATGCCTACATCAACACCCCCTTTAAGGAGGAAGAGTGAATTAAATATGGAGACCACACAGAGTCGGTTGCATTTTCCACTGACTGGAAAGATGTCCCTGCCCTTCCCTGTACTACTGTGCTATGTCCCCTGGATCATGCTCTGCTCCCAGCCACGGTCTCTCATAACCATTATTTGTTTTATCTATCACTTGAGTTTTTTTCTCACTTCCCATTAGTAGCTTCTCAGACTTAATGTTTGTTCTTTTTTAGTGCAAGAGCTAAATATTTACTGTTGAGCAAGCCAGAGGAAATACCATAAAAAGTTAACAATTCCAGTGAGAACACTGAAACAACAAGTCAGACTTTTGCTCATTTTCTTAGCAACACTCTGAATTCATGGTATAGTTTCATCAAATCTTTTAATTATGTGTGACCCCTCATCTGTGAGCCCAAAGGACTTTGTGTCAGTTTGGAGTTGGGCCATTCTTATTTTATAAATAAGGAAAATTGATGTTATTCAACAAGTGCAAACCTAGAAGAACTCAGTCCAGTACTTGGTGCTTCCAGAACCTTCCATTCTGAAGGAATACCATCCTCTTCTTGGCAGTTGTGGAGGCTGATAGAAGTGTTTCTTTCTGATGCTTTTGCAGTTCAGACAGAAATGGTAGCCCCTTCCCCTCCTGCATTCTGCTTGGGAATGTGTACCTCTGTGGAGGGACTAGAAGCTGCTGGGAGTTCTACCATTTCCCACTTTTTAGTAGCTCTGTTTGATTAAATATAGTGCAAGATAAGGATGGATGTTTAGGAAAGAGTTAGTTTGTGAAGGACCTTGTAAGCCATGATAAGGAGTTTCCATTTTATCCCGAGGATGGTAGAAAGGGATTGGCATCTGTGGGAAAGTTCACAGGATCAGATTTGGGGTAGAAAAAGAAAAAGGTCCAGGTGCAAAGTAGAAAATGTCCTGGAGTCAGGCAAAGACCAAAGTGTGCAGATGGGCTTGAAGGCTGCTACCACGATCTAAGTGATGGGGGCCCAGACCAGTGCAGAGCACTGGAGATGGTCTTGTAAGTTATTTAAGAGGAAGAACTGACAAAATTGAGTGATGAATTGAACCGAAAATTTAAGAGCAAGAAAGGAATCAAAGCTAATGTCTAGTTGAAGGACTGGGCATCTGGTCTCGCACTGGGATGGAGCACGTGTGGAGAAAGGTTGGTGGGGAGAGGAAGTGAGTGTATTCCTCTGACTAATATTTTACATGACTCATAAAATATGCACATATATTTAATATGCATGATGAACTTTTAGAATTTCCTGAAGTTAAAAAATGTTTTGCATATCTCGGAAGTGGGAAAGGCCCTGCTCTCTGCATAGCTTCTCCTCCGGGTCCCTTTCTGCTTCTGGGTTTAGATGATGCGCTAGAACAGTGATCAGCAAACAGTGGCGTGTGGGCCAAATGTGGCTTGTTGCCTAGTCAGAAATGTCCCACAAGTCAATAATGAGTTCTACATTTTTAGAAGGTTGGGGTAAAATTTTGAAAAGGAGACTATTTCATGATAAGTGGAAATTATATAAAATGTAAATTTTAGTTTCCACGTATGAAACTTCTCTGGAACACCACCATGCCCTTCCCGTTACATATTGTGTGTGGCTGTGTTGGTATTCCAACCACAGAGTTCAGCAGTTGCAACAAGGACCTTCTGACTTGCAATGCCTAACATTTTTACTTCCTGGCCCTTTACAAAAATGTATGCTCACCCCTGCGCTAAATGATCGTTTCATTCTCTAACTTGATGATCCACAATTAAAAAACCACTTCTTTAAAAAATGTCATGGCATTCTATTTTAGGGATCGTGTACTTCTGGCTGGGTTTTCAGATTTGTGGCTGTGCCTGCCACCCGATGCGTCAATGTAAAACTTATTAATGCATTTAATTAGCATTGAATTTTTCCACTATTTAGTACCAGAGCAACATGGAAGTGTATTTCAGAGAGGGTATAGTTAATCCAGGAGCAAGAAAAAAAAAAATACAGATGGCATCTCAGCTGGGTTTATCTTTACTCTAACATTAAAAAAAAAATAATAGCAAATGCTTTCTGTGGGCATCTTCAAGTTGCAATATCATTAGCTACTATGGCCGTATTTCATGTTACAGTAAACTTTATTAGAATGTATTGGGTAGTGAGATGATGCTATGTGCTACATAGTAGCTGTTAGAGTTGAAATTGGTTTGCAGTCATGCTTCAGCCTATTTGCTTTTAGAAAAAAATAACTTTATCCAACCAACCATAGTAATAACTATTTTTCAAGTAGCATTGCATACCGTTTTCAGGATTATAAGTAAAGCCTGATACTGTGAGGCAGATTTTTCTACTGCATACAAAGTATAGCACTAGCATACACACTTGTTCGATTTCCTTAAAGAATATAAACTATTAGGAAGCATATCAGATAGGGATTGTTTCCCTTAACATGTTTCCTCAGCCAGTTAATACTGGGTGATCTAAGAAGCGTTTGATTTGATAACACCTAAATCAATTGACACCTGTTTAAAAACATGTCTGTTTTGGAGCTGAAGAATCACTTTGTCATATTTCCGTGAGTGTCATAGTTCTAAGGTGTCAGTGGGCATTGAGATCATTGACCATGACACAGTCAGTCTCATGTGAAAATTCCAGAAACCCTTCAGAAGAATTGTTTTTTGTGGGTTTTTTTTTTCCCTCTACTGATGATCAGGTGTAGCAGCACTTTGGCTGATTGTTTTGATTCCTTTAGTTTTACTATTTTATTTGTATCGGAACTCCAAATAACATGAGAGCAACTAAGACATAGTTACATTTCTTCAAAAAGCACGGGCTTTAAAGTAGGTATTGAGAACTGCTGCTATAGATGAGCTAACTTTAGTTCCCTATTCCAAAACCTTTGTCACTTATGCCACTTGTTAATTTCCCCTGTCCCTGAAATGTGCCAACCCATCTCCAGCGTGGGCTATCTGTCTACACGTGAGTCAGTGTTGTATACTTATCTCACATCCCCTACTAGTGTATCATGGCTATTTTGCTATGCGAATCCTAGATGGTAAATTCTATTGGCATGGGCTTAATAAAATTCATGGAGCCCTGTGTATACTACCCAAGACAACAGGTGGGGGATATTTCCTCTTTAGCCTTAGACATTGCTTGGTTCCTGAATTAGTAAATACACTGTGGTCAGAGACCAAGTCATTCCTGATGCATTCTCAGGTTCTAAAATCTACACAGGTCTTTTTGCTCATCCTCCACTCCCATACTGTGTGCCTTTGTCTTTGATCCTTGCTTGTATTCCGAGCTTTCTTTTTGATAGCCTTCCCAGATTTATGGCATGAGAGACAGTTGAAATTAGGATCTTGAGTGAGACCTTCAGGAGTAAGGCATTAGAGTTTGTGGAGTACCTACCATTTGCTGGGCACTTTAAATGTGTTAAAGTTAAAGCTCACTTAAATCTCAAATCACCTTCTAAGAAAAGGATGATTTTTTTTTTCCAAATGAGGGAAAAGACATTCAGGGGGCTTGATTTATTGACCATTTAACCAATCTGGAGCCCTGACTTCAATTTGTATGTGTCTGGCTCTTAAAGCCTGTGATTTTTCCCCCCCATGCTTCCTGTCAGTCTCCTGGAGAGAGAGAATATATACAGAGAAGAATCAAAAGATAAGGGATAAGCTGTGGAGAAATCTCTCTTTAGAAAGTGGCCTCAAAAATTGAGAGCCAGGAAAGATAGCTAAAGAAGGGGTAAAAGGATAGCAAGAAAATGATAGTTGTTATCTGAAAAGCCATGGGTTGGGGGACTTCTAGGAGAAACTTGTCAGTGGGCTTAAGTTGGGTATGTGAGGTGTAGCTTTCGAATGGACCTAATTCCTGGCCTGCCAGGTGCGTTCTCTTGTGTCCCTTGTCTTCACTCATCTTCTAGGTCGCAGGGCATCTCCCTGGAGAGCCCAGGCTCACTCTGCAGGGGACCAGGGACACAACCCTCTCAAATATCAAGCATCTCACGTGTTTCTAAGTTCTGTGTCATGAACTTACTTTTCATGGACTGTTTCATTTCAGAAAGAAAGAGTCTTATAAAATAAAGTTCTCCATTTTCTAGGCCAACTCACTGAAAGTAGAATCCTTATTTTGTCTAGACAGGTTTCTTTGAAGTTGATGTGTTGAGGTACTATCTTGGGGAGCCAGCACTGTAGCTCTTTACCATGTTTCCTGAGGCAACCTTGTGTGAGGACTAGAAAATTTTAACAAGTGTCTTGACTTTCTCTGCACCTGGAGATTAATATGCTAGTAAAAACTTTATGAACCCTTAATCATTCATAGCAAACATATCGAATCCTCTGAAGCTAAAAGCTTCAGCATTCATAATTAAGAGACAACAGAATAGGACCATGTAAATATGGAACTGGTCTCCCAGAAAATGTAATAAACTTTTTCTTTAGTTTTAAGTGTGGGCACTTTAATTTTGAATAGAAAGTACTTTTTTTTTTTTTTACAGACCCAAAAATATGGGTAACAGACTGGTGGTTGCCAAAACGGAGGGGGCTGGAGGGAGGACAAAATGGGTGAAGGGGAGTGGGAGATGCAGGTTCCCAGTTGTGGAATGAATAAGTCATGGGGATGAAAGGCACAGCAGAAGGGATAGAGTCACTGGTATTGTAATGGTGACATATAGTGATTTGTGGTGAGCACAGCATAATATATAGAGTTATTGAGTCATTATGTTATACACCTGAAATTAATGTAACATTGTGTGCCAACTATATTTCAGTTAAAAAAAATAAACCAAAAAAGTGTTTTTCTTAGTTAAGAAAGCCATAAAATTATACCCACTTTTAAGATGAGAATGAAAGAAATTTTTCCCTACTACTAGATAATCTCATGTAATCAGATCGGATTCCCCTTATAAAGGTGCTAGTTACTGCATTATTAGCTGTGCCCTCCCCCCATCACATTATCTCTGTCTGAAACAATATATAGTTGCATTAAGATAGTATATTTGTTGGCTTAGGCTGCTGTAACAAAGTACCACGAACTGGGTGGCCCACAGAAATGTATCAACTGACAGTTCTAGAGGCTAGAAGCCTGAGTGAGGTTAAGGTGTCGGTGCAGTTGGTCCCCTCTGAGGGCAATGAAGGAAAATCTCTTCCAGGCCTCTCTCTTAGCTCCTGGTGGTTTGCTCTGTGGAGTTCCATGGCTTCTGCTCTATAACCCCCATGTCTGCCTTCATCTTCACATGGTTTTCTGCCTGTGTGTGTGTGTGTGTCTGCGCCCAAATTTCCCCTTTTTATAAGGACGCTGGTGAGATTGGATTAGGGACCCACTCTACTCCGGTATGACCTCATCTTAACTAATTACATCCGTAATAACCCATACCCAAATAAGGTCACATTTTGAGGCACTGTGGATTAGGACTTTAACATATAAATTTTGGAGGGACACGAGTCTACTCATAATAGATAGGATAGACTATCATGTGATAATAGGTGACTCCGAAATTCCAATGGCTTAAAACAACAAAGTTTTACTTTTTTCTCAAAATCCAGTGGAAATCCTGGCGTGTCTTCCACCACCATGTGATGGCTCAGTATTGAGCCTCCACGTAGCACATGCTTCCAGGATCTCCAGTCCAAGGGAAGAGAGTGCTGGAAGGCCTATAACCAGTTTTAAAAAAAACCAGTCTCTTGGAAAGTATCACTTCTGTTCAAATTTTATTGACTGAAATAAATCACCTTCCTTTCTGAATTCAAAGGGGACAAGGACATGCAATTCTTCCTGTGTGGCAAGAAAGAAGAGAACTGGAAATATTTATGAGAAGCAATATACCTTTATCCATATATCTTTACCTATATGGTGAAGATATCTGTTTTGATATCTGGACATCCATTTTGATGTCTTGGAAAGATCTGTTGCTGTCTGGCTAAATAAGGTTGTTTTCCTAGAACTTGAAATGTTGAACCATTCATGAGTTTTCCTTTCTGCCTCCCCCATACCCAGGGATGATTCATCCTATAATGAAAATGGACGGTACATCTATATGGGTCAAAGCCACACTAGTTTATACTGAGGATAATGTTTATTGGATAAACTATGGCAATACACATGCACAGATAACCGTGGTAGGGGACTGGAAGATTGTGTGCATGGGGCCTTCTCTGATATATTTTGCTTTTTGTAGAAAGCAAAGTGTTCAAGGTGACATGAACCAGGACTGTGATCACACAAACTGCGCAGAGGAGACACAGATACACAGTAACTAAGGTCTTTAGCTAGAAGGAATTATGGCATAAATATCCTATTTAACCCCTTCTGTCCCAAAATGTCCCTCACTTACCCTTTGTCAGATCATCCTTCATAGCACGTATCCCCTTCACAACATTTATCACACTCAGACGTTTTCTCATTTGTTTGCTTGTTTCTTATGTTTCTGCCATGGACTGCACATCGCCCTCTTCCTTCCCATCCAAATGTAAGTCCATGAATGCAGATACCTAGCTCTGTTTTTTCACTTTTAACCCCAGTGTTGAGAATAACATCTGTTTGATACTGGAGGGAAATAATGTATTGAATTAATAAATATAATAATTATTACTTTTAAAATAATATCATAATGGCAGAAGGCAAGATTTTGGGGAAAATACTCTATCACTGTTAAGATCTGGGTAATGGGAACTAGAGGCTTACAATGTAAACATTTACAGTGTTTTCAAAACAACTTATTTGTCTTTCCAGATTCCATAGCCTATACACTTCTCTTGAGGTCTCTTACGACCACATATTATTTATTGTGAAATTATATTCATTTATCTCATTTTCAAGAAACAATACATTTATGTCCAAACATTACATGCCCTCTGGTCACAGCTGAGTTATTCTAAAGGGTCTATGATTTAATACTTGTTGTCACTGTGTTTGTAGAGTAATTTGGGGTAAATGAATTTGAGCAGAAACTATTAAGTAAAACGATTCTTTTCTAAATTACTTTAAGTGTTGAATTGTATTGCTGATAATTTTTTAATGGAGAAGTTTTGCATAGATATTTTAAGGAAACACCTGGATTCAAATAATCTTTTTTAAAGGAACACTTGAGTATTATTTGGTGTTTAAAAATAAAAGACAAAAGCATTCTTTGGCTTTCTTTTTTCTCTAATAGTAGACTGTAATTGAAATAATTATGAAAAGATTCATTGACTGCTCAAATGAAAACAATTGACTGAAGAAATAGAGTTGTCATTGCAATTGACCTGAGAATCTCCATGCACTGCTGCTTTGTTTACATAGAGGAGTTTAGGGAAATTACTGGTCCTGGCGCTTTCTAAACCTTGGTTGTCAGTATGTCTAATTTTTACTACAGAATGATGCTAAATGTCATTTTTGGAGATCTTGTATGTACTATATCCTTCCCTATTTTTTCACTTTGTGGCCATGCTTTGGCTCTTAGCTTATGATATTCTGACACAGTTAAGTCTCCATCTTTGTAAATTTAGCATTGATGCTGCTGGTTTTGTCAGCTTAACGGACTGTAATCACACTGCATTCTAGGTAAATGGCACGTCCTGAAGTTGTACAAAGTGATATCTACATTTACATTTGAGTGATCAAGAGAGTGGGGAGTAAACCACATAGACTCTTCTAAATCAATGACGTTTGTTCATGATTCAAGTAGTCCTTGAGACTGACGCCGTCCCCTTGGCTTCTGATGTATGTTCCTGGTTATCTGCTTTATTGGCGTCTGTCTCCATGGTGGGGCTGAAATAACTTCAGGGAGTCTCTGGCGGCACCTTTGCTGCAGTACAGTGTATACTTGGCTTCTTTACAGAATACTCTCTTTGCTTTTTACTCATTAAGGTCACTCTGCCCAGTTTCTAGCTATGAACTGTTGTCACCGTGATGGATTTCCTGACCTTGAGAGGCTATGGCAGCCAAACTGATGTCATACTGTATTTTGTGTCTCTGTTTTTCTACTGGATAAATGTTCTTTAATTACTGATGGTTCTTCAACCTTGGGGAAAACTGTGGCAGTATAACCAGTTTTTATACTTGATGGTTTGGAAATAGAGAGGCTTTGGCCATGAGTTAAAGCTTTAAGTCCATATGTTTTTTTAGTTAATTTTATACAATAACGTTAGGTTAACATTACACAAACATTAAGTTTACTCAATAGAGGTCACTGCATTTATTATTATGTTTAATGATGATGATGATTATTTAAAAGTCACTAACTTACCTATGATGGAGTGCCATAGTGTGACACTGATATACATAAATATTAATGAAATTTTGATTTTTTTCAATGAAAAGAAGAGCTCTATGTGTACCAAAAAAAAAAAAAAATGAAGATTTTAGTAATTGCCTAGAAGTAGAAGTAATCAGAGTCAATGTTCCTTTGGAAGATTAGAGCCAAAAAAACAAAATTTGGACCCAAATTATATCAATTGTTTTTTATATTAATCAGATAAACCAAAAAGTTAATATTATCCCTCTTGTAATATGTTTCTCTTTTCTACTATTTATCAAAAGTGTTATATTTTTATGTAGACTGAGTATTGAGTACCATGACGTTTAAAATATTTATGTATATCTTGCACATCAACTCATTTATTTCTCGTTTTGATATTAAAATGTGCATATGAGTTTATGATTAGAAATTGGTTTTATAGAACATCATATAAAATGAGAGCTCCATTAGTTCTTCACTTTTTTATTCCTCAATATCCCTAAAACTTAGTCTAGCACCAATTAGAAACAAATCCTTAGTCAACATTTGCCAAATGAATCTGACAGTGACTGATTAGAAGTTTAGGTTACTGTTGTTGTTTTGTCCTCAAGTAGCTCTTATCTGAAAAATGTATACTAGTGCTACAACTTTTATTTTTATCAAAACCCACAGTAGTCTACAGCTTCATAACTGGGAGGAACTAAGTTCTAGCCTTGGTTCTGCCACTGAAGAATTGCAAGTAGGATGTTTATGCAACCAGCACTGGGTCTCCATTTCCCAAGCCTGACTGTGTGCTAGCATCATCCTGGGGGGAGCAGGGGGGTTTCAGAATACAGATTGCTAGGTCTCACCCTTGGCATACTGAACTGGAATCTTCAGAGTTGAGCCAGAGAGTGGGTAATTCCTTAAACTCTGTGAGTAACTCCTATGCAGGCAAGTGAAAGTCTAATGTCTATTACCCAGTATTTGGCTTGGAGCCAAGCAGATTGAGTGAAGCTTGTTTATTAGGCAAAGACTCCTCCCCTCCTTTTTTTTTTTTAAGATTTTATTTATTTATGTGAGAGAGATCACAGATGGAGAGGAAGAGGGAGAAGCAGAACCAGACTCATCACTGAGCAGAGAGCCCGATGGGGGGCTCGATCCCAGGACCCTGAGATCATGACCTGAGCCAAAGGCAGATGCTTAACTGACTGAGCCACCCAGGTGCCCTGGCAAAGGCTATTTCTTTCTTAAGTTTTGCAAAATTCAAATCTTGTCCTCCTCCTCCTTCTCCTCCTCCTCCTCCTCTCTTCTTTCTCCTTCTCCTTTATTTATGTCTGCCCTTGCTCCATGGTAGAACTTTGGAAATATTAGGAGCTGATGCAGTTTATGTCTGAAGAAATAATACAAGTGACCTAGCCTCAGCAGCAGGCGTCTGAACTCTGAGACATGTGCATATTCTCTGGGAAGCTCATTGCAAGCCTGCTTTGCTCTGTGTGTTGACTCATACAATACATCTCTGATATCTTTTTTAAAGCTTTGCTTACTAAGGAAAGAGCTACACTTAGACTATATTCAGTGACAGAATGACTGTGTTAACATCTTCAAGAATTATTCCGATTTCCTCCTATCAGTGCAAAATTTTCCATTGATCTTTCTCTGCATTTTTAGTCAGAAAAAAGGTTTAAAATTTTTTTTTTAAATCTTATAGTCCCTAGAGACTTGATTCAGAAATCAAGTTTTTCTTTCTGAAATTTTTAGATATAAAAAAGTACTCTTTAATTACAAATGCATTTATCAATCTTGTTAAGGTATTTAATCCTTTTATAATAACTTTACCATTCACTGATTTCCAAAAGGGTATATGCATACTGTTTAGAGTTACAACTATGGCATGGAATAGATCCACTCTAACATTTAAAATTATGGAGGGAGATTTGAAATCTATAGGGAGTCTTAAAGACCAACTCTTTCAAGCCATACCTTTCATAACTGAAGGCACTGAGGCCCAGAGGGTTTGGAGATCTGCTCTAAGTCACACTTGTTAAAATCTAGAGATCTTCATTCCCACCCTTATGTTTCCAAGTCAACTTTCTCAGCTCTGATGCAATAATGATTTTTTTACAAAGTAATCTTACGTCATACCATCGATGGCCTGCTTTCTCTCTTTTTTTTACACTCCCGACTTTACATTATTCCATTTTTACATTCCCAAGGCCTGGGCCCACAGTTGGTGTAGACATTTGTGGATGAACTGAAATGGAGAAACATGAAGGAATATAGGAAATGTATGTGATTGCACATAATACATCAAGCATGTTACGTCTTATCCAAGCCACAAGCCATAGTATCTTATGTAGATACTCTTGATGGAAAGAGAGAAGAAACTTCAGGATAAATGCCTCAACAGCTGTCAATGTTAAGTAATCCCTTAAAGCTGTGAGAGCCTTCATTTGCCTTCAAGAGTTGTGACATATGGTCAAAAATAGTTTGAAGATTTATTGTGTCATCTCTGTTGGATGAGATTCAAAATACACTTTAAGAAAGATTCCATCCCTCATCATCCTTGAAAAGATCCTTCAAAACTCATAGAGCATATAGAAAGCAGACTGAGAATGATGAAGTTCAGATGCCTAAAAATGACAGACTCTAATCAGGATTGCCAACCTATCACAAAAAATTACTGGGAAAAAAATGCAAATTTCCTACTGACACTACATTTTAAACACTGACATCCCATTGACCTGAAGAAATCACTGGTATAGATAAGACTTGTGAATTACTCTTCTCCAGTATTACAGTAGGATGGGAAGGCAGTTTTTGCAGTTATATTTTTAAGAAGTGGTCATTCTTTTCAATTTTGAGAATTTAGCCTTAAAGATGAAAAAGCTAAGAAGCTCAAGTTTGTCAGTGGATTCTAGCTTCTATAAAGATTGTAAGGAAAAAAAATATCTCTCCACTTACATTTTATAAAAATTGAAAAAAACTAAGGAAGAGAAAGGAAATGCTGAGTACATATAAATGAAAGAGCACAAGAACAACTTGTATAAAACATTACAATAAAGAGGTTGCCTAACGTAATCAACTCTCCCGGGTGCAAGCAGAAAATCTTCGAGCCTACTGTGTATGTAAGAAGAAAAGAATCAAAGAATAAAACACTACAAAGCAAACTTGGCTGTTCTCGGCAGTGTCTGGACTTCACCTGTGCTTTCCCTTCCTCCTTCCCTGCCCTCTGCCCTGCTTCTGCTCTACTTCCCTGCTATTTGCCTCCTAAGGTTCCAAAGTACTGCTCAACGCATTTCTAAAGCCTTCCTGACATATGACAGTTTGCGTATGAATCATTTTATTTAAGAATTAGGACAATCTCTTTTGTTTGAAGTGGAGTAAATTGTGCTCCAATTTTGGGTGCTTATGAAAACTACATTGTGCTTCAACCCAAATATGATGAGGCATAAATCACTCTGGCCCTCACATTCTGGGGCAAATTTCAGATTAGAAATTGAATTATGTGCTGTATAATCTATTATTATTTTAGGCAAATCCCTGATTATCTCCTACTTGGAATGTTTTATTGTGTATCCACAGCTTCAGACCCCTGCATTGGTGCTTATTTGGAGAAGAGAAGGAAATAATGTCTAAAGATCTGTGTTTAATGGAAGTTTGCCAAAATGGCTACCACAATTCATCTAGTAGACCAGAAGACCAGATGGACATAGATTATATTAAATCTTGTAGGAGCCGGGCATTTGTTCTAGATTCAGTTTGGGTGTAAAGTACTGTTTGTTCCTAGTGTGATCCAAATACCAGATCTGCCTAGAATTAAATGCAATCTTATGCAGCTCAGGCCACTGCCATGTGTTGGGAGTTGTGATTTGTTTTTTGACAGTAGACCTTTATCATCATTTATTATAGACATCTCATTAGCAATTTTTGGCATGCCACTGTACCCATGTTGAGCTTTGTTGATTGAAATAGAGACCATGTTAGGACCCGAATGACAACAACTCTAATTAACCTGAACCACACTCTGGAACACCTTTTGAAATAATGTTGCCTTATAAGTAAACTGCTATACCTTTTTTTTCTTTTTCTCTAATAAACTGAGAGGCTATCATCCAAAGATGGTCTTCTCTCAGTCCTCAAGCATCCTAGTTTTTTGTTTGTTTGTTTTGTCTTATTTTCTGGGTCAGGACCTCTACCTTAACCTCCTTTTTCCCCCCCTCATCTTTGCCTGGATAAATCCTCAAATTTCTGCTTAAGAATGACCATTCCTGGCCACCTTATATAAAATGGTTTACCTAGATATTCTCTGCCTCAGCCTTTTGTGTCCATCCCAAAGATAATGCAGTATATAATTATTTTTTGAGTGTTCACTCACTTTTCCACAGCTTTCCTAGCTGATGGGTAAGCTATGTGCCAGGGCAAAGACTGTTTAGCCCGTTAGGAGTTGTATTTCTAGAACCTAACATCATTTCTAACACTTAATAAAGACTCAGCCAATATGTATTGAATGAATTTCAGTGAATGAGTCTAAAAACTGGGGTCATCTGTATTACTTATGTTATAGAAGAGTTAATTTTCAAAACAAGATGGTGCAGTTTGGTTTTCTATTAGTTCTGTTTGATGAGTGTGATTGTTCACCAAGAATGTATTGAGCACCTGGCTGAGTTCTAAGGGGGATGTTTAGAATTGATATGGTCCCTGTTTCTCAAAGAGTACTTAATCTAGTGGGGAACTGGCAATGCATATAGAAGAGTGAATGGATGAATACAAGGGCATAGTTAACTAGTGGTTGATTGTAGAGTCAAACTGTAGGCTTTAACTCTCATGTGCTGGTAAAGCAGTACTATAGATTTGCCAACAATAAGTTTGCTGTCTGTTTACCAGTTTTGTTTTTTGACATTAATTGAGCTCTAATTCTGGGCCACCCTCTAAGTAAATCCAAATCTGCCCTATGATATCATCCTCAAAATAAATGTTTGAGAGCAAGTATCATCTGCATTTTACTGATAAAAAAAGTGAAGTCAAAGAGGTAAAGTAAGTTTCCCAGTCTTACCCACCTGGCAAGGTGCAGCATAAGGGTTCAGATCCATGTATTCTCACTCCAAGTTTAGAATTGTTTTCTCTATACCAAGTTGCCTTTCTTGCATTTACTCTTGAGCAACATGTCAGCAAACCCTCTTTTGCATGAGAATTTGACCTTTGGTTAATTCTGTCCTTTTGATCACCTGATAACCTGTTAAGCGTAGTACACCAACTCAATTACTCAGCAGTATTGCTTCTGCCATGACCTCCGATTGCCTATGTACTGGGAAGAATTATAAATTAATAATAAATACCCAGTAGAGTTGCCATAACGTTGGGTTTCCCTGAGGATGGTGACTTATCAATGTCATGTGCCGTGAGGGGTACCCTGGAAGCTATGCTTATGGGGTTGATAGCGCAGATTCCATTGGGCATCAGACTTTTAACCAGGGTAACTCTCGTTTCCACTCCTGTGTATCTTGTCTCCCTGCACCTGAGCAACTGTGTGCGTATTGCTGCAGAGAATCTTGGAGAATGTCTAATGCTGCCCTGGCAAGCTGTGATTCAGGTTTTGTAGCATTCTAAGTGACATGTCAGGTGTGCCGCATGGTAATCTTAGCTGGAATGTTTAATTGAGCTCCCAAACCATTAAAGAGGTTTGTAACAAGTAAAACTGTTAAGTGTATTTCCATATCCATGACAAATATCTTCAATAGTTACCTTTGTCATTTAATGGTCATTGGCCTGTAATGAATGAATTTGGGCTATTGAATTTTAAGATATTGTTTCGACTAGCTCACCTCCTTTAATTAAATTGATGCCTCAAAATGAGAAATTGTATCCACTTATCCCTATGCTCCAAATGAGACTGTCGAATGTTATTTCTTTTGTGAAAATAGTTACAAATTCACTGAGATGAAACATCCCCATAGAGCCTAAAGATTTAATTTGCTTATATATCTTATTGTAATAAAGAAACAAAGTGGTGTTCCGGGTCGGGGATTGGATTTTGAAATGAACATGAAACATATTTTTATTTTTTTTATTTTTAAGTGTTAATTAGCTTCCCATAATACTGTTGTATTTTTTAAAAATATGAAGTGTTGTTCCCATTCACAGGAGTCCGAAGAAAACGGTTGTGAGCATGGTGTTCACCAATGTATACAGTGTAAGAGAAGCGCATGCATAGTACACAGGTCAACTAAAAAATGACTTTAAGTTAACAGAAGTATTAATATCCAAAGTAAACTAACTGGGACGATTTCTAATTAATGCAGTTGCACTATGCAAGGATAGGGCAGTTTGATTAGATTAAATGAAAATAAAAGTTTGGCTTGGTTGTTGTAAATTGTCAAAGAAAACCATTGTAACACTTAACTACCTCAGTATTTCATTGCAAATGACACTAATTAGACCTTTTCTTTTTTGGTTCTTGCTTCCTCAGGGCAGAGGTCTTAGGCTTATTTCTCTACTTCAACCTGGTTACTTTCTGTGACTAATCTCTGGGGTAATTAAGATCATTTTAAAGGCTATCTGAAAAATATAAAGATGGCTAGATTTTGCGCTGTGTAGCATTGCCTCAGATCTTACTAAAAAAATAATACTATAACTGGAAGTTTTTACTTACTTTATTCTAGTTTTCCTTATTTTGTTTTATTTTTAAAATTATTGTGTTAAAGTGATTTATTTATTTATTTTTTGGTATGTGTGTCTATGAATTTTAAGACATGTCTTGATTTGGATAATCACTTGTTACACTGAGGATATGGAATTAGATAAAAGCTCTTTGTCGGCCATGTGATTATAGAATTTTTTTCCCAGTTTGTAACTTGTCCTTTGATTCTCTAAAGAGTGTCTTTCACAGAACAAAAGGTGTTCAGTGTTTATGAAGCCCAATTTATCAATGTTACTCTTTTATAGGTCATGCTTTTCTTGCTGTATCTTTGCTTAACCCCAAGGCACAAAGATTTTCTTTATGTTCTTCTAAAAGTTTTATAATTTTGCATCTTATGTTTAGCTTTATGTTTCGTGTTAACTTTTCATAAGAAGTGAGGTTTACATCTAGGTTTATTGATTTCTTTATATTTGACATGGGGATGCTCAGCTGTTCTAACACTCTTTCCTGAAAAGGCGACCTTCGTATCCTTTTCATTACTTTTGCATCTTATGTCAAAAATCTAATGGCCATTTTGGGGTGAGTTTATTTCTGGGTTCACCATTATGTTCTGTTGGTTGGTGTGTATTCACCAATTCCATGCAGTTTGGGGTACTGTAGTTTTATAGTAAGTCTTAAGGTTGGATAATGTAAGTCCTGTGGTGGTCTTTGTTCTGGAATGTTTTAGTAATTCTAGACCCTTTGCTTTTCCATATAAATTTTAGAATCAATTTGTCCATATCTACCAAAAAAAAAAAATCTTGGAGAATTTTTATTGCAATTGTATTAAATCTAGAGGTGATTCAGGGAGAATCAACATCTTCTATTTTTATTTTTATTTTTTTAAAGATTTGTTTATTTGAGAGAGAGAGAGAGAGAGAGATCAAGAGTGCAAGTGGGGGGAGGGGCAGAGGGGGAGAATCTTCAAGCAGACTCCCTGTTGAGCATAAAGCCCCACGTGAGCCCCACACGGGGGCTCGATCCCAGGATCTGGAGATCATGATCTGAGCCAAAACCGAGAGTCGGACACGTAACAGACCGAGCCATCCAGGCCCCCCGCCAACATCTTTATTATGTAAGTCTTCTAATTGGTGCACATGGTATCTCTCTCCATTTATTAGGTCTTCTTTGACTTCTTTAATTCGTCCTTTACTGTTCTCTGCAATAGATTCTGTATCCATTTTCTCATATTTATACCTAAGTATTTCATTTTTTGGAGCTATTGTAAATGGTACTTAGGGAAAAAATTTAGATTTTGAATTGTACATTTCCAGGATATAAAAATACGGTTAACTTAGTGTTGATCTTGTACCCTGTGGCCTTGCTCAACATGCTTGTTAGTTGTAAGGAAATTTTTTTGTGTGTGTGCATCTACTGTGGTTTACTATGTAGACATCAGCAAGTAGGGACAGATTTATTTTTTCTTTTTCCATCAGTATAACTTTTATTTCTGTTCTTGACTTACGGCCCTGGCCAGGATTACTCAGGGATCGTGTTCTGTAAGATGATAGATGTAGGATTTTTGTGGATGCTGTATATTAGGTTAAGAAAGTTCTTTTCTACTTTTTGTTTGCCAAGAGAATTTTTGTACAAATTTTGTATGAAATTGGTATCATTTCTTCTTTAAGGTTTTGTAGAAATTTCTAGTGAAACTATCTGGACTTGGAGATTTCTTTTCAAACAATATATTTTTCCCAATGGCAATTTCTTTAATAGTTATAGGATCATAAATGTTATCTATTTAATTTTCAGTCAGTTTTTGCAGTTTGTAGATTTTAAGGAATTGGTTCATTTCATCGAAATTGTTGGAATTATGTGCACAAAATTGTTTATATATTGCCTCATTATCCTTTCAATGCCTGTAGGATTTGTAGTGATATTTCCTTTTTTATTCTTAATAAAGTAGTAATAAATTATTTTTAATAAATTATTTTATTCTTAATAATTATTTTATTATAAATAAAGTAGAATAAAATAATTTTATTCTTAATAAAATAATAATCTGTGTCTTCTCTGTTCTGTTTTTCCAAAGGTTTATCAATTTTATTGACCTTTTATAAATCAGTTTTTGGATTTACTGACCTCCAATGTTTTTCTTTATTCAAGTCTATTGATTTCTGCTTTTATATTTCTTATTTTCTTCCCTCTACTTGCTTTGTATTTACTTGGCTTTTTTTTCTAGTTAAGGCAAAAATTTTGAGACATTTCTTCTTTCTAATAGAAACATTTAATGTTATACATTTTTGTCTGTACTCGAGATACATGTCACAATTTTAACATATTGTATGTTCATTTTCATTCAGTTTAAAGTATTGTCTAATAGTCCTTGAGATTTGCTTGTTGATTCATGGATTATTTAGAAGTGTTGATAACTTCCACGTGTTTGAGGGAAATTTTCTCTTGGTTTTCTGTTAATGATTTCTAGTTTAAAACAATTATGGTCTAAAAACATACTGCATATGATTTTAATTATTTCCAGTTTGTTATTTGTTTTATGAACCAGGATACGGTCTATCTTGGGCAATGATCTAGGTGCATTTGGATAGAATGTATATTTTGCTGTTGCTGGGTTGAGTAACCTGTACATGTCAGTTACATTTAGTTGAGTGATGGTAATTTTCAGTTCTTCTCAGTCCTGGCTGATTTACCTCCTACAGGTTGTAGCTAGTGCTGAGGGAGAAGTGTTGAAATCTTCAACTATATTTGTAGATTTGTCTATTTCTCTTTTCTGTATTGTTGGTTTTGGCTCCATGTAGCTCTATTTTTGGTTATAGGATCATAGTATAGCTCTATTTCTGGTGCATACGCAATTAGGATGGTTATTGTCTTTTTGGTGACTTGACCCTTTATTGTCATGGAATGGTGTCTCTTTAATATCTTTTCCTGTGCAATTGAGGTTTTTGTTATTCTTCATGTGCTGAGTAATTTTGGATTTTCTGGATATTTTGAATATTACATGAGGCTCTAGCTCTTGTTTAAATTTTGTAGAAATTGTTGATATTTCTATTTTTCATAATCAGCTTAAGCTGGTTAGGTTTAGGGTATGATTTTGAATCCACCGTCTGTGGAGCAAAGTTCCAATGTCAGTTCAGTTTTAAAATCTCTTCAGTGTTGTTTGCATGTGTCATGTGTGTGCATAACCTAACAGCCAGCTTGAGACTTGTGTGGTGGCTCATCTACTAATTCAGTTCTCAGAGATTTGGCATGCTCAATAGGATCCAGTCCGTACACGTGCAGCTGAAGGTGAGCCCGGGTGTTCAAAAAACTTTATGAGGTCACTTTTCAAGCTCCTCTCTCTCTATTATTTCCCCAGAAGTTTCCTGTTAGTTGATGCTTCTCTTTTCTCCATCCAGAGTACTGAGGCTTAGTTACCTCTCCCTGCCATGCACTCCCTGGGTCAGCATCCAGGGCCGGGCTGTGGGAGGGCAGATAGAAACAAACAAGCAGAGGTTGGCCCCACCCTCTTGTAACCCCAGTTCCATCAAATGAAGAGGGCACTTCCTCTCCCTCAGATTTGGCTCTTGCAAGGTCCCATTGCTGTAGGCTGTGTCTGTCATGACAGATTGCTGTGGGCTGAGGTGCAGGACAGTGGAGAATAGAGGGAAAATGGGGTATCTCTGCCCTCTCGGCCCCTTCAGAGTATCCTTTCCAGATCTGTGAGCCAGCACTTGAGGCCTCCTCCTGGAGTTCTCTCCCCACTGCGCCACTACCCACTGCCCACTGCCAGTGTGTTGAGTTCAGGCCAGGGTTATACCAGAGGGAAAACATGGTCAACTTACTACTGGATTGGTGGTGTTTCAAATCCTGGTCTTCTCCTTCATTCTGCCTGATACTATTTATTTTCTAGAGCCCTCAGAGAGCGTCTTCCTGCATTCTGTCCTGTTGCATTCAGTGAGAGTCATGGCGGTAGCTGTTGGCTACCATCTTACCGGATGGTAACTTTGGGCTCTATTTTGTAACAGAACCGGAACTTTTTACTCCATTTTTTAAACAATCTTCCATCGAGATGCTATTGTTCAGTTGGTGTGATTTAAATTCATATACAGGAAATACTCTGATGATTGAAACATGTCAGAATGCAAAAGTATGATCTTGACCTAATAACTCTATCTTTAGAAAACTGATGTGACAGTTGTATTTCTTATAGAACATTCCAAATTATTAATATTAATTTACTTTAAAATACTCTTAGATTGTAGAGTAAAACTCAGACTTTTCTGATGAATGAAACTGTATAGATTGTTCCTTAATTACATTTTGCTTTTCAGTACTCTACCCTAGAGTCAATATAATTCAATGGGAAATAAGTAAATCTTGTGTCTGTGACAGCCCAGAAAAAATGATGAGCTTTGAGTTGGATGCAAAGTCAGATGTTTTGCTTTTAGATCAAATATGCAAAGAGAGGCAACAATCTTTATGGTTTTTACAAGGGAAAGTAACCTGTTGAACTATTTTTTTTCACCATGTTCAACAGAGTACTTAGGAAGAAAGAGATTAATTCATTTTTAATGCTAGGAAAATATAGTCATTAAAAAGTAGATAATATAAAATGCCAGAAATGCTTTTAACATTACAAGAAGTGCACTTCTTTCTTAAATAGCTCGCTACTTTTGGAGATATAGATATGCTAAAGTATTAAATATTAAAATAGAGGTTGCTTTTTAAAATGCAGTGTTTCTTATCAGAAAAAAAAACAGTTTGAACAGGCATTTCTGTTGTATAATTCATGATGTTGCTAATAAGATAGTCTAGGAGAAATATTTGTTATGCTTTTGAGAATGACTAGATTTTTTTTTTTTTTTTTTTACGAGAGAATATTCACTTGTTCCGGTCTTCTTAAGTATATATGAGTATTGTTAAACTGTGTGGGATAGACACCTGGCAGATTTTGTCATATTAATGTGGTTTCTTCCTGTTTAATTGGAAAGTCTAACCAAACAGGAATATTGATGTGAATTTTGCCACCTTGGACATTATCATAACTCAGCAATACATTCTAAATCATTGATGATAGGAAAATAAATATTGAAAGGATGTCCCTCTGAACACTTCTACTCTATGATTTTCTGGAAGAGGAATAAATATGACTTGTTTATACTTTAATTTTTTAAATTTTTTGTAAGCAACCCATCGATATAGACATAGGCATTGGTCTTAAAAAGAATGCTCCTCTCTTTGATTTTTAACCCGTATGCATTCATTCACTGGCATATTAGTAGCTTTTTATGGTAATAAAAAGCAATGGACAGTTGACCAAGCTCTTTCAAGTAACTACCCACTTTAGTGTTCTGTGCTGCATCCGTTCAGAAAGAAACACAATTTATGCAAAAGTCATTCCTAGGATTTAGCTGCATCACGCCTGAGTTATCATGGTGGATAAAGTTTTAATACACAAGTGTTGATTACTGTAAGTGCTTTACCAAACTCTATGTACCTGTATCACTATATAGCTACATAGCATGTGAAAAATAGAAATAATTTTTCCAGGCAAGTTAGTGAGTGCCTTTTCTTTATTATATTGTGCCCTTAAAACCAGTTATCCAATATTAAACAGTATTTTAAAAAGATAACAAATCTTTGGTTTCGGGGTCACTTACATTGTGTAAATAAAATATTGGGTTTTATAAACATAGAAGATTAAAAATATAGTATATTAAAATAAGAATATATGATTATGAAACATTATTTTCTTGAGGACTATCCCATTAATGTAAGGAAAATTTTAAAATCTAAGGATTTTCATGTTAACATATCCATCTCCTTGGGCCTCTAAATGAACTGAAATCAATGTTCGTTATTCTGTGGCACCTATAAGAACCACATCTAGTTATTCTGAGGAAGTTTTGATGAATAACATCACATTTTTTTCTCCAACTATCTATATACGTTGTTGTGGGATTGTGACCTGTTGCCAAATGGTTTCATATTTAACATTACTTACATTAAAGTTTTTCTTATTTATGAAAAACCAAACAATATTTTAGAGCAACCCAGATTTTAAAATATTAGTTCAGTTTTCTTTGAGGAAAAAAAAAGTTCTTGTAAACTCACAGAATTAAAGATAATTTTGGTTATTTCAAGGACTCTAGTTACCTTAATTCTTAAAGCATATTAGCCATTCTTTCTATGAATGGGAAAAATGAAGATCCCTGTTGGCTCTCTGGGTGTTTAGTATGGCATTCAAATGCTTGAGCCCTTTACTGTGCAATTTTTTTTTGCAACCCCCCTCTGGTTTTGGCTGATAATGACATATTTTTATGATGTTTAAGTAAGTTTTCATGCTTCCAAAGAAAACTAAAGAGACTGACTGGGTTAGTAAATTCTTGAGGCATATTAGAGAACCGCCAAAACCCAGTTAACTCAACTATCATAAGCAGTGCACAAGGAAATTGTTTATTTACGTTTAAAAAAAAAAAGGGATATAATCGGGAACATTTGGAAATGTGCATATAATTTATAGGGCTTAGAATCAGTACCCTTTTAAGGACAATTCTCATGAACTGGGCTGGGAATAGAAATACAAGTAAAATCTTGCTTATTTTCTGCATAAAATTCTTTTTCTCCAAGGATGCTGAAATTTTGAGAGTTCCTTTAATTACTTCATCCTTAACTATTTGTTTCTTATGTACAGAATAAGTACAATCTTACAGCAGGTGTTCTTTTTAATATAAGAAAAAATGTAGGAAGCCTTTTAATCTTGACATGCTACTGTATCTGAGCAGCTTGTTCAGAATTATTAATAATAAGACATTTAATGGCACTTGGGGGGTCTATTTGTGAATATATACTTTTTTTTTCTTATTACAACTTTCAAAATGGACATGTTGAGAATAGCCAGATTCATTTATTTAACATTTTGGGGACATTTGTTATGGCTGTTGGAAATGATTAACCCTGGCCAAGAAATGACTTTACTTTTTAGAAAATTTTAGCCTACCAAGCATAGAACCAAACTTTAAATATATTTGATCCATAGGCTCAGTGTTTTCATCTTTTGATTTGTGGCACTGTTGTGGTCTCCAGTGATAAAAGTCAATATACCACATGACTCAGGTCCTGAAGACATTTATCCCTTAGTCTTCTCTAGGTCCCACAGAGAAACTGACATGCAAAATTTGCTTAAGAAGGGCATGTTGAATGAAATTGCCATTTACAAATCCTTGAAATCCCCATTTACAAATCAGTTGGAGACAGTTGGATGGATCATTATGTCAAGATTGCATCCACATGCGTATATTTGACTGATCAGATCCTGAAAGGATTTTGACTGAATAAATAAATTTTGGAGATGAGGTGCGGTTACTCAAAACAACCCTTCTCTCTCAGCGTGTTTATCTAGATCTTTGGGATCCACAGGACGTTAAGGAGAATTTCAGAGTGGGATCACCTAGTATGGCATGGTGGTAGAGATGTAAGGGAGCTGTTTTTAGAAAAATATGGGGAAGTCATATTGCATCTATATGAAATGGCCAGTTAGAACATGATATGTATCTGAGAAGTGTGCCTGAAATAAGGAGGCAAACTTTCCAAAACTTGTCAAGACTACATACCCCAACCTGTTCTATTGCGACTTTAAAGGACATGTACACCATTGGAATTAATCTTGGAAATACCGCTAATGACTACTAAATCCTAGGTGTGTTGGACCCTTTAAGAGAGAGTGGGATATAAAAACGTTCTATAGCTGTCTACATAGATGAAATCAGAAAGGGAGACTTTTCCTTACAGAACTGGAGCTTAAGTTATTGGAGTGAAGGAACCATAAAGAATTATTTGCCTGGAGGCCAGCTGAGCCAGATGACATCTAGACTTTGAAGGATAGATCTTGTAACCAGAATAAAGCTATGTTTTGTTTAAAAGGAGCACACCTGCTTGGAAAAGGGCTGGAATAAATAGTATTATATGTCAAGAATCTATCATAAGTTCAAAAACTGTGAGTTTGGTAGCCCATGCATAGTTCCGAAAAACGGATCCAAGAACCGGAATCCAAAAATAATTTTGCTCAAAAATGAATAGGGAGCTCAGTCTGACAGTTATAGCAGGAAGAAGTATGATGTTCTGAGCTTAGAAACAAACCTGTGAATAATCAGACATGATAAACATAACCAAGTATTTACAGGGAAAGCATTAAAGCAGGATAGCATGTGGCTACAGAAGAGACAAGTAAGATCCAGGAGGTTAATAGTCCAGATGGGGAGAACTTTCTTTTTTTTTCCCCCAGCTTACTTGGATTTTAATTGAAAATGTAACGAATCTATAGATCAATTTTGAGTCTTCACAATGTTGTCCAAAACTGTGATACAATATTGTACAACATTACAGTATTATGTAATTATAATAAAATTACAACATACTAGCCATATAATGCACACACAATATAATGACAATATTGTACATTACAGTATTATATAGTATTTCATTACAATAGTGTACTGATTCTTCCAGTCCATGAACAGATATATCTCTCCATTTTTTTAGGTTTTCTTGGTTTATTTTATCAGTATTTTGTAGTATTCAGCATACAGATCCTGTATATATTTTGTTAGATTTGTATCTTAGTATTTCATTTCTTTCTTTTTTTGCTTTTTGGTGCTATTATATATGACACTTTAAAAAATAAATTTGTATTCTAATCATTCATTGCTATTATATAGAAATACAATTTACTTTTGTATATTGACCTTGTGTTTTGTGACTTAGATAAACTCTCATTCTAACAGCTAGAGCTGCTGGTTGGTCGTGGGATGCGGAAACGTGTAAGGCCGTGAGTTTTCCCGTCCCTGGAGTTTAAACCATTGCTTCACTGGGAAGTGGGGGAGGGATAAGTTGTGCCAAAAGGTAGAGGATTTACTTCGACAAATATTTATTGATCACTACTTTGTACTCTAAGCTAGATTTTACCTCTGGGATCCTTTGCCAGCGACAGTTCTGTGATCTGGGGAATACTGTAAGAGAGGGTTCAGGTGCAAAACTGGAAACTGAGTGAGCAATTGTCATATAATGTGATGTTCTGGATGAAAACAATGATGTATTTCCCTTGGAGAGTGAGAGACAGCCCAGGCCCAGTTTCTCTGGTTTAATTTATTCTGGAAACAGAAATAAATGAGACATGCATATGAAGGGGGGGATCTGTGAAGTCATTACTAGGAAATGAAATTTACACAAAGGCAAGATAAGAGTTGCATTTTAGAAATATTGATAAATGAATGTCAAATCATACATTTCTTATGAGACAGTTTCGTTACTTTGGCAACATAGACATTATTCCTCATTTCTGATAAGCAGTGTTCCTTTCATCCCCACCTGTGGCTTTGCTCACTGTGTCTCCAAGGGACATTAATGCCTAGATGAAAACTAATTAACATTTTAAACTGTAACATATATACATTGATTTAGGGGGAGTTTGTTTCCTTAATTTTACTATCAGTACAGCATGGAAGGACATCATGGTGATTCCTTTACCTATACTTCTTTAAAGGGTATAGTTTTGAAATGTTCAATTAAATGTAATGACTCTTTTTATTTTGGTTGTATTTTCTTTTCTCGGTGGCTGAAATTATTGAAATATGAGCTGGATACGATAAACTGGGTTTTGTAGTGCCATTATTTCTTTTGCTCTCAAGTTATATTATACTGGTGAGTTTAAAAAGCAGGTGTACAGAGGGGCATCTGGGTGGCTGAGGTCCTGATCTCAGGGTCATGAGATTGAGCCCTTCATTGGGCTGCGTGCTCAGCATGGAGTCTGCTTGAGATTCTCTTTCCCTCTCCCTCTACCCCTCCCACTCGTGCTCTTTCTCTCTCAAATAAATAAACAAATCTTAAAAAAAAAAAAGGCAGGTATAGGGACAAGTACATGTGAGTTTTTTTAATATATATAACAGCTTTATCAAGATATAATTCACACACAATGAAGTTCACCATCTTAAAGTATACAGTTCTGTGGATTTTGTCATATTTGCAAAGTTGTCCACTGATTACTGCTAACTCCTCATAGAACATTTTCATCATCTCAAGAGAAACCCCATACCCATTAGCGGTCATTCCTTTTGCTCCCCTTTCCCAATACCTGGCAACCACGAATCTGCTGTCTCTGTGGGTTTTTCTATTCTGGACATTTCATATATATGCACTATATCTTTCATTTAGCGTAATGTGTTCAAAGTTCATCCATGCTGTATCACATATCTGAATTTCATTCCTTTTTATTGCTCAATAATATTCCATTGTACGGACACTCCATTAGTTTATCCCTTTATCAGTTGATAGACAGGAGCCTTGTTTCTACTTTTTGCCTATTATAGATAATGCTGCTGTAAACATTTGTGTACAAGTTTTTGTGTGAACATACATATAGGAGTGAAATTCCTGGGTCATTTGGGAACTCTATGTTCAGCCATTAGAAAAGCTGCCAAACTTTTCCAAAGAGACTGTGGGGCTTGACATTCCCTGCCAGTCATGTGTGAGAGTTCTAATTTTCCACATCTTTGACAACACTTGCTATTTTTCCTTTTGAATATAGCCATCCTAATGGTTATGAAGTGCTACCTAATTGTGGTTTTGATTTGCATTTCCCTCATGGTTAATGATGTTGAGCATCTTTTCAAGTGCCTTTTGGCCATTGGCATATTTTCTCTAGAGAAATGTCTGTTCAAATCCGTTGACTATGTTTTAATTAGGTGATGTTAAAAAATTTTTTTGAGGTCTAAGAATTCCTTATGTATTCTGAATGCAAGCCCTTTAACAGATACATGGTTTGCAAATATTTTCTACCATTCTGTGAGCTGTCTTTTTACTTTCTGCGTGGTGTTTGTTGATGCACAAAAGTTTTAAGTTTTGATGAAGTCTTTGATTATCTATTTTTTTTCTGTCATCACTTGTGCTTTTGCTGTTCTAAGTAACTCTTGCTTAATCTAAGATTGTAAATATTTACTCTTAAGTTTTCTTTCAAGAATTTTATAGTTTTAGGGCGCCTGGGTGGCTCAGTTGGTTAAGCGACTGCCTTCGGCTCAGGTCATGATCCTGGAGTCCCGGGATCGAGTCCCGCATCGGGCTCCCTGCTCAGCGGGGAGTCTGCTTCTCCTTCTGACCCTCCCCCCTCTCATGCTCTCTGTATCTCATTCTCTCTCTCAAATAAATAAATAAAATCTTAAAAAAAAAAAAAAGAATTTTATAGTTTTAGCCCCTATTTTTAGGGCTTAACTCCTGTAGCTATACCTTTGAGACACCAGTTGTGTTCTGCGTGAGGCAGGGGTCCCGCATCATTCTTTTGTATGTGAGTATCTACACGTGCTAGCACAATTTGTTGAAAAGGCCATCTTTTCCCTACTGAATGGCCTTGGCACCCTTGTCAAAAAAATCAATTGACCATGAATGCAAGGATTTATTTCTGGATTCTCAATTCTATTCCATTTTTCTCTGACTGTCCCTTTGTCAGTACCACATTGTCTTGATTACTATAGTTTTGTAGCAAGACTTGAAATTGGAAAATGTGACTCCTCCAACTTTGTTCTTCTTTTTCAAGATCATTTTGCCTGTTTGGGTTCCCTTGCCTTTCCATATGAATTTTTGAAACAGCTTGTCAATTTCTGCAAAAAATGGCAGCTAGGATTTTGATAGGTATTGCAGTGAAACTGTAGATCGATTTAGGGAGTATAGCCATTTTAACAATATTAAGTCCTGTCATCCATGAATATGAAATATATTTCCATTTATTTAGATCTTTTTAAATGTCTTTCAGTGATGTTTTGCAGTTTTCAGTGTACAAGTCTTACTCTTCCTTTGTTACATTTATTCCTAAGTATTTTATTCTTTTTGATGCTATTGTAAATGGAATTGTCTTAATTTCATTTTCAAATTGTTCATCAATGTTAGTATATAGAGAAATACAAGTGCTGTTTTTTTATTATTATAAGAGATTTTATTTGTAAGGTAACCACATTTAATTTCTTAAAGATGTTACTGCCACTCCATCTTCTCTGCTTCCCATTGTTAAAATAAGAAAAGCTATAAAAGAATAGAAAATCTAAGATGTGCTCGAGTTTTGTTATTTCCACTTATGAAGTATAAAGTCTGCAGTGTGTCTCTTTTCAATGTGTGCTATGCAGTGATCCTCAGCATTTTTGGTCTTTTGTGATACGTGAGTATCTTTTGTCATCTTCCGTCGCGTTAATACTTGCAAGCCTGCACGATTGGAACTAACTGTGCTGCTTTGCTGAGGTCACCTTTCGTGGACAATTAGTGTTGTCACAAGACACTGGTCACAAGTTGTCTTAAGTGTTTACCACAAAGACCTCATCTCGTGGTTGAGCAGCACTGTTCTGGGAGCTTTATGTTTTTTGAAGCATTTCATGTTAGCCTTTTCTTTGAGACAACTCAAGCAACTGCTCCTTGTTCTGTGCCTGGGCTTTTTTTTTTTTTTTTTGAGAAGCATTAGGTCTTTAAATGTAATGGTTATTTTTCTTTCTTTCTGCTCATCTTGTTTGCTGTTACCCACTCTCGGCAACTGTCAGGGCCCAAGTCAGTTTATTCTGACAAGAATGGGAAACACTGTCTTCTTGCTGTTTGGCCCTGTCTTAATTTTGACAAGTCACGTGTGTTTGATGCCACATGATATGACTAGTTCCAGCAGTTTGTAGAACTCAACCAATAAATCTTCATTGTAACTCTAGGAATTGCCCTTTGATTACTCTTTTTAACCTTAATGTCACCATGGAAACAAATACTTCAAAACAAGGGGTTTCCCTCCCCAAAACTTCACCATTATCTATGTACTTGAAAAGATAAACCTCACGTGGCCTTCTAAGATTGTTAGGAAATATTTATGGAAAAGCTATGTCATTTTAACATTTTAGTATTGTTTTATCATTCTTTGTCTTTTTTTATTGAGGTAAAGTTGGTATATATTAGTTTCAGGTGTACAACATCATAATGATTTTATGTACACTACAAAGTGATCACCAAAATAAGTTTAAATACCATCTGTCACCGTACAGTTGAACCCCATCACCATTTTTGCCTACCTCCCCTAACCCCCTTTCCTTATGATAACCACTAGTCTGTTCTCTATATCTGTGAATTTGGTTTTGTCTGTTCTTTTGTTTTTCTTTATGGATTCCACATATAAGTGAAATCATACAGTATGGAGATTCCTCAGAAAATAAAAAATAGAACTACCAAACAATCTGGCTATTTCACTTCTGAGTATTTATCCAAAGAATACAAAAACACTAAATCAAAAAGATATATGCACCCTATGTTCATTGCAGTGTTAGTCACAGTAGCCAATGTATGGAAACAACCTACCTGTCCATTGGTTGGTGAATGGTTAAAGAAGATGTGTGTGTGTGTGTGTGTGTGTGTGTGTGTGTGTGTGTGTGTATGCATGCAATGAAATGCTACTCAGCAATAAAAAAGAAGGAAACCTGCCATTTACCACAACATGGATGGAACTTGAGGCTATTATGCTAGTGAAATAAGTCGGAGAAATACAATGCTTTTTATAAGTCTATTTTGTGTCCTGTAACCTTTTTGAACTCATTTATGAGTTCTGTTTTTTTTTTAGTGACTACATTAAGATTTTCTATATACATGATCATATATCAGCATGTAGAATTACCTTTATTTCTTCTTTCCAATCTAGATATCTTTTATTTCTTTTCCTTGCTTAGTTGCCCTTTGAAAGTGTGATTTAAAAAATTAATTCACCAAAGGTGAGATGTCAATTAATTGGTTGTATTCTCCTACATTTTACTACAATTAATTGGAAAATCTGTTTGTGGATAATCTTAGCAGATAACACAGTGCAATTTATATAAATCAAATCAAAAGTGATCTCTAGGGGCACATGGGTGGCTCAGTCATTAAGCGTCTGCCTTCGGCTCAGGTCATGGTCCCAGGGTCCTGGGATCGAGCCCCGCATTGGGCTTCCTGCTCTGCGGGAAGTCTGCTTCTCCTTCTCCCACTCCCCCTGCTTGTGTTCCCTCTCTCGCTGTGTTTCTCTCTGTCAAATAAATAAATAAAATCTTCAAAAAAAAAAAAGTGATCTCTATGTTCAGGAAATACATTTGAATTTAGAGCCATATCTGTATTTCTGATTCATAAGCCTAAGTTAATGGCTGAGAAATTACTTGCTCAGGAATAAAAACACACACACACACACACAGAATAACGAAGAAACAAAAACTCCAGGTGACATGAAGTTTTTAGAGTATGTAAATACTCAAATGAACTTCAGCTTTATTAAGGGAGCTCAAAAATATGTTTGTAGGAGGAAAACTGTAGACCTCAAATTGAGATGTATGAAATGACCAGTGTTACAAAAGCTTTTGTAAAAAATCAAATACTATTTATTCTTATTTGGCCCAATTTATTTTATTTATTTTAAGATTTTATTTACTTATTTGAGAGAGAGAGAAAGAGAGCAGGAGCAGGTGGGAGGGGGAAGAGCAGGCTCCCCGCTGAGCAGGGAGCCCGATGTGGGGCTCGATCCCAGGACCCTGGGATCATGACCTGAGTCGAAGGCAGACGCTTAATGGACTGAGCAACCCCGGCGCCCCTTATTTGGCCCGACTTAAAATACAAAGCCTTTCTAATTCTATTTCAGATATCTTCATTAGATGCATTTTTTCTTTTTTAGAGAGAGAAAGAGAGGGAAAAGAGTGGGGTGTGGGGAGGGACAGAGGGAGAGAGAGAATCAGAGAAACTCTTAAACAGGCTCCACACTGGGCCCAGGGCTCGATCCCACAACCCTGAGATCGTGGACCTGAGCTGAAATCAAGAGTTGTACGCTTAACCAACTCATCCACCCACGCACTCCATTAGATGCATTTTTAAAACATACTAACTTTGCTGTCTGTATTTCTGCTTGCATTTTAAAATATAAGGGTTAGTGTAGCAAGTTTTCTTTAGGAGACCAGAGATATGACCAGCGGCCCAAAGACTTGGCTTAGTAATATCCACAACAGATAGCCACTCATTCCGATGGACAGCTGGGATTATCCACACTTTGATTATATATAAACAGAGGTATTTTGGGTATGATAATACTGGCAATTGCTTTATTAAATATTTATTTAATGTATAATCTTCATTTTCATTTGAGCAGGGGCTTGGAGACATTCATTCAGCTTTATTTCTTGTGAAGAAATCCTGGAGTTTTGCCTTTCATGGGCTTTATTATTTTTATAAGAAACTTGACAAATAGCTTCAGATTCTCAATTAAATCAATATATTGTTTTAAAGGAATCACTGTCCCTTTTTTAGGTATTTGTTATGATCACTATTGTGAAACATATTGCTCAATATTAATGCAGCAGAGATGCTTTGGAGTCAAAGAATATTAACTGGTTTGATAGACTTTATAAGTTATTGAATAGAAGTTAAAATCTTCCAATTAGTTTTTACACATATTTGAGAATTTGTATCCATCCATCTATCCATCCAGCTACCCAATAATATTTAAAAGATCCATAATAATGAACTTATCATTGGTATGCAGGTCCTATGTCAGTACTGCAAATAATTCTAATTTGCAATGATAATACTTTAAGTTGTATTGCTATTCCCAAACATATTTGCTAACATTTATATTTTTAGTATAATTCAGCAATTGCTAAGATCCCCTAAATATTGGTTGGTCTTATATACTTTCATTTTGTAATTAATTATTTGGCATTAAGAATGTAGCTTATGGTACAAACAACATTTCTAAATGGTGGCTGCCTTATGATATTAAACTCTTTATAGCAGAGTGGTCTTAACCCAATACTGGGAAAAGATGTACTTTTGTTAAAAATTTTGCAAAAAATTCAGAAAATTCTGTGTTTGTATATCTAGGGTTTGTTGTTTTCTTTGCTGTCTCCCTCAGCAATATTTGCTGGTTATTCTCTCACTTAGTTGGTTTGACATCATCACCCTTTAATAACAGGACTCATTGTTCTGTGTGGCATGTTTATTACTTTAGGAAGTGAAGTTGATTTTATTTCTCTGAGGATCTATAGTTGGATAGTTTTCAAACAGGTAGGTTTACTTTACTACTTTACTGTAGGTAAAGCCGATGTGTCTCTGTACCTTATGGAATGTATCTTACTGGTATTGACTGAAGGTTGTGTAATCTGAAGGACTTTTCCCTCTAATTGTAATACTCTGATCATTTTTTGGGTTCATTAAAAATTCCTGCTTAGAATAATATCCCCTTAAGTTTCCCTATGTTAACGTGATTATGCTCTCTCATTGCATATTATCATAGTCACTCTCTCTACTTCTTTGCAGGTTTTGTATTACTAGTTATGCTTTTAGGAGTTGACATTTTATTTACAAAGTAATATTTGAATCTCTGCCTTTGAAAACAATGTCAAACTTGAAATATTGTTAAGTCTCTTGCAGTCTGTTTAATTGAAAGAATGTATGTATAAATGGTAATTATGTAGGTATAAATTAAATGGTAACGAATTGTAGTAGTATAGTACCTCAAAATTTTAATGTTAGTGGATCTATTACTATGGCAGAAATACTAAGGATTTTCAAACACTTTTCAGTATTTAGTTAACATCCACTATGCATTACTGCTAAAGATCTAATGAACTGGTAGAATGATTTTTTTTTTTTAAGATTTTATTTATTTATTTGACAGAGAGAGGCACAGCGAGAGGGAACACAAGCAGGGGGAGTGGGAGAGGGAGAAGCAGTCTTCCCGCAGAGCAGGGAGCCCGATGCGGGGCTCAATCCCAGGACCCTGGATCATGACATGAGCCGAAGGCAGATGCTTAATGACTGAGCCACCGAGGCGCCCCTGGTAGAATTATTCTTAAATACATAAGTACATACAAACATGCATACAAACATATATAAGAAACAAATTGGCTTAGAGTTTAGCAAGGGATGGATAAAAAGCAACATGGTAAAGACAAGGACAGCTCGTTGTAGTAACACAAAGAAGGGGCCCTTGGTCCTTGACCCACCTGGAGGTGATGAGCAGAGGCAGTAATGGAAAGCTTTGTAGAAGGGTTGATACTTAGGCTAAGTTTTAAGGGATGAATAAAATGAACCAGGTAAATCAGTGACAGGAGGACAGGTGAAGGGAATGAAGGACATTCTAGCAGAGAGAGGGATCAGCAGGTACAAAATACAGGTGGGGGAAAAAGCTTAAGTCTGGCAGAGGGAGTGGTGGAATAAGATTTTGTCCTAAGCAAAACCATAACTTTGCCCGATTTAGGCTTAAACTGGCTCACTTTGATAGCTCTTATTGAGAAGGGGGAGTTGAGGAGGATGAGCTATGAGATAGGATGATCAGTCATGAATTAATTACAGGGGTTCTGTTAATGGGCAGTTTTCAGGCTCTCAAGAAGAGGGGAAATGTTGCATGACCATCCATCTCAGTTTTGGGGGACAGTCCCGGTTTATACTAATTATCACATTTTTATTAATAACCCTCCCTTTATCCTGTTCATTTTCAAAAGTGTCTTTATTTGGTTGATATTTTATATGGTTACCTTAGACATGTATTGGTTGGGTGTGGGTGGGTAATGGAGGGGGAGCGAACAAAGCCTTTCTCAGATTCCTGGTGGAATCTACCAGGTGGATGGCGTTGCTTCTAGTGGAAATAGAGGTGATGAGAAGAGCCAGGCTATGGAGTTCAGTCAGGAGGTGGAGTAGGGAGGTGGAATTTATTCCTATGCCTCTCAAGATTGAGATTTCACAATTCCTTCACACATAATTGTCTAGGAGGGGATGGGATATATGACTCTGAAGCTCAAGGAAGCGATCTGGAGTGGAATGCAGATTTAAGGAAGATTCTCCTGTAGGCACGATCATTACAACCTCTGTGTTATGCCTCCTGGACAAGCAGGAGATTTAGAAGTGAAAATGGTAGAAAATGGAATCCTCAAAAATCCCTACACTTTGGGGTGACTGGAGGGAACATAGTTATAAAGGACAGAGGCAACAGTGGAGTGAGCGTGAACATTTTGGTGTGAGTGTGGCTGAGGGAAAGGATTTCCAAGATAGAGAAAGGTATCCTTGATGTTCAGTGGCCCTCAGGGGCCAGGGAAAATTTTTCAGAAACTTGTGTAGATTTCTAGACTCACATTTTCCGAACGGTGTTTTTGGACTATTGCTAAGAGGTGCTGTATGAAGAAGTTTTTTTTCCAACCAGAGTTTGAAAAACTCTGGGGTCAGTAATGGAAAACAGGTTTCTTTTCTGGACGTGTCAGAGCCTTTAATGTGCTGGTAGGCTTTGCTTATGTCCCAAACGGGAAATCTACACACTTCCTCAGGGCGGATTGATACTCAGCAGTTTGCACACTTCCAACCCCACCCGTTGTTTCTGGCCAGCGACTATTCTAACTGGTGTTAAATGTCTTGGCTGTCATCCATACCTAACGTGGCAGTGCTATTATGAGACTTAAAATATAAATATGCAAGACACTTAGCATAGTGCCTGGGAGTAGTATTTTGCTATTATTAACTTATTGGTATTATTGCCGTTATCATCCCAAGGAACACATCTAAGAAACCTTTCTTTAGTTTGAAGGGGAAAGGCAGAGCAGATAACAGAGAGAAGGAATGACTAAAAGCCAAAGGAATCAGCTGCCAGTGCCCTGAATTAAGTGGGAAAGGGTTTTTGAGAAGACTGGGGGGGCAGAGGAGACAGTACCTTGGGTGCAGGACTCAGTTTGGAGGAGTGGGGGGTAGGGAAGAGGCAGGAAGTTCAGGGACAACAGAGTCTTGATTGAAGAGAGTTTGCATTGATCATTTATTTCCCTGTCCAGACCCTTTCTACTTCTTTTCTTTTCCCTGTGTCATTGGTATTTGAACATAACACTGTTTTCAGGAGAGAAGTCAGATAGGCATTTAAAAACCAGATACTTTTCTTTCCCTATTTTCTAGAAACAGACAGTAAGATGTGAAATCAATATGTCCTAGGGGAAGCGGCAATAGTCATTTAAGAAGCTTATCAAAACCGAATTTAAATTTAAATTAAATTTAAATTTTAAACCTGTTTCATTTATTGAAGGTTTTAGAAACCAAGATCCATAATCTGTCTCCTCCACCTTATCACATTGATAAGGCTTTTTCAAAGTAAAAAATATATACATATATACTATTTTTTCTTTAACCATGTTTGAAGTTGGTCCACTATTCTTTTTAAACAAAACTTAACTAGTGTTAATCAAAGGTTTCAAAGGCTGGGTTTTATATTCAACACTGCTTTTTAGAAGAGAGGCAACCTATTATAGTGGGTGAATATATAGACTTTGGAGCCAGACTGTCTGGCTCTGTAACCTACAAGCTCTGTGACCTTGGGCAACTTACTTAACCTCTCTGTGCCTGAGCTCCTTCATCTGTAAAAAGTTTTGGTAATTTAGAAGCTAGTCTGTATAGTTGTTATGAAGATTTAGTAAGTTAATATTTGTAAAGCTCTTAAAAATAGACCTGGCCTAGAGGATTTGTTATATTATTGTGTGTGTGTGAGTGTGTGTGTGTGTGTTGAATATAATAAAAAGTGGAGTCTGTTAGGAAGAAAAATTCATAATTATCAAGTTTATAAGTTTCTGATCTGATTATTGCTCAGCAATTTGAGAATTATTAACTCCAACCCATATTGAATTTTTTTTAAATTTTTTATTGTTATGTTAATCACCATACATTACATCATTAGTTTTTGATGTAGTGTTCCACGATCCATTGTTTTCATATAACACCCCGTGCTCCATGCAGAACATGCCCTCCTTAATACCCATCACCGGGCTAACCCATCCCCCATCCCCTCCCCTCTAGAACCCTCAGTTTGTTTCTCAGAGTCCATAGTCTCTCATGGTTCATCTCCCCCTCCGATTTCCCCCCTTCATTCTTCCCCTCCTGCTATCTTCTTCTTCTTCTTCTTCTTCTTTTTTTTTTTTAACATATACTGTATTATTGTTTCAGAGGTACAGGTCTGTGATTCACCGTGCTTTTGGCATGCTAATCCAAGAAATGCTTTACAGGCTTCTGAAATGATGACATTGATGCCATCATGTTGTTCGAACATGACTCTCTGTGTTTGATTTTGTCTGTGTCTCTTTTATGAGTAAAAGATTAAAACAACAAAAATCTAGATTTTTCTCATGTTGGATGAAAGCATAATGTTTTACTTTTTACATTGGATCAGACAGTAGCCTAGAGCATCTACATTCATATTGTGTTCTGATTGCTCATGTGCAAGCTAAAGTAACACCATTTTCTTTATCATTATTTGATGAGACTTGTCACCCCGCTTTATGAACAGCAAGTTCTTAGCTCAGGGAGCAGCCAGGGGCAGGTCATAAAATAAAGGATTATAGAGCAAAGATATTAGTGAAATAGAAGCATCAGCACTTCTTACTGTATTTAACTCAAAGACGATGAGGTCTGCCTGGGGAGCTAATACTACTTAACTGTGTTTGGGCAAAAAGCCAAAAGGAAATTGTATTTCAAAGAGAGGAGGTCTGGCATTCCATATGCTGTGTAATCCTGGTCAGTTAACAGAGATGTATGGCCATTTAACACAGAAAAAAAAAAAAACAAAACACTAAAAATGAAACTTTTATGTTAAAGAACACAATGTTGACATAGTTGGAGGCTGAAGGGCAAATTGATATCAGGGCCTTAAATTATTCGAGTGAAATTGGTAGGGAAACAGAACCCGCATCTTTGATTGCGGGATAAGGCTCGTATGAACTTAATTTGTGCTTGGCATTCTCTGAGCTGGAGAACCAGTAATGATGATCATGCTGATGGGTGAACAAAAGGTCATTTACAGAAATTACCTAAGTGTCCCAGAGAGCCAAGATTATCTGTAGGGAATTCTGGATGTAGTAAACCAAAGTCTGCCCAAAGAAGTTATATTGCAGGGTGAAGGGAGGTCAGCCCATGTTCTTAGATATGTTGGGGATTCTGTGCTCAAAAGTTGCTAACTTCATAGTATTGTTTAGAAAGCAAGGGGATCTGCTCCTTCTTCACCTCTGTTGCTTCCTTGGGTCACCGAGAAGCTGAGGCCGGTTGCCCCAGTTGGTCATGGCTTCAGGATAGCTCCAAGCTGTGAAATCCCAGCTGCTGGCTGCCATGGTTTTCTAAATTTGGCACTTTGTCCTTGTTGTGCTCTGTGCGAGTTCTCTGAAGCTGCCAGGCAGCCTGTACAGTTACTGATCAAATGTTGCCCAGCTCTGGGCTTTGTGTGACTTGCCCAGCTTCTGATTTTTCCCTGCTAGTCACTTGGGCTGCTTTTGTCCCTGTTCCTAAAGTGCTTGTTGCACTCATAAAAATAAAAAGAAAAAAAAAAAATAGGCATTCTGCCCTTTTAATGGAAGGTATATGACTTTGATTTCTTGGATATACCTACAAACCCTTGAGGATGTATTTTAAAAGGTCTTGTCCCTTCCAACTATGGAAACATACATGCCGCATTCTGATGGCATTGATCTGTTCATTGCTTTGAGTTTCATTGCCAGTAAGAGCGTATGCCTCAAAAACCTGATCACAGGTCTTTTTCTCCTCAAAATGCTTTCTTAGGCTGGATTCATTTGTCAGCATTCTGAAAACAATATTAGAATTTAGGACAGATGATGTAAAATGTCCACGCAGAAAGCCTTGTGTTCAATTTTTTTTTAAATCCATTCACGTGTGTTTATTCATTTATCATTTGTTTACTGATCCTGGAAATGTACTTAAAGTAGGGAGACCAAAGTTCTCATAATGCTGTCTACAATCCTTAGTCTCTTTTCACTCCCACACACACACCCCCACACACACCACACGCCATTTCATTTTGAGGGTGGAGGCAGGTACGATAGATATCCAACCATGCCTACTTACGACCCAATTCAGCAGACTATCCCAAGTGATGCTTCCGGATTCCTTAAGGATGTGACCTATTGGTTTGAATATAAGAGAACAGTAGGTTGACAGATTTGTTTATTTTATCAGAGCTCCAAATCCATTCTAAACTAGAAGTTTCCGTGGTGGCAAAAGGCTATTTGTGAGGACAAGGCAGAGCTGTTTGGCTACACTGGAATATTCTCTCAAGGCCATAGTCGCCCTTTAGCTGCTATTGCGTTTTCCATCTTCCATACTGACGTGCACTTCATGAGGAAGGACTGCTGTCTGTGCTTCTGAGCAGATCCCAGAACAGGACCGGGTTAGGGCTCATACGCTCTTTGATCTGAGCCTGTCATAGAATAGGCAGTGGGATGGAGTATACTGGTTGGCTTAAGCCAGTGAGAACCCAGGCTTGGGTGGGGATGGAATTGGCTTCTCCTGTGTGAGGTGGGGAGTTGACACCTGAATGAAAATCTGGAGATTTTTAAAGACACGGGAATAGGGAGGTAGATGGCTAGGGAGACAACACACAGAATTCGGACACTTACTAATAGCAGAGGTGCTGCTAGGCTTGAGGTCTTTGGAACCTCCATAAGAAAATGAACACCTTGTACATTGTTTACAATCCTTTTATCAGTTTTGTTAATGTTTGACTCTTAGAGTCCCAAATTACCTTTTTTTATTGTTGTTGTTAAGTTAAATGTGGCTTAACTGAGATTTTAGGATGGTAAATCACAACTGTTTATAAATTTCAAGGTACATGGTGTCTGGGTGGTTCATTCAGTTAAGCATCTGCCTTTGGCTCAGATCATGGTCCCAGGATCCTGGGATCGAGTCCCACATCGGGCTCACTGCTCAGCGGGGAGTCTGCTTCTCCCTCTCCCTCTGCTGCTCCCCCTTCTCTCTCTCAAAAATAAATAAAATTTTTTGAATAAAAAATTTAAAAAAATACATTTCAAGGTACATACAAAGATGGGTGTCTGCACAGACTTTTACCAGTATCTTCCCAACTTGATATCTGCTTGTAAAAATCTTACCGACTCTTCAAGGCTGGGCTCTGTGATGAAGCCTCGGTTTCTCAAGTGGGAAATCCTTGCTCCTCAGTGCTCACAGGGCTTTGTGCTTGTCATTTTTCAATGCTATGTCCTCTTATTTCTCGGCATTCTTTGGACTGCCTTTGCCCACCATGAGCAGATAGGACACAGGATGCAAGTGATTCTGGGCTGGTGTTTGGTGTGAGGTGCGGGGACAGAGGGCATCAGCTGGTAGGGGAGTGGTAGGCAGACTAATGATTTATCTGATGGTGGGGTGGGGGTTGGAAAGAGCTTGAGGAACAAGAGAGTAAAACATTAGAAGCCTGGAGAGAGAGGGTGGCAGTTGTGGTCAGTGAAGAAATTCAGAGCTTCAGACCTTCCGATAAGGGAACACTGGAGAATAGTCAAGGGTAGTAAGTTTGGCCAGGGCCAGAGGGGAGGAGGACGTTTCAATTTGTGTGTCTGTGAAGTAGTGAGAATACTCCTTTTTATGTGAAAAGCATCCAAACCGTAAAAAAATAATTGCATATTACTTAATATTTCATGGGTGTAGATCTATTTTGCATCCGCAGAGCTCATCTTCAATATTAACTCACATGTTTTATTTGTGTAAAATGGCAAATTAGCAGACGCATGCTAGAAATATTTTTTAAAGTTTTTATGCAGCTCTGCTTAAACATCATTTTTCCATAATGAAAATCTTGTTCATGCACAGTGAAAGGGGTTCCATATAATCACTTTTTAAAGAGCATAGGAAGTGTTAAGGTTAAAAATAGACAATGAGCACTAAGAACATTAAGTTTCCAACAGCATTCTAACCTGTTTCTCCTAATACTGGTGCCCAGTCTCCTCCCACAGAAAAGCCTCCTACAAAATGTCACACCTAAGGAACTAATCCACGTGGATGTGTGAGAAATTACACCTGAAAATGGCAATTACCTCACTCTGAGTCTGTGATGCATTTTCCTATTAAGGAGAACCTCCTGGTACTTTATGTTCATTCTCGATACTATTTAAAGTCCTTTTCTTCAATGAGGACTTGATTTCATGTATTTCTGAACTTTCCACCTACAATCAGTGAATTATTACAAATACAATGAAATCCACTCCACATTGTTTTCTGTTATCAATATGTTGTTTAATTACATAGGATTGCTAAGACTGAAAATGTGAATATAGTTGGGATTGGCTTTTGAAATCAGAGAGGGTGTTTTCTAAAATGCATGAATCCTAAACTTGGGCAGTAATTTGATAGACTCCTCTCAAGAGAAGTAGCACCATAGGGAATAATCAGCCCCCAGAACTATACCCAGCAGAAAATCTCTCATCTTAAATAAGGCAGGGAACCAGAAGTGGTGAGGAAAATTTCTTCTTTGAAGGAATCTGGGCTTGAGGTCCCATAGGCTTATTTATTTATGGGACAGAAATTGTTTGCAAAAATTTCTCATGAAATCTCCTCTGAATTTTCAAACTGTCCAAGTTGATGTAAAAAATGAGTGGTAGTTCGTTTTTCATTTGAAATTTATGCCTGACTGCATCCATTGGGGTAGGTGTTTGTTGGACCACGAGGCTGATATAGTGCCCACCAAATGCTACACTGAAAGATGCATGAGGAAAATTAAAAAGTGACACTTAGAAGAATTTAAGCATGTGCTGACAAATTTATCCTAAAAAGGGTGGGACTCAGGCAAAATTGTGTAGCAGAGAGTTTTATGATCAATACATTGTTTTACCTCCTTCAACATAGCCTCAGCAGGGCCTGTGTAATCTCCCATCCTGGCTCATTTATGACTTCCAGTAATATATTCATACAGTTTATCTTATTTAACTAGCACCCATTTGACAAGGCAGAAGCTGAACCTCAGAGCATTTATTTGATCACTACTGAGTGACAGTATTGAAACTGCAGTCCCTTTTATCGCTGTGACAAATAAATCTCAGTTGTGTTACACAAGTTTATTTCTTGCTCACACGAAGGTTGCTGTGGGTCTGGGTGAGTGGTGCAAGGGTTTGCAAAGTTTCTGCAAAGGGCCAGAGAGTCAATATTTTAAGCCTGCTGAGCCAAGGGGCAAAATTGAGTAACTATCCTGGCTAAAAGGATATTAGTCACTTTCATATATTACATTTCAAAATGTGAAAACCATTTTTAGCTAGTGGACCATGAAGAAGAGGCTGCGAGAGGGATTTGCCCGAGGGTGGTAGCTCCCTGGCCCCTGCTCGCTGGCCCAGGCTCCTCCCTGTGCTGGCCCGGCCAATCAGGCAGTTTTCATCTGATGACTTCCCTTTGAGAGCATGTGGTTTTGCATTCACGATGGCAGTGAAAGAGTTGCTGGAGGGTAGAGCACCAGCAATTAAATGCTTCCATTCAGAAATGACACACATCACTTCCCCTCTGATGATGGCACTGGTCACAGCCAACCTAGGGGCATCTTTAAAATAGGAGTGAGAGCAGCATCTCCCTTTTGCCGGCAAGTAGAGGTGAAATGGTTATTGTTGGATGGCGATCATGCCTATGATGTCTAGTTGTCTGTTTCTTTGGAGTGCATATCAGACCGTAATTCTGGAGGCTATAACAATGCAATCTTCGCGGGGGGGGGGGGAAGGGGGGGAACAAACCTTATAGATGGGAGAAGGACTTAATAGGAATTTTAGGGTTTGATGGGTAGAACAAGGGATGCAAGCTCTCATCTCTATTAGAATTAGCAGATCAAATGCTAGTAAGTTCAGTGACTGTGTGTTATGTGTCATGTTTTTTAAATACAACCAGTTTAGAGCAGTTGTTTCATTTGGGTAGACAATGTTGATATTTTCAGATTTAAGATAATATGAGATATAGTATATAATCATTTGTAATTTTTGAGAAATAAGATTAACCCTTTAGATTTGGCATCTATTTTTTCTTTTTAATACAATGTTCTCTCAGGAAGGAAGTTGGTATTTTACATTTTGGTGAGGACAAATTTTCAAGGAAGATAAACTTACAAAACCACACATTTCATTGTTCTTCAAAATATAAACAGATGAGGGGCTCCTGGGTGGCTCAGTCAGTTAAGCATCCACCTCTTGATTTTGGCTCAGGTTGTGATCTCAGGGCCCTGAGATTGAGCCCCATGTTGGGCTCTGTGCTCAGCTCAGAGTCTATTTGACGTTCTCTCTCCCTCTCCCTCTCCCACTCTCGCGCTCTGTCTCTCTCTCTAAAATAAATAAATAAATCTTTTAAAAAATATATAAACAAAAGAAAGAAAGAATACAACATGAAAGTACTGGAAGATTTTTGAATACGAGAGAGAAAATAGTCTGACAGCAAAAAGTGATACCTTTGATTTAAAAATTCTATTGGATTAAAAATGAAAGTATGAAAGCAAGGACAGTGTTACTTAGATATGCAAGAGAAGAGTTAGTTTTGCCCTAATAGGGTGCCAGATTTAGCAAGTAACAATACAAGATGCCTGCTTAAATTCGAGTTTTAAATATTGAATGGGGCATATTTACACTAAAAAATTATTGTTCTTCTGAAATGCGGATTCAACTGGGTGCCTTGTATTTGTGTCTGGGAACTCTATGCACTGTAGTAGAGATTTGAATTGGCAGATGGTCTTTAAAGATTTTATATCTAGTTGCTTCTCATTTTGTGTGGTATTTGTGTTGCGTGAAGTCACCACAAATAGTGAATTAGCTAATTACCGTCGTTCTTAGGAGAAATAGAAGGTTAAGTTCCTGTGAGCCTCTGGTCACAACATTGCATCAACTGTTAAGTACATAACCTTGTATCATTTTATATACATGAATAAATATATTTCTTATAATTAATTAATTATATGTAATTAATTAATGAGTTAATTACATGGCCATAAACTTCTTTGACTTTCAACTACACTACAATGCTGTCCACTATGCTTTCTTTAAAAAATAAATTTTCTAAAACTTACCTCAGGAACCCACAAATTAAACCACTGTAGATGTGACTTTAGCCCTTTCCAGGCCAGCCGCACATATAGATCCAAGAATTTCCACTTCCTTTTTCTGGATGTACCTTATTGTTGATTCATTAACATTGACCTCACACACAACACTGTAACTTGTGCCTGAATGAAGCTTCTCTAATACATGTATTTTCTTTGTAAGGCACATCACAACATTCTTGTAGTTAGGACCACAAGACAGCACTTGAGCACTACATTTGAAACAGTGAAATCACCAACAAAAAACAAAGATGCAAATGATGTGGCACTAAATAGACTTTAAAGGGACACTCGTTTGCCATGTGAGAGCTGGCTGAAGCAAGAAGGCATGGCATTGCCTTGTTCAGCCTGAGATTGGAAGGCTGTGCATCAGAGTGAAATTTTCACCACTTTGTGCATGTCCACAAATGACGGCGAGAGTGTCATGAGTACTTGTTTTGTGGTTACAAATACACTTCAGTAAGTAGGCAAATTCACATTATGGAATCCATGAATAACGAGGAACAAATGCATTTGATGCCTAAATTAATAGATGAAGACAAACTTAAATGAAGACAACCTTAAATATTTAGAATACCTTGAAGAATAATAGGCAATTACCTGGTTAACATGATAGATGACCCCAAATGTTCCACAAATGATAATTCTAACTACCAGTGTAGAGTCCTCACATATATTCCATACCCAGAGCTGGCTACTTAACACAAGTTATTGAATTATGTTCATATTTTAACTCAACAATGCTGTCAAGTTTATATTGTCTTCTTGGGTCCAAGATCTCACAGCTTGTAAGTAAGAGAGTTGGAATTCTTACCCATACTGAGGATTACTCAAGACAGGGTCGTTCACCACATTAGGTATCCTAGTAATAATTATGACATGCCTGTACAATTTCTTAATGATAATTGTTGCCCACAAACCTTAGTTAAGGAATAGTTAATAAATCATTATCACTAATATCAGCCTCAAACTTCAGTAATGATGGTATGATTATAGTTCTGTGACAGCTATGATTTCACCATTTTATAATTTCTTTTCTCAGTACTTTCTGCTCCAGACTTTGGGTTGTTAAGAAGTATTCATCTGTTGTTCTAGCTGCATATTGCCTACATGAAGCTATAATCCTCCATCAGTGGCATGGAATGATTTCCACAGCTACTGGATTTATGTCACAAAGGGAGGATTAAGGGTTCAGGTGGAGACTAAGCCACATGAGCCAGATAAATATTGAAAAATGGTCTGTTTTCATGCAAATATGCATGTAATAATGAAAGAGGAGGAGAGCACATATAGAAAATATGAAACTTAGGTCAAAATATTTTAAAATATAAGCTATCATTCTAAAATTATGTCTTCTTTTTCTATGTAATGTTTCATTCCTGCTTTGTTCCCTCTAAAAATCCCCCAAAGAAAAGAGATAACAAAACCCCTTTTCTGGTTATGATTACAAATAATGGTTCTTGGTATAGTCACTGGCTTCTGGGCCCTTTTGGGTGGAGTATCTACATTTTCTTTTTTTAGAGCTAAAAGTGCCATGACTGTTGATTAGTTGTCGAATGTGGACTATTGTATAAGAGATCTGGTATCCAGGATCTGGATGACTTCCAAGCAGGTCCCTACTGAAAATACCAATGAACTTTAACAGCTTTTATTTTAAAGTACACACAGTGTTTTACCTCTATAACTTAATTATTTTCTGCCGTATTTCTGAGAAAATTCCTTATATAGTCATTCTAATATTCCTCCTCATTTTCAAATAGAAAGGAAATTTTTAGACCATCTACTCTGATAATAAATTCACTAGAAGTTAACAATCATGTGATCTTAATATTTTCTTGTTCTGTGTGCACAGTAAATAAATATAGCTGATAATTTTAATTATTGATATTATATTAGTAAAAATTTCATCCTTTAATTCCAATTCTTAGCATGGAAAAGAATTTCCAGTGTCTGTTAATGCGCTTTTTTGTGTTAAGGGAGTAAGATGCAAATATGTATATTTAATGTTCGAGCTTTATGCTTAAACTTAGAGTCATCATTGTGGCATTTTGTTATTTTGTTCTTATTGTAAATGCAGGATGTAAATCCCAATTTTTTCTGGGGAAGAACTAATAATGTGTTGATCTGCCAATAGTAGAGGCTTTAGTGACTTTTTTTTTTAAGATTTTATTTATTTTGAGAGAGTGAGAGAGCAGGGAGAGGGGCAGAGGCAGAGGGAGGGAGAGTCTCAAGCCGACTCCACGCTGAGCACAGAGCCTGACACAGGGCTCAATCCCAGGACTCCAAGATCATGACTTGAGCCAAAATCAAGAGTCAGATGCTTAACCAACTGAGCTACCTTGGCACCCTGGCTTTAGTGACTTTTAAAATATTACTTAGCCTGGTGATGGGTATTAAGGAGGGCACATATTACATGGAGCACTGGGTGTTATACGCAAACAATGAATCATGGAACACTACATCAAAAACTAATGATGTAATGTATGGTGACTAACATAACATAAAAAAATAAAATAAAATTTAAAAATAAATAAATAAAATATTACTTAATTCTGTATTGAAATGGTTAAGAGATATTTTGCTCTCATTATTAGCTTCAATTGATAACAATCATTATTCTTATAATAATTATTTAAGTAATAGTAATTGTGAGTTTCTGTTCTCTTTGGCATTCATTATGTCTGATGAGTAAGTGTGAATAGTCCTTCACCACTTCAAAAATATGTGCCAATGTGGTATTGCTTAATAATTCTTAAACAAGCATTTGACTTTTGAAAGAGCCATGGTTTTTTGTTGTTGTTTGTTTAATAATTGCACTGCTTTGGGGGTCAGCTTGCTCATACTGTAATTAGTCTTTAGATAATGCAGGACTCTGTATTTAATTTGGCCCTACTATCTGTGTTCGTGAACAACAACTTCTGTAATTTGTCACTCTGAACATGGCCCCGTGTAAACTTGCCAGGCATTCACTTCACAATCACCACTTTTACTTGAGGCTGATCACTTCTTATTTAATTTCTTCAAAGTAATGTAAAATGGTAACAAACCAGTTTCTGTAGCCGCTTTCTAAATGAGCAAGAAATGGGAGAACATGGGAAAAACTGAACTACAATAGGACTTTCTTCCTTAAGATTTCAGATATATTTTAAAAGGGTAACTATATTCAGGTTGACCTGAACTCACTTTTACTAGCTCCTCTGCACATGTACGGAGGAAATATTACTTTATTTTATAGGAATGATAACAGTAAGGAGATACACAGTCTTGAAAGGGCCAACTGAATCAGGAAAGAGAACCAGGAGAAAGTCCAAATTATGTTCAGTTGAGTTTTATAACATCCATTGTTTTCTGCCCGATGTTTAGTACATGGTACAATTGGGTTTTCTTGTCTCCCTGATTACTACACAGCTTGTTTATCAGAATGGCTTTCTTGCCTGGCTGGCCCATCAGACTAGCTGTACTTGGACATGGTGGAGATGTGATGAACCTGACTCGTATCAATGAACAAATAAAATGCTTCTCAACCGTTCTCCTTAAGCTTGTGGCAGGCTATATGTATTGTATAAAAACCCAACTGTTTATGCTTTGGGTTGTTTTGTTCCATAGACCATGTTCCTATTATGATGAACAGCGTAGTTGAAAGAAACAGTGTTTGAGCACCAGTTTGAAAGTTTCCTGAGAGCTGCAAAACACCAGCCTGATCTCCAGGGCCAGATCTACATTACTTTTAAACTCAGTGATATTGTTAGATGAGCATTTATGAAATGATCTCATTCCTCAGGCTCCCATCCACCAGAGTAGCCCTGGGCCCTGGCCCAATGGCAGCAACCTAGTTTACAACACCCCATTGTAACATTCTCTCATGGTGCCTTCTACTTTCAATGCATCATGACCTGTTAGAAGTGCCGACCTTGACGTAGTTGCTCTAAGTTTTTGGTAATTTTGTTAAATTGGAGCATGATCATCTAATGTCCTCCCCGTAACTTATTTTACTTCATTCATTCCTTCATTTTTCCACAAGTGGAGATACTGATAGAGAAAATGCTGGAGCCATAAGAATTTTGAGGCCCCTTCATCCTCATTTTAACCTTTCTTATAACCATGGTGAAGTTCTTGTGAGACTCCAAACTCACCTTTTCTTTCCTGCCCCCTGGTCTCTGTGTAGGCTGCTACCTTTGTGTGAAATGCCTCTTGACTTCCATGATTGTCTTCTGCTCACACATCAAGGCATATTAAATTGACCTTTTATAGGAAGACGTTTTTTAACATCTTACCAACTCCTTCTACCCATTCTGCTCAATTTATAGCATTCCGCATATCCCTTAACATCTGACTTCATTCTAAAAAATCATACCTACATATTCTTTTTTGCCTTCGCTCAGTGGATTACAACCTTTTTAGTGGTGAAAACTGGGCCTTTTTCAGCAGTGTGTCATTGGTGATGAGACCATAGTATGATGTAGAATAGGCATTCCATTAAAACTGGTTAATCGATGAACATGCACTCAAAAATTAGAATAGTAGAGAAAAGGCAGAAGTCTTGAGTTGAAAATAAATTCTTAACAAGAAAAATAACAATATTACTGATCATAAACTAAAAGGAAATAACTGTGAGCTCCTACTATATGTTACTCATGTGCAATTTTCTATACAGTATTTCATTTATTCCTCATGCAACCTCAGGAAGTTGAAGATTAGAGAAGTAAAGTTATTTTTTCAGGTTATATAACTAGTAAATATATAGGGCACAAACCCCAGTTGTGTCTACCCTAATTCAATTTACAGTATAATTCTCTACTTCCTTGTGTGGGAAATGAATCATAGTGGTTAATTAGTTTAACAAAATAATGGACCAATGTCCTAATGTGTTTTGTTGCTGTAGTTTATTCCAGGACACATTGGATGGGAAGGGATATGAAAAGAATCCAAAGGTATTTGAGCTGGAATTAAGATTGCACTAAAAGAATCTATAATTATAACATGTTATATTGATACGATTAATATAATAGCATATGAGCTAGCTACCATTTCCTATTAGCTGTGGCCTAAAAAAATTCTTCGGCTTTAACTCAACCTCATTATATGTGGTAATTATGTTCTATCAAGTAGTTGCATACCCTGAGTAGGGAACACTGAACTTCTGTGCCTGGGGGGGAAATACAAGGTTAGGTTCCTGTGAGCCTCTACACTCCACATTTTCATCAACCATCAGTATATAACCTTTTTTTTCTGTTTAAAGATACTATATATATTTGATTCATCAGTAGTGAACTCACAGTCAGCAGCACAATAAGTCAGGTCTGAATGAAGCTTATCTAACACATGTTTTTTCCCAGTAAGGCACACCAAGGCTTCCTGCTGTGGGGGTGCTAGATACCAACACCCCAGCCCTGTACTTGAGGGCCATGTTAAACAGCCAGATCACCAAACAAACAAACAAAAAAACCCCACAAAAATACAAAAAAGGGGGCACTAAATAGAACACTAAAAGGTCACTTGTTTATGGTATGAGGACCAAAACCAGGCAGAGAGTTGCCTAGTTCAGGCTCAGCTGGAAACATGAATGTCCAGTAACCCCAATTTTTTCTTACTCTGTGCATTTGTGTGAGTGACTGTGAGTGTGGCAGACATGGATTTGGGGGTTGCAAATAAATTTTAGCAATTAGGCAAATTTGCAAAAATAGAATCTGCAGACAAATGAGGATTATTTGCATTTCTGTTATAGAATAGCCTCATTATTTCTATTCCTATGATTTGGGCCCGATGGTTACTCTCCTGTGTCCTTCTGTCCTCTTGTTGTTACTGGGTGTAGTTACTGTCCAGGCTCTCATGGCCAGTAGGCTTTGCCATAGGCAGTTTGTTCAGATGGGAGAAACCTGTTTAGGGGCTGTAGTTTGGTACATCTGCTTATTTGCGTGGCTCTCAGCCCACCCCAGGGCCTGAAGAGATCTGTCAGGGGCTAGATAAAGGTTAGGAGCTCTCAGTTAAGCCTACAGAATGTGTTCTTTTTTGGGGGGGGGCGTTGCAGAGAGAGAGGGAGAGAGAGAATCTTAAATAGGCTACATGCCCAGCGCAGAGCCCTGTGTGAGGCTCAGTCTCACAACCCTGAGATCATGGCCTGAGTTGAAATCAAGAGTCAGACACTTCACTGAGCCACCCAGGCGCCCCCAGAATGTGTTCTAAAATGATTTCATTTGTTTTGAGGATTTGCAAAATTTGTTATGTTGTGTGGTTGGTAGATGGTGTTAAAGACTTTCAGCTAGCCAGTAAGAAATTATGTATTTTCTCATAGGAAATATTGCCCTTATTTTATTCTAGTAGGAAAAAACAAAGAGTTCACTAAGAAGATAGGTATTAGGAGATTGCTCAAAGTATCATTAAACTGGCATGTCCAGAAGCAAGGAAGAGGTAAATGATGACTTTTCTAGATGAGGCTGGCTTCCCTGTGTGCACTCTCATTCCCCTGTGGGAAGGTTAGACATTTCTGGAGGCTACAATAACTTTTCCAGGCCACCAGTGCATCTTTTAAGCTTTAATTTTTGAAATGGTACCCCAGAGGTCTTATAATTGAGGCCCTAAGCAGACAATTAATGGTTCCATAACCCATTTTATAAGGATGGTGGTTTCTATTTAAATACCCTGGCTCTAACTTTCTTTTCATTCAGACTACAATGAATGTACTTTTAGAAGCCTAGGGTGTGTTCAGGACTCCAAACTAGGGCTGGTCGGTGTATTTCCGTCTGTGTGAAGCGTCCCTAAGAAGCATAAGAAGCAAAGTAGAAAGGTAGGAAACAGCTCCTAAGAGCGGCTCTGCCGTTATCTACTTGGAAGCCTTGACCTACTGTTCCGACTTGTTAGACTGACGTTATAAGAGTCAGGTTAGAGTCTATTTCTCTTTCCTCCATTGGTCATTCCTCAATTTGGTGGCAGTTCCCTTACTTCTTGTCACATTGTAGAACTTATGTACCATACACAAATTTTCAAATCTTTTAGTCAAAGAAGATGAAAACAAATTCCTCTTTCCCCTAACTGCAGTTAAGATACTTATGTTATTATGAAACGCCTTTGAAATAGCGATTTTAAAAATACCCACTAGCTCAACATGCTACTTTTATTCCAGTGAGCAGCTTCAGTCAGTGGAACTTCAATGATATGAGTAGATATAGATATGAAATATCTAAGTGTTATAGGTACCTATATTATAGATGGTTTGTTTACCTATTTTTTTTTTCTTTTTGGTTAGTATTGACAAAGGCCTGTAGACTATAAGGTAGTCCTAATATGAGCCAAATTTGTATTCTCAAAAGATTGGGTTTTTTTTTTTTCTGTTCTGGTATGTGGGATATTTTTAGAACTATATAAAAATTATCACTTCTCCTTTTTAGGGGGGATTGACCAAGATCTGAAACACTTTTCTGTTTAATAAATACACTGATTAAACCTCTTCTCTCTCCCAAGCACTGTGCATAGCACTGAGCATATGAAAAAAGAATGTCCTCTGTAAGTTAAACGTCTAAGTGATTTAGTCAGGAGACAGCAAACTTAAGAAATATAGTAGTCGTTCGTTCGATAAATATGAATTGAGTGACTACTATGTGCCATGCAATGTTCTAACAAACTAGGAATATAGCTTATGGACTTACAGGCTTCTATTCTAGTAGGGGGAGAAAGAAAATAAACAAATTAAGTGAGTTGTATAGACTTGTCAGCTGATGATAAATAGTATGAGGAAAAATAAGCAGCATAAGAGGATAAAGAGTGATGGGAGGTGTGATTGTAGAAGGAATAGTCCAGAGTGGACAGTGTGAGCTCAGTTGACAGTAATACGGTAGTGAACAATACAGGACAAGGACGTAGGGATTGCCCCGGAATTGGGAAATGGGGTTGTTGTTTAGACTTGAGTGGTCTGGGACGGCCTTGCCAATGGGTGATGTGTCAGCAGAAAACAGGGAAATGGAAAGCAAGTCATTCAGTCAATATCCGGAGAAAAGCGTTCCTAGCAATGGGAGTATGTCGTGTCCAGGGTGGGTGGGAACGTGCTTGGCATGGCTAAGCAGTGGCAAGGAGGCTTTGGTGTGGCCAAAGGAAATGGCGGGCTGGGGGGCATGATAGAAGATGAAGTCAGAGGAAAAGCAGGGGCCAGAATCACATTGAGCCACAGAGGCTGGATTTTATTCTGCGAGAGATGGAATGCCTTTGAAGGTCATGAGGGAAGGGCAGAAATGATTTGGCCGCCATGCTGAGAATGTATTGTATGTGAGTGTACAATATTAGAGGTGTGGCAGAAGTGCCAGAGGGATGGTAAGTTAACCTTCTTCCTGAAAGTGGGGAAGGAGTATCCTCATGGACATCAATGGACAAAGTAGAAGGAAGACATTCCAGTTGTAGGGGAGGGAGGGTGGTGGGGGCAGAATCTGGGCTAGGAGGTTGTGGCCCTGATGTGTACAAGGCTAGAGAGTGTGCACGGATGTCACTCAGACGCATTTGGGCTTCAGCCTGAAGACTTGAAAGCAAGGGAACTGCTGGTCACCTGTAGGAAGGTGGCTTCCCTAATGGGATGGAGAATGAATGGTAACAGAGCAAACCTGGGGAGCAGGAGGTTGTCAGTGGTCCCCATACACTCAGCGCATGCCGGGGGGTGTGAACAGAAGGGGAAGAATCAACAGGTGCATTTAGAAGGTGTATGTTGGCCAAAGTCATTTGAGTTAGACCTTAAGACTAAAAGGACATGTTATGAGTTCATTGGCACTGCATACCTGTAAAGGTGAAAATATATTAGTGGCTGTTATTTACCAGGTGCCAAACCTCAGAATGACATGTTAAAAGCTGCTTCCGAACGAGGTATGTTCTTTATTTAGCATAAATACCAACTGAATGTTGTAGTTATCTTTAAAACTGTGAGAGCTGGGTTACTTCTGCCTCTCCAAATAACATACCATAGTTAACATGGACCCATACACTGACGTGCTGGTGTTTTTCTTGACCCAAATTGCCATTGAGTACAAAAGAAAGGGGGAGCCTTCATTTAACTCAGCATGGGATCGGAGAGCCAGCCTATTGTGCAAGTCTAGAACAGTATCACAAGTAAATGTTATGCCTTCCGTTGATGTCATTAGTATGCACAGGAAGAGCATTTGCTTATTCATACAGATTATTATTTTCTCAAAGCTTCTGTCTAAATATCTTTGGAAATACCAAGACAACTTACCTCCACCATGGGTCCCTGTTGTGTTTCACAGGCACCTTTGGAGTAAAGATTTAGCCCCATTTATTCAATGTGTTTTGAACAGCAAAAGTAGCAAAAGACATGCAGGTGCTTGTCATTGAGAAAAAGAGAACTCTCAAATATTCATGAAATGCTTGCTACTGCATTTTAATTTGCTTTAGGAAATTGCCTACTTTGTGAGTCATTTTTGCTTTGCATAATAGTTACGACAGCTCGGTTTGGGTTCTGATTCTTAGGAGCCTGTGCAGATGCAGATTTCTAAGATTACCCAGCACACATATTTGTCTGTTGAATCATAAATCGAATTCTTTTCATGAGAAGGTAATTTATACTTTAAGGCATATTTTTGTTAATAAACTGTATTTCTTTTCAGTTCTCCCGAAATTTAAAAAAAAAAAACAACTCTATTTTTTTTTCTCCCCTCAAACCTATTCTGGCATAATTTTGGTTAGGAGAAAGAAGAACGTACTAGTTATTTCTGAGGTTATGTGGTTACCGTAAGTGGATCAATTTTAGGAGGAAATTAAATTTGTAGCCAAATGGTGAGTTGTTTCAAAAAATTGGCATTATCCAGCTGTTAGACAATAACATGCTGGAAGGATTTCCTATATATGAAAAAGCAGGTGTCTGCACTATCAGACATATATTATAGATCTAAGAACAGTGAGCTACCTTTTCAAAGGCATATTTGAAAATCAAATAAAAAAAAACTATATTACAGTGCAACATGTCCATTTAAATTGAGTAAATTAGCTACATTAGACGCTCCTGGCTCATCTACAGTAGATGCTAAGAGGTCGTGACTTTGTTAGCTGTTGTCCTTGGGAAACTGAGCCTTTGCTTTAGACTATGTTGCAAACTTGATTCCCTAGGGTAATGGTGGATCTTTTCTTTTCACTGGTTCTCCCCTGAATGCAGATTGTACTGGGAGCAAGATTAACACTTTGTGTAGTCACCTCCTCCTTTCTAATGAAGTTAAACTTTCTAGTCTATATTGAGCTCTCCTCAGTAGAATAGTTCTTGCCACTTAACCCAGTTCCCAGATGTCCCTGGGATTATAAATCAACTACATTTACCTTTGAGCTTTTGTCTTCTCTTCACCTCCTGCCTTCCTTCAATTGTATGATTGTAAAATGCATGTGTTCAACATAATCTAGCCAAAGAAAATTGGTGTCCTTTGCTCTGAAAGTGTATTGCAATTTTATCATTGTATCTTATAATGCTCTAATTCCAGGTTTTACCTTTGTGGCTGGTAATTAGTAAATGTTGGTATTTGCAGAGTGAACCTTATCAGGATCTGCTCTGCTGTGTTCATTACAATGCAGCCAAGAGATTCTGAAGTAGAAGCCCAGATTTGGGATTTCGGTAATTACTCATAACGTCTGCCCTCTGGTCCTCTCTGAAGTCACTCCAAGAGCACAGTTGTGTGGTTTGTCTGATGCTGGGCTTGTCTGATTAAACCTCTACTCTGTGCAATCTTAATATTCTTCTAGTCCCTCAGTGAAGTCCTCCTATGTGTTAAGAATCGTCCTCACTGATGATTTTCCCAAATGACAGAGGCATGAAATCCTAGGACAAAAATAGAGAATGAATCCTTTGCTGAGTGATGGCACATTCATCTTTCAAGTAGTAACCACAGAGACTTGGATTCTTGGAGCAGATTGGTCTAACAGAGACCTGTGTGCCAAGAGGGAGGCCATAGGTGCTCTGTGGGTGTAGAGAGATTTAATGCACTGAATCACCGAATACAGAAAAAAGGGTCAACTATTGACAGTCTTAAGGTCTACTTCATCTTTTTTTAAAGATCCTCCCAAAGCAGAATCAGGCCCATAACCACTCCATAACCTCACTGGCCAAGAATAAATAGACTCCAAATGTCTTAGGGCAAGAGCCTCCAAGAAGCCAGCAGCTACTTGATACAAATAACTTTCAAGGCAAGAATGTAAACACACAGTGAGTATAATTTATCTTTCCAGTGCATTTCACATCATAGGTAGACATATGCCGTGGTCATTAGAGTTGCTCACGAATGTACTGATGCTCTTCTTTATGGGCACATGGTAGGAGTTTATTTCACTGTTCCCTTTTAAGTTAGGTGTGGCTATGTGACCTATTTCTCTATGAAATGTGAGTGGAAATGAAGTGTCTTCCTTCCAGATAGGAGTTTCAAGAGCCCGACTGTGATTTGCGTTGAGAAGGGAACTGGCCAGCCTGAATTCTTGAGGGACTATGAAGGGCAGAGCCCCCTACCAGCCCACATTGGCCATAGTCTTAGGGAGAAATAAACCTTTGGGGCTGTTTGTGATCTGAAAATGAATAGCTCATCCTGACTGTTACCATTTTTATAGCTTTTTAAAATTGTATAAAATAACATGTTACTAAAGAATGATCAATTTTATTTTTACAATACATTTAATAAACATGTATCCAGTGACTTCTCTTAGAGATGGATTAGAGTTTGTTTCCGTCTCTATTAATGACTAGCTTCAGAATTTTGGGCAAATTATTTGAACTTTTTGAGCCTTAAAAGTCTTCAGTTGCAAATGAGGACAGTAGCACTTAGATCATACCACTGTTCTGAGGATGAAATGATTAATTGTATTTAAGTCACCAAGCATAGTTCCCAAAGCAAAATGAACATGCAAAATATGTTCATTCCTACCCTTGCCTCTGTTAAATATTGCCTGATGAGAGTTTGAGGCATCATGCAAAATGAATACTCTTGTCCTCAAATATCTTACAGGAGAGAATATAGACACAAATAACCACGAACACAATACAGTGTAAAACTCACTATTAAGGAAGCACAGATGAGTGTCTGCATGCTGTCATGATGACATATCTGTAGAAAAATCATATAGGAATCACTGTAAGCTGAAAACATCCACACAAAAATACAAAACAAACAAACAAACAAACCACAAAACCTCAAACAAACAAAAACAAGGAAAAGAGTGGGTAGCAGAACTCAGATAGTGTGAAGTCAGGAAGTCATTTCCTAAAGAAATCCCAAGCTATTTTTTAGCTGGTTCCATCGAAATCCATCCAGGGATCAACAGTTTTACTTACTTTCAACATTGGTAAAAGCTCTTTCAGAACTTTGCTACTATAGAAGCTTGCCATGTGAAAAATTCATCAGCAGCGGGTTTGAAATCTTAAAAGTGTTCTGTCTTTCAGAAGAGTGGCTAGCCCAGCAGTATCCAAGGGAAACTGAAGGTTTCATATCAAAGGAGAAATCTGCACAGCTCTGATGCTCTCAACCCTCTCCATGCATGGTTTTCCAACTCTACACCCACTTTTTCATGTTTCATTAGCAGCCTTATGTCTTACCCTTCACATCAAATGCTAGAGCAAGGACCCTCGTAATGAAGTCACTGAGCTCAGTCTATTCATCAGATCTGGTCATGGACTCCAAACATTCTGGAATATTCCAGGAGAAGTGTTCTGGAGAGTGAAGCTCTTATGCTGCCAAATTACCAGGGGCATTTGGCCAGAAGTGGGGCATAGGTAATTGGAAACATCCTGAATACATTTTCTAAGGGACAGTTATAGTTTGTCAACACCAGTAAAACATTTCTGACGAAAATCCAGAAAACCGCAGGAGGAACTGGATTTGGGAAATTAAAAAAAAAAAAAAAAGTTGTAAAAATAAGAGAAGAATGCTTTCATGATAGAGCAAAATGGACTATGCTATTGTGCATGAAACAGTGTAAAGGCAAATAGATGTTTATTTTGCAGTTTTATATTTCCTTATCCACTAAGAACAGCAGGTAGATGGGAAACCGATAAACTGAATGGAGGAATTGGTATCTTAACTTTCTCTGGCCCCCTCCGAATCCTTAAATTGTAAATCCACCTGCAGCGTGTGGAGTGGATTGATAGGAAAGCAGTGAAAAGAGCTTGGCTGGATGGTTTTCCAGCAGTCTCATTGGAATAGGAGGATCGTGACCATCAATAGATCAATCAGGACATACGGAGTGGAGCCAAAGCCAGCCATTAGTGCAAGGAGACTTTTGAATAAATCCCCTCTAGCAGGCAGTGCATAGCTCTCCAACACTTGCAAAGGGAAATGTGGATTTTAAAGGAAAAGCTCTTTGAGCTCACCAGTTGTGATTTTTAGCTGCATTCATAGGCAGAGAGACTTACTATGTACTATTGTCACCAAACTCCAAAGGGAAATATGAGCTTTAATAAGGCAGTAAGAATCACCTGCTACTTTTCCTACTTTGTACTTTGTATCTCAGAAACAACTTCTTTCATCACAAGGTTGATAGAGTATCCAAAGAAGACTTGTATATAGTCTTCCAAGGAACAAAATGTAAGATAATAATATTATCCCCTGCCCCACATTTAATTTCCATGGCACTTTGAAAGCAGTGTGTTTTCAAGGCTAACTCTCCTTTCAGGCGACTTGATGATAAAATGTTCTAAATTTTCATATCCTCAACTTGGAAAAAATTAATCTCTTTTAGATTGTAATTGCTTTGGATTTAATCTTAAAGTTTATGACTGTAATTTTCAGATGATGTGAATCACTCTGTGGAGGTTTTGTTAGTCATTTGTTTGGAATTAGATTTTTTTCCATTTGCCGTAATTAATTCATTCACATTTGGTACTCTTTGCATTTTTATGTTCTTTATGTTTTATTTTGGGGAATTAATTTGGAGAAAAATTAACTCCAGCTAGACTTTAGTGGTGGTTCATATTTTTTAGTCAGACCAGCCCAGAGGTTCACTTAAAATATGACTATTTCATACTTTTATACTAACCATCAACATATCTTGACTTTGCACCTGTCTCTGTATTTAACAAGAGTTCCTGATAACTCAGATGAGTGGTAGGAACCTTTCTTTGGGTAAAGTGATAAGGAATGGCATGAAACATCTTAAAGTTAGGTAAACTTTGTTTTTAAACAAGATACAGATCAGCAATTTTAATCTACTTAATGCCTAAAAATCACTGGGTATTTTTGTTTTTCAACAAATGCCCTCTTTTCCTAATTTTAGTTTTTAGTGGGGATTCAGTGGAAGGGTACTTTTATTTTACTGTTGTTTTTTTGTCCCCCATCTTTACTGAGGTATAATTAACAAATAAGACTTGTATGTATTGAAAGTGTGTTATATGATGATTTGATATATGTATATATTGTGAATGATTACCACACTCGAGCTAATTAACACATCGATCACCTCACAGAGTGTGTTGGGGGGGCAGGAGGAGGACCACATAAAGAGAGATATGGCAAAACTGTAAGATACCTCCTATAGCCAGGTGGTAAATTTTAAATGTCAAATTCTTTCATTTATTGAACAGTTTTAAAGTTCTCTCTGGAATACAAAGACTCTTTCAAGGGAGTCCAAAGATACAGGAGCCCATAGATTGCTGAGTTTTATGTCTGTGGATGGGAAAATGGTGCTGGTTAGATGCTACTTCCTCTCTGAAGACCTCCCAAGACAGAGTTTTGTCATTACCCTGTAACTTCTCTTTTGGAGGCTTTCTGGCTTCTTTATTTTCTTTATGTGCCCACCTTCCAGTCTACACCTATGTCTGCCCTTTCTCTTGAGCACAGATTGGCTGTAGTTTAGAACTGTCCTCTATTCTTGCCTTTCTTCTCTATTCCCTTTTTTTTTTAAAGATTTTATTTATTTATTTGAGAAAGAGAGAGAACACTAGTGGAGGGAGGGGCAGAGGGAAAGGGAGAAGCAGACTCCCTGCCAAGCAGGGAGCCTGATGCAGGGCTTGATCCCAGGACCCCAAGATCATGACCTGAGCCGAAGGCGGATACTTAACCAACTGAGCCACCCAGGTGCCCCACCCTCTTCTCTATTTCTAATCTATTGGTGACACCACTGCCGGCCCCCTTAGGGCAAACCCCACCACCATCTTTGAAATCTCTCTCACCTTAGCTTCATTTCTTGAAAAGAGACCCATTGGCATCCTGACTGGGTCACAATCTAATATTTAAAATATGTATCATTGGAAAGTTCCCAGCAATTATCTTCATAAGCATGGAGTTTTCTCACAGTGAGCTGCAAAATAACGCTGACAGGTGGGAGCTCACACTCACCTTGGGACTCTGGTGGGCTTTTAGTCTCAAAGCTTCTTTGAGACTCAGTTTCCTCATCTGCAAATGGAGAATGTAATAGGACCTTTCTCATAGAATCTCAGAGAATCTCACTGGGATGCTTAAACAAGATAAAAGAGATAACAGGACTTGGTTTTCCAAGTAGTAATATAAATTATATTTATTATTATTATTATTATTTTAAAGATTTATTTATTTGTTTAAAAGAGAGAGAGAGAGCATGAGCAGGGGGAGAGGCAGAGGGAGAGAGAGAAAGAGAATCTCAAGCAGACTCCCAGCTGAGCACTGAGCCTGTTGCAGGGCTTGATCCCAGGCCTCTGAGATCATGACCTAGCCAAAATCAAGAGTCGACTGAACCACCCAGGCATGCCCCTAAATTATATTTATTATTAAGGATTGTTTGGATTGGTAATGAAGTATGAGACATCAATGTAAAACAGTCAGATTTATACTTACCCAGGGGTTGGCAAACTACGCCCAGTGGGCCAAACCTAAACCTGCTCCCTCGTTAAGTAAGTAAAGCTTTACTGGGGGGAAATAAGAGCAGGAGACGAGCCATGAGAGACTATGGACTCTGAGAAACAAACTGAGGGTTCTAGAGGGGAGGGGGCTGGGGGGATGGGTTAGCCTGGTGATGGGTATTAAAGAGGGCATGTACTGCATGGAGCACTGGGTGTTATGCACAAACAATGAATCATGGAACACCACATCAAAAACTAATGATGTAATGTATGGTGATTAACAACATAATAAAATAAAAATAAATAAATAAAATAAAGCTTTACTGGAACATATCCACACTCATTTGTTTATATATAGTATATGACGGCTTTCACACAGGCTGCATGGCAGTGTTGACTCTGTGATAGAGACCTTATGTACCACAAACCCTAAAATATTTACTGTCTGGCCTTTTGTAAACAATTTGCCGACATCTGCCTAAGACAACTACCAACAACATTATAATCTTCTGGATATTCTTCTAAATTCTTACTGACCACCCATCGATTTAAATTATAGAATAGTTTTTGGAACTTGATCTATTTTAACTGTTTTTCTATATAATACCTCATATATGCACACGGGTGCATCCCTGTTTTTGTATGCATGCATGTACACACACGCACACACTTCTAGACAGACACCAAAGCATCCCCCCTCAAAAGGAAGGCAATTTCCACACATTGTCCATGTGAAAAGGCTTACACGACATTTTGGTAGTCCAGGGATAATATATAAACACTAAACAAAACTTTAATCTGCAACATCAAAATTACTGTCTACATCCGAGTGTCTGAGTTGATGGAGGGATAAAAAGTAGAATGGAAACAGTGCAATTGCACTTAAGTAGATTTATTTTCTGGTATGATTGTGAAAGTTAAAAGAATACATGCACATGCACCAAAGTGTATCTTAATATCATGATCAGTGTTTTAGTTTAACTGCCTTCTAGTCTGATGGACCTTGTGAGACAATGACACTTGCTTCTTAGTGGGACCGTCTAACACAGGGCCATCGATGAGGTCCTTTCATACCCAATTCAGGTTGTAATTAAAAGAAAGAATCTGAACGTTGTATCTCTAAGTCACCCTGTATTCCTTGGGAGATACAAAAAACACATGTGAAAATTCAGTCTTTGACAGAACACATTTCTGTAGAGGTTTGTTTTTGTTTTTTGGGTTTTTTTTTTTTTTAACTGAAATGTATTTTGTCATCAGCTAAAACTGAAGAAATGTATTTAATTGAATTTTATAAAATGAAACAGCATAACCATCCTCTGCAAGACATATTTGACATCTTAATTTTCTTGCCTATCCCAACATAGAAAGTATCAGCTCTTCATTCATCATAGAGCTTTTACTAAACTTTGGTATGTAAGCTTATGATGAATGATTAAGACACACCAGGCCAACTGGGAAGACTCTAGCTTTCATTTGCAAGAACCATAAAAAGCTTTGACTTGCAGCTGTTAAAAGCAAGTTAAAATATTATCAGAATACCACCAACTTGCAAAGCACAGCTGATATATTACTGGTGACTGTGTAAAATTATGGCATTGTCCAATCCAGGAACCAGATGGTCCATCTCCCTTGATTTGACGAGCGCTGGTTGACTACAAATTTTACTTGTTGCCCTTGGCTTTACTTTTTTTTTTTTTTTTTTTTTTTTTAACAATTGGAATCTCAGTTTTAGATTCTTTAAAGTCTTTGTCAGGTGACAAATAGAAATGTTAACAAGTCACTTTCTTAAAAAATTCGTTCATACTCTTTAATCAAAGGACCAGTTGCAAGTAAATAACATTTTAATAAGTACTAGTCTTGCTGGGAAGTAAGGATTCTCACAAGCCAATTTGCTGGAATGGTCTTTTTAAAAAACTTGAGAAATTTAAAAACACTTGAAAATTTTGAAAAAAATCTTTCTTTTTAAAGTCAACTAAAGACATAAAGACTCTACAAGAAATATTGAAAGGGGTCCTCTAAGGAAAGAGAGAGCCTAAAAGCAACATAGACCAGAAAGGAGCACAGACAATATACAGTAACAGTCACCTTACAGGCAATACAATGGCACTAGATTCATATCTTTCAGTAGTTACCTTGAATGTAAATCGGCTAAATGCCCCAATCAAAAGACACAGGCTATCAGATTGGATTAAAAAACAAGACCCATCGATATGCTGTCTGCAAGAGACTCATTTTAGACCCAAAGACACCCCCAGATTGAAAGTGAGGGGATGGAAAACCATTTACCATGCTAATGGACACCAAAAGAAAGCTGGGGTGGCAATCCTTATATCAGACAAATTAGATTTTAAACCAAAGACTGTAATAAGAGATGAGGAAGGACACTATATCATACTTAAAGGGTCTATCCAACAAGAAGATCTAACAATTGTAAATATCTATGCCCCTAACATGGGAGCAGCCAATTAAATAAGGCAATTAATAACAAAAGCGAAGAAACACATCGACAGCAGTACAGTAATAGTGGGGGACTTTAACACCCCCCTCACTGAAATGGACAGATCATCTAAGCAAAAGATCAACAAGGAAATAAAGTCTTCATGTTTTAATCCTTTCTTAATGGCAGGTGCTTTCATGTAAATGAGTAGCATGAAGTAACATATGCCAAGTAGAAAACATGCCATTAATTTGGAGAATCTTTGATAGCGGGTGACTTTTGTGGATGAGACAAAGGACGCAGATATGGAGAGGACATCCTATCGAGGGCAGGAACCCACCTATCTGCCATGGCTTAGGAACTAATGAGTTGGACCTCAGAATTTTTATTTGATCCCCTATGTTGGTGCTATGATGGGGTTTTTCTATATTGAAAAACATAGGTCAGTAAGGCCAATGTTTGGTTGATTCTTGTAATTGTCCTAATTCTCTCACAATAGCTTGGGCCAATATTAGTTCCAAGTTTAAGGCTTTCCTGTTGAAGAAGTGTTACCTAATGACTGTGCTTTTGTCTCCCATTTTTGTAAAGATTTTATTTTAATCACCCTGTGCTCATCACAAGTGTACTACTTAGTCCCCATCACCTACTTAGACATTCCCCCAACCCCCTCCCCTCTAGTAACCATCAGTTTGTTCTCTATTGTTGAGTCAGTTTCTTGGTTTCTCTCTCTCTCTTTTCCCTTTGCTCATTTGTTTTGTTTCTTAAATTCCACATACAAGTGAAATCAGAGTGTATTTGTTTTTCTCTTATTGACTTAATTTTGCTTAGCATTATACTCTCTAGCCCCATCCATGTTGTTGCAAATGGCAAGATTTCATTCTTTTTGATGGCTGAATAATAATCCATTATATATATACACATACCATTCTTCTCTATTCGTTCATCAGTGGATGCACACTTGGGCTGCTTCCATATCTTGGCTATTGTAAATAATGCTGCTATAAACATAGGGGTGCGTGTAACCCTTTGAATCAGTATTTTTGTATTCTTTCGGTAAATACCCAGTCGTGCAGTAGCTGGATCTTAGGGTAGTTCTATTTTTAACTTTTTGAGGAACCTTCATACCGTTTTCCACAGTGATTGCACCAGTTTGCATTCCCACCAACAGTGTAAGAGGGTTCCTTTTTCTCCACATCCTGGCCAACACCTGTTGTTCCTTGTGTTGTTGATTTTAGCCATTCTGACAAGTGTGAGGTGACATCGCATGGTAGTTTTGATTTGCATTTCCCTGATGATAAGTGATGATGATCATCTTTTCATGTGTCTGTTGGCCATCTGTGTGTCTTCTTTGGAGAAATTGGACCTCAGGGTTTTATCCGTGTGGTGTAGAGATCCCATGAAGCAATCTCTCTATTATCTTTTGCATTTAACATACCAGAATTTTAAAATTTAATTGTGTTGTAAATGGGTATAACACGAATATGTGTTTACATATATTTTAGATTTTGTATTTGAGAAATACTTTCATTAGGACTTGAAATTTCAGGAAGTTGCAGGAACTCTTTTAGCCGAACACAACTCACGCTGAAAACAGTCACCCATAAGACATCTTGTTGAACAGGTTTTAAGAATTTGTTGAGTCTATTTTGTGAGTCCTAAACTGGAATGGCACCACATTTTCTTTCTAAGAGAGATAAAGAGGACTAAGAATTCACTCCAGGGAGAGATTTTATTTTTAAAGTGAAAATATATCTTCTAAATAGAATTATCTTGATGCTGGTAGATTGGTATACGTAGTAAAGCTGCTCAATATACCAAGTCCATTTACTTAAACGAGGGCAGCCCTTGGATTTTCTAGCAGTACACTATTTTTGGACCCATTAATGTTTCAGAACTTCCTTGCCTTAAGTTGGCAGGTGCCTGCATGTGCCAGTGGACTACATTGCAGGCTGATTAACTCTTGCCTTTACAGTTGTCACTTTCACTTTGAACTGCCTACCACACCTGCCTTAGTTCTGCAGGAGGGAGCCCTGTGGGCCTCCATGGCTCCTAAAACAGCACAGCCAACCTTGCAAAATGTTAATAGATAGTGACAAATGCTAAGATAATACACGGCAGTGTGGTTATATGGGGTGATCGGTGGCCCAGCAGTATTTGATATGCTACGCATTTAGTTCTCTAGCAGAGTTGGGCTTATTGCCCAGTTACATGTTAAAAAGAATAATGACATGTAGGAGGGTGTGTTTTTAGGCAGCGGTGACTGGTAGGCTAACTCCAAAAGTTGGGAAGATGACAGCGAGTACAGCTTATTTTATCACCTGTCAGCTTTTTGGTGTACACTCCCTCTTTCATTTTTCCATTTCTTAATCTGGGCTAGATGCCCCTAGAATGACTAGGTTTTGTCTAAGTCATCTTTACCACTAATATTCCTTTTAAAATTAGTCTTGATTACCTCTTCCTGTCCTGTTTGTTTTTAATTTCTATTTTAGGAAAAGGTTGTGAAAAATGTTGAAATGGACCAAAATGATTGCTGGGTGTTTTTAGTGGAAGACTAGGCTGTGTTAGGCATGCCCTTCTGGATTATCTGATTCTGTGGGATCTCAGCTCCTATCAATATCTTTGAGCCGTTGTACAACACTGTATGTTTTAGACATTTGGAACAATGCAAACAATTCTTGTCCATAGATGCACAAATTAATTTTGTCCCATGGAAATACAATGGATTTTATTTGTAGGAATTTTGATTATACCCTCTTTAAAAGTTATTCTTTAACAATATTATTTTTGTGGCAGAAATGTTGGTTGGGTGTGTGTTTTATTTCCTGTTTATTACACACTGGTCGTGTCAGTAATTGATAACAGTCTGGCTTTCAGAAAGACCATGATCCAGGGAAATGAGTGCTAAGACATCAAAAAGAAATCTGTGGATGTGGACCAGTTCCTTCCTATCCCTTCCTCGTGTTCTACAAATAGGATGAAATATGGAGGCATTTGTTGGCTATCAAATTTCATTTTAGCAGCTCTGAGCCAAGTCTATGCTTTGCCATGGAAAAAGGTAGAAGTCAATATGGTGTACCTTAAAATGGGAGGAGCTGGTCGTTCACATCTCAATTGCTACTTGAAAGAACAGTCCAGTGTTTTGTTTTTTTTTTTAACATCAGGGTTGAAGGGAATGAAAGGAACAAAGGGGTTTGATATTGAGAAATTTATATATCTAATGTATATAAATCATAACTTTGGATCAAAAAGGAAAAGAACTATATATCATGTAATAATCATGGCACACCAAAAGTCAGGCACTTTCCTGTAGGCTATTCTATTTTATCTTCTCTAAAGACCGGAGTTGTGCATATTTCATCACACCTGATTTTACATGTCACACAGCCACTAAGTTGAAGTACAAGAGTTCATACTCATGCCTCCATGATTTCAAAGTCCAAAAGTTTTAATGCTGATTTACTAAAACTTTCCTATTTCCTGGGTATTATTCCTCGGTTCCTTTTTGTTTCTTAAAAGAATTAACTTCTGAGGACTTTCTACTTTGCCTCCTTAATAGCTTTTCTCACAATCTCTACGGGGATTCATGTATCCCCACAGACTATGTGCGCTGAAGGACTAGGCAGGGGAGGGAGGGCTGCAAGTGGGTTCGAGTCTGGAATAAGTTTGTGTCAACCTGAGCCAGACAGCATGGGGACCCAAGAGAGTTAGAGAGAGAGGCCCTTCTATTAGACTTGGGTGTAGAGAGGGAGAGAAGTCACAGATGAGAGCACTCCTGTGAGTGCAAACCAATTTCATTCGAATTCTGCACTTACTACAAAGGAGCTCTATGAGCGTGACCTCACTTTCTCTATCCAGTGAAAATTGAAGATAAGAATACCCAACTCTTTCAGGCAAGGAGGACCTAAAATAACTAGCAAGAACACTAGTGTGTGTGCTTGCTCAGTGAAGGCGTTTTCAAGAAGGGGTGGGCATTACCGGTAAGTTGTATCACCTCGACATATGTGTAAATAGGTGCAATTAAGCCTACCTTGGAGTATAGCTCAATGATTAAATCAGAAGAGTTTGCAGGTGGGAAGCAGACTAGGTATCATTGCCTTTTTATAGTATTTTATTTCTTCTTCCCCTCCTTCTCCTCTCTCTCCTCCTCCTCCTCCTTTATTTTATTAGTCCCTCATTCCTGATGTCAGCCTTTCCTCAGGATGTAGCCTTGGGCAAGTTTACATCGGTCTACCTCTTAATATGGAGAACAAGATCCATGTTGTATGTTCATACACAGCCTTTAGTTAAGTAAGTCACTTAGTCATGCAAATATTATTCTTAGCTCTTGAGACAGTCTTGAAACATTGAGACTTCTTTTACATCCAAACATTTTTTGAGAGAAAGAAGAGCCATCGTGCTTGAAGCTACATGTGGGCTTCTGTGAAATGGAGGTGTCGTGGTGCCATTCCAACCTTGCAAGCACCAGAGCGCCATGTCTATAATTCTTCCCCACAGGACGAAGTGACAGGGTACCTTTACCCAGGTCGGCATTGAATGTGTGTGTGTTCCTCACCATGTGCTGGTGTGATTTTAGTTACAGTCTTTCCGCAAGAGGCAGTAATTCTGCAGAAACTTTCTTCCGGGGAGCTAGGAATGAGCAATTAAAGGTCATTTTTTTGTTGTAAATGGCCAAACCCTTCTTAATGGTAAAATCCGTTCCGGGTTGTTGGCTCACATGAGAACTGTAGACTCCCAGCAGGATTGGTTGAGGGACAAATCCTATGGAAGCTCAAGTCTGGCTAGATTCCACCACTCCTTGTACATACAATGTCTCTTTTCTATGGCAGAGCAATCATGAAAAGCAAAATTAATTTAGAGGGAGAAGAAAGGAGAATTTACTGAGTCCCAAGAGGATGTGTGCTTCCAAACTTGTAAATTACAGCCATTTGCACAGTGAGGTGATGGAACAAATCCTCGCCATACCATTTGCTCTCCTCAGTGCACTGGGCAAAGTATCAGGTACATGCCCCCCAAGAGGTAGCTAAAGAGTCCTCTCAGAAAATGTGCTATCAAAAACCAATTGTCTAAGAGTGTGCGTTTGGAAAAGAAAATGAACCTGCATGTCAGTGAAATAGAATAGCTTCTAGGAGTTTGTCTGGGAAAACTGTCAGATGTTCTTCTAATAGGTTTGTACAGATTCAGTCACCTCTGACTCCCTCTCTTATTTCTGGGAATTTCTCCAGAAATTTGGGAGTGTTATGCAGTATAAAAGGATTGGACTCTCCTGAGCACTTTAAAGGGGAAACTGAACTAATTTTTGGTCTGTTCAAGAGGTATTCTTTTTCTCCACCTACCTCACAGTGCTAACAGAAGTACACTTGGGGAGGATGGTTGAGCTTGAGGTCAATCAATGGGATTTTCAAACGACAGTACAAGGCTGATTTTCTGTAGAAAATTTCAAGGTGGTTAATTATTTGGAAGTGCCAGAGGGACCTCCTCGTAACAGGAGGCACTCAATAGATGACCGAATAAATGAGATGAAAGTACAGGTGTTGTGAATCAATGAATGGATAAACAACCAATGGTTTCAACTCAGTGGCTCTCACACCACTCACATTTATGCATTTGCTATAAACGTCTTATGTTTAGATAGAGACAATATCACATTGTAGGATCCTAGAGTTAAAAAGGTTATTAAGTTTGTTTAGTCTAACTGTCTTCAGGGCAGATATCCCTTCTGAAAGAACATTCTAGCTGCTTACCAAGGAAGCAAGATATCCTGCCATGAGTGAGACCTACCCACAAAATGAAGACTTATCTAGCATCCTGCACAACTGGGTAAACATTCTTTCTGCTGGTAAGTAAAAACTCTCTTTACAATGAGGTTAGCCTAGAACCTAGTTCCGTTTTATTATGCACATAAAATATCATTGTGCAATATACGTAGATTGTAAATTTTCTGGAAATACGACTATTATGTAAATCAAGAAAAATTTGTATTTGCTTCATTTGAAGATTTTTACCAAGGGTTGGTAATTTTTTTTAGAAAAGCTCATCACTGGGAGCAATGCCATTTGTGATATTGATGTGGCAGTTGAACACACTTCTGTTAGTCTGTGTGTGTGGCAGTCGTGCTCATGGTGATAGTACATATAGGTCAAATACCTGACTACTTGTTTTGCCCCAAGTTTAGCCATTGTCCCAGCATTTATGTATTATTATTTGTGATGGCATACTCTTAACATGGCTCTTTTATATTACAGTCGGGATCTTATATTCTTTTTAAAAAATGTGTGTATGGATAGTTAGGCTACCAGTAGGTTTCTTTAAAGGAATGTCATTGGGATTTGAAATTACTTATTTTTAAAAGATGGTTGAATTGCAGTCGATCAGAAGAACATTACAGACTTTGTGTTTGTATATCAGAGTTACTGGCCCCTCACCAGCTTTGTTGCCTTCTCCTGGATATGCCATGATTCAGCAGTCTTTCTCTACAATTAGTTGTTTCTGAGTAAACCTAATATTCCCCTTGTATTCTACTGAGTGCAAAGTCTACTACTTGCATTATTGTATCAATTCATTTTTATTTCCTTTCTTGGCTGGACCAGAATATAGAGAGCATCATTATGGGCCAGGTGCTAAGCTAGGCAGTGGGGGTGCTGTTGATGAACAAGTCTCAGTCCTGGCCCTCAATCAGGCTGTGCTCCTGTGGAGTACATGGCTGGATAGGCTGGTCCTTGCAGCGTAGGGATACGTGTAAGGAAAGGCCATGTGCAGAGCTAATGGGACAGCAACAAGCCTTACCTAGACTTGAGGATCTGCGAAGGCTCAGGAGAAGTGGTGTTGAAGCTGAGACTGAAGGATGAGAAGAGAGACGGAGGGGAAAAGTAGAGGGGCCAAGGAGAAGCTCTCATAGCTGTCCGTGTAGAGAGAATAGCATTGCCAAGGTCGAGAGTATAATTGAGCATAATAAGTTTGTGCTGCCAAGAGTTCTGCTTGGCACGTGTCTCAAGAAGGAGAGTAGCAAGAGATGAATGGAAATATAGACTTCTTCATAAATAACTTCAATTCAAATACATTGGAATGAACACCATCATGAATACACAGATCACAAGGAACACCATTATGTGGAACAGGTAGATTAACCTCAACTAAGTTGATCAGTGTGAGTTTCTTGGAGGAGAAGTTCTTTAAATTCAGGGGGCTTTTCAAGGATGAAGAGTGTGAGCCCCAAATACTTAATACTCGAGGACCTATGCAGAAGTCCTGAAGACAAACTCAGTAAATCAGATCATATATTATAAATTGGGCTAAGTTAGACCTTTAGCTTCTTTGTGTTCTATTAATTGTCTACATGTATCTTTATGTATATTTTGTCTTCCCCTAATACATTGAATTTAGGGAGTCTAGCCACAGAGTGTGTAGCTTGTAATGACAACTATGAGGGGATGCATAGACATAGGTTAAAGTGAAGTTTCTGGAGCAGCATCGGCACCCCGAAATTAGAATGGCATCACCCTCTAGCCTTTTCATCAAAACCAGGGCCTGACTTGAGAGAGTTAACACTAACGTCTTATTCTGAAAGAGCCAATCTGATAAATCAAGTATTTCCTTGGGTTAAATGATATTGACTTAAGCACTTATTCTGGACATAGGGATTTTAAGTGCTTAGTGAAAGCAAAGCTACACATGATTCTCATCTGCATTATGGGATATAGGTGACCATCGATTCTGCCTTCTTTGAAGCAGTCTAAGAAATATATTCCAAAGAGAGATTATGAAGAAGAAAATGCTGTGATTATTCCTAGTGCCCCTTAAGTATTGAGTTTGTATTCCTATTGAGATTTAAGTTTAAAAAAAGGCATTCTTTTCAAATATTATGTTATATGTCAAATGATTTTCAATCATCTTTATGCAGTGTGTTCTTTAAAATTCAATGTGGCCTTTCCTTTCTCTTTTAAGGATTTAGGGATATATGCTTCAATTTCAGGAGAGTTTTTGTTCCAGTCTCTTCTGAGGTTCTACAGTCGTCTTGGTTTAAAACTATATGGCTGAGCTTTTTTTTTTTAAGATTTTTTTATTTATTCATTTGAGACAGAGAGAGAGAGAGAGAGAGCATGAGCAGGGGGAGAGACAGAGGGAGAGGGAGAAGCAGGCTCCCCGCCCAGCCAGGAGCCCGACGCGGGGCTCGATTCCAGGATCCCGAGATCATGACCCGAGCCGAAGGCAGACGCTTAACCATCTGAGCCACCCAGGCGCCCCTATGGCTGGGCTTTAATCACAAGTTTTGGCATGGTAATGCTTGACTATACTGTTGTCACATGCACACTGACATTTTAAAGCTCAGGTTGGAAAGGATGCTGGAATTTATTATAGCATTTGACATAGTATCATTTAAAAATCTGGATCCCCATACACAAATTTTAGAAAGAGACCTCTTGCCCTTTATTAATTGGAAATGAGATGCCAGGGGAAAAGGACTATCTCCCTTCTGTGGACCTCCTATCACTCATCTGTGATATAGAGACTGAGTGATATTTACCTATGGGTATCTATCTTAAATGATTAGTGGGAATTAGAGCAATTATTATAAATTAATGTCTCTTTGAGGTGTAAAAGGTTAGATATTATGGAGTTTCATTGTCATGGAGGCAATTAAGGAAATATACACTTATAGACTATACCATAGATCTTGAAACATTTCTAGCCACCTTGCCTTTTATTACTTTATTCTGTATGATATGATCAGTGTTGCAATCATGGTTTTACGGATGCCTACTAAAATTGCAGTGTTTTATGGGGAAGAAAAATAATTATTCACGAAGGCTTACATGCAGTTCAATTTGATTAGGTTCTTAATCACTCTCACCTGGCCTCGGCCCCTTTACTGAATTGTCCTGCACTTGTTTACAGCATTGGGCTTTGAACAGTAAATCCTAAATTTGCAAGTGAGCTGTCATATAATTTAGTAAGAATGCTGATCTGCTGTTATCAGGGTCAAAGCAAGCACTTTGTAGATTGGTTTATTGTATATCACCACAGGATCACCAAATTCAATTGTAAGAATGGTTAAACTTCGAGTAAGCGAAAACGGGTGTGGGATTACAACTGCAATAAACTTGAAATTGATCATCAGCTGTGGTTGAACTTATCGGAAGCAGTTGGTTTGATTTATGCAATATGGGTGAAAGGAAGAGAAAGTCGTAAGTCAGCAACTCTGGTCAGTTGACTTGCAGAAGGTCACGGAGACCTGGTGAGTTACTGTTTGCCTGGATTTGGCAAAGCCGTGTCAGTGCAGCTTAACTGGATCTGACCAAGCCTGCCCATAAAGATGCCATTCAGGCTGTAGGCTTATAGACTTATTTGAACAGTTGAATATGAAGTTTTGGACAGTTTCTAAGACAAATGGCAAATGAATTGTGAGCTGGAATGAAGCTTGAAACATCTTTATGAATGCTACTTAAATCCCCCGTTCTAGGTTAGCAATTAGACACTCTTATGGGTCCCAAGACAGCATGTTTATGAAACACAAGCGGAAAATAAGCCTGTGTAAAAATTTTTAGGAAGCATGGTAAAGATTAGACATCTCTAAGAATTCTTCCAGGCAAGACATCATGACATGATTGAAGAAGAAAACATGCATAAAATCAGTCCAGCCTTTCTAAAGGAGTGCTGGCTATTTATGGTTTCACAAGTATGCATTAGTAAGTGGGCTCTTTGCCCTTTCTGTCATCACTTACACACAATAGCAAACTTTGGCTTCCCAATTTTTGCCCACAAACTGCTATAAGAAATAACATTTTTTATCACAACCTAATGCATACATAAAATACACAACGGTAGCAAAACTTTCACAAGAAACACTTATCCTTAATTCATATGATGAGCTCTGAAATACTCTATAAAATTGAAACATGAATGCTTTGTGAACACCTGCTAAACGGTTTTAGGTCCTCCAGTTTGAAAGATACTTGAGCTGGGGTGAAGCGAAAGAAACAGGTGAAATCTCTACTTGGATGTTCCTGCTTATTATTGAAACTTGGATAGATGGGCAATACCTTGTCTAGAAATCAAGTAGGCAAGCTACAATCAAAGAGCTCCTATAATTACCATTGTTCCTGTAAGAGTCGTGAGAGTCTGGGAGTTGTGCAGATGGTGAGGATAATGTGCTTTTCTATAAGTTGGACCTTAGCACATAGGTGCACCTCCCCACGCTGAATTCTAAGCTTCTTGTCCCTTAGCACCAAGCATAACCTGCTGCTTGTGTGCTGTTGTGTGGTGATTAAAGAAGGGAATGGATGAATGAATGATCGAAGAGAGCAAAAAGAGTCAGATGCATCCGATTCAGCATTTATTATAAAACCTTCCATGTGCAAATAGCTATGCTAAATGCAATGAACACTTCAAAAATAAACAAGACAGGGCTCATAATTACTGGTAACGGGTATAGTAGCAGTGGATATGAGCAGGTGGCTATGTATAATGAACCTTAGGTCTTTTATAACAGTAGCACAGGGTAACAGTTTCCCTCTCAACTCTCTCCCTGAGTCCTGGAATTGTGGCAACAGTCTGCGACTGAAAATTGCAAAACATGGGTCAGTCACCTTGGCTCACCTTGCTGGATGATAATCTTGCTTGTCACTAGTGGTGACTTTTCCTTTAAACACACAGTTTAGCCATGGTCCACACTGTCTGCCTTTCTTAAAACAACTACTCCTTTTATCCCACTCCTCCTCATCTCTCTCCGGGGAATTCTCCACTCTACCTTGGCAGTCAGAAATAACTGAAGAACCAATTTTCCTTTGAGGCAAATAGACCCATAGATCTAAATGTAGGTAGTGGAAATGGCAGATTCTGTTGATCTAGGGGCTTTTTAATTGAATTCGGGAACCCAGCTAATTGAAAGAAGAAGCCAATTAACAATATACAGTACATTTAGCTTCAGGTAGTGGTGCATTAGCACATCCCAGCTTGTAAGAACGGATAATTACAATTTTCAAGAATTTTGTGAGCCTGTGCTTAAGCACAGCCATTATTTTATTTATTTATTCATTTGTTTGTTTATTTATTTGTTTATTTAAAGTAGGCAACACGCTAGGTGTGGAGCCCAACATGGGGCTTGAACTTAGGACCCAGAGATCAAGACCTGAGCTGAGATCAAGAGTCAGATGCTCAACTGACTGAGCCACCCAGGCATCCCTTAGCACAGCCATTATTAAATTGTATAATTTGCAATTAAATAAATTATATTGAAAACCAAAGTAATAAATACTTAAAACTCATCACTTTCTAATTATTTCACTATTTGTTGTACTCTTGGGGTCTTTTGTAGCTGTATGGAGGAAATGTTAATGTGATGGTGTGCTGCTTCACGACTTTTCTTTTTTTAATTAAGTTTTTAATTCCAGCAGAGTTAACATACAGTGTTACATTAGTTTCAGGTGTACAATACAGTGATTCAACAATTCTGTACATTACTCAGTGCTCATCGTAAGTGTACTCTTAATCCCCTTCACCTGTTTCACCCATCACCCCCTCCCCCCCACCTCCTCTCTGGTAACCATCAGTTAAAAGTCTGTTTCTTGGTTAGTCTCTCTCTCTCTATCTCTTTTTCCCCCTTTGCTCATTTGTTTTGATTCTTACATTCCGCAGATGAGTGAAGTCGTACGGTATTTATATTTTTCTGACTGACTTATTTTGCTTAGCATAACACTGTCCAACTCCTCCATGCACGTGGTTGCAAATGGCAAGATTTCATTCTTTTTGGTGGCTGAGTAATATTCCTCTGTGTGTGTGTGTGTGTGTGTGTGTGTGTGTGTGTGTGTTTATAGTGTATGATGAATATGATGTTTGCTGTGAGTTTTTCATATAATGCCTTTATTTTGTTTAGGCATGTTCCCTCTAGACCTTCTTTATTGAGGGTTTCTATCATGCTGCATAGCTTTTCAGAGCTCAACATCTAGGAACATCATTTTGATAGCTAGAAATCAGCCATAGAGGAGTATTCATACCATGAGAATTGGCAAACTCTATAAATCTGGGCTCCTCCTTAAAACTGGAGAGCTAGTTGTTAAACCAACACAACACTGACTCCATCTAATATCTCAGATACTGGGATTGATAGGCACTGAAAGGGGCAAAAAAAAGAGTAAGCAATGGTACTAAACTTTGGGTAAAACAGATAAGCATGGCAATTGTGATGAGCGCTCTTGTAGATGCACTGGGAGCTAGTACAGAGGTTCCCATGTGTTCTCTGTTCATGGAAGCCTTAGTGTCAGGATTCTGCAGAGAAGCAGAACCAATAAGACACACACACACACACACACACACACACACACATTCACATGTGTTTTTTAAGGAATTGACTCCAGCAATGTGATGGGGCTGGCAGACTGAAAACTCAAGAGTCGATGCTGTAGTCTTAAAGCAAAATTTCTTCTTCTCAAAGAAACCTTAGTTTTTGCTCACGAGGGCTTTCAACTGATTGGGTAAGGCCCACCCACACTATTGAGAGTATTATTTTTTTTCTTCAAGTCATACGTCTTAACCACATCTACAAAATACCTTCATAGCAGCACGGTGATACGTGTTTATCTATGTTACTGGTACTAGCCACTGGACACAAAATTCTTGTACTGCCTCAGGAATTTTTTTTTTTTCCATGACACCCTTAGGCCAGAAGAAGTACTAGCCATTTCTTCTTAAATCTGAACAATTAAGAATTTATCTCATAAGGAGCTAGTAGCCATTTGTAAACATTACATATACATTATAGGAACGTTCTGAAAATTTAATTCTTAAATAGTCACAACTATTTACTAGTGGGCAGCACACAACTGCTCAAAGCCTACACTTGAATTAGACATCACCACTTTCATTTCCTGTTCCATGCTGATTTTCATATGCTACCCATGTGAACATTAAGGAAATTAAGGAAAATTAACAAAAAAACCCACCCAGCTTCATAAAGATACGATGTCATTGAAGGAATGTAGTAAAATTTGATGTTGAAACTTCAGCTACTTCCAACAGTTTGTGCAGTTTCCTACACCTGTCAAGTTTCTCTGGAAATTTAAGATATTCTGTGATGTCTCTCAGTTTGCTGCTGTGGTCCAATGAATCTTGTCACAAGTTAGAGTGGTTATAAGGATGAGCTTTGGAGACAGATCTTTTCTAGCTTAAAGATTAAGCTACTTAATCTACAATTCTGTTTCCTAGTTTGTAAAATAAAGACAATAAAAATACGTACTTCACAGTGCCTGACGTACAGAGAGTGCTCATAACTGTTGGGCAGACAGAAGGTGTACCTTGCAATGGGAGGGGAGATGGGGAATTGAGGATTCTTATCTTTGCCTTGGCATTTTGCTTATCTTGTTCTGAGATACCTAGAGAGTATAATTGAAGTTTTCTGTGCTTATATAACTTTTAGTTTGAGTCTGAAATACAGAAATAATGAGAACAATATTTCTTTACTGGTCTTAATTCTTGAAGAACTCTCTTGAGACCAACAAATTAACATTTTGAATGTTGAAGAGATTTTGTTATCATTTGACTACTTCCTATATGAAAAGTTTATATTGAAATACAAACCTGGTGAGTCTTATTCTCAAAGAAGTAGAAAAGGAAAGGTCTTCATAGCATGTTTGAAATCCTCTCTGTGCGCTTGTTGGAACAGATTTACACAATTAACTTATTGGTTCCCTCCAAAGGAATTTTGCAAAATACTGAGTGAACATTTTATAACTAAAAGAATTAGTATTTAAAGTCTTTATTGGAAAATTGACAACATCAAAGGGTGACACTAATATAGGTTATTTGAGTGATAAGATCCGCTGAAGTAGAACATTAAATGAATCTTAAAAAACTTGTGTGTAAGTTTGAACGTTCTGATTATGGTAGTGAACAACTCTGCTAAAGAGCAGCCCTTAAAGATATGAAAGGATCATTTATAATAACACTTCACGCTGAAAAATGTTGATGAAGTGCTTTTTCGGAGGTTTTGGGAATGTGAACTTAGAGAAATGAACTAGAACATACATTTAAAAACTACTGCTTTCCTATTTTCTGCCACTCCTGATTAGCTTGTAGAGGAGCTTTATGAGACTGAAAACAGTCCAGGACTATTAACTCCAATTTAAATTATTTCAGCTATCAGAAACTCTAGTTAAAAGTTCACTTATTCTAGAGTTTTTACGTCCCTAAGCCTGTTTCCTTAGATTATTTGCTCCAGTCAACTTCCTTAGGCACTAGATGAACAAACAGAATGGTTATTTGAGGCGACATATCGAAAGAGGAGGAGACTTAGCTTGGTACCAGACATGGCTAATTGACAGTGGGGATTTTAAGAGTTCAAGGATGAGAGCACTCTGGCATAGACCACACATGCTCAAGAGGGCCAAGTCCACAAGCAAATATCGCACTGTCATCAAATGGAATTTGGAGGTTCAGAAATTAAAGTGCTCTGTTGTGTGAGATCTTGCCATTTTCCTTGCCCTTATTAGTTTTTGATTTCCTACCTACCTTTTAGGAAATGTAAGGTTAGTAATTTCCCTGCACACTCCAAACCTGTCTAAAAGCCAAGAGTTTGGCTGGCTCTAGTCTGTGAAATGCGACGCATCTGGGGCACTTCATCTTGGTTGGTTGTTTGTTTGGGTTGTGCATTCTGAGGTCCCCAGGGTGTCACCTCCGAGGGCAGGGAGTCTGCTGCAGCAGACCCACAGAGGCTGGCTTCTGTGGTTAACGAGGTCCTCCTGTCTCCTGCTCTTGCCACTCACCAAGTCGATTCCTGGCGGTTTTCAGACCCAGGGCCATCCCTGGAGGGAGCACGATTTGGCGGAATCACATTTCTCCTGTCACCTCTGTGTTTTGGAGTGAAAACAAACATCCGAGCAGGCATTTGGGGAAAGATATTGTAAAGAGTGACACGCAGTTCAAAGAGGCATGTAAAGGGAGGAAGAGCCCATCGCTTCTTTCTTCAAAAACAGATGACAATTTTATAGCCTGATGGTATGTCCCTGAGCCTTGGCTCAGTCTCTCACTTCCTGGTGGAACTCCCTTCTCCCATCTCTGTAATTTCCCTTGTTGACGGCACAGCTAATGGAGAGTTCTACAAAAATGCAGGAACCTGGGAATTCACCCGCATGAACAGCAGGTGCCCCCAAAAAGCATGCACCTGTGTAAGCTGATGGCATGACCCTGCGCCTGATCTTGATGGACATGAACCTATCATCCTGAGTTGCGCATGGGTTTCAATAAATGTTTGATGAGTGAAGGTGCGGTCATCGTTATTTTCATCCCCCATTTTTTGCATTTATGGTCTCTTATCCTGATCTCCTGGAATGAACTATTTAGTATGTTTAATATTAGCGATCTTGGAGGTATCTAGGGGCACTCCCGTTGAGCTAAATGTTGTTATCTAATTATGTAATAAATAACATAGAGAACCTGAGAGAATTTGAGAGAGTGTGTGGGAAGCTTGTAAAGGACAACACTTTCTTCTCCTTCATAAGTTACCACTTTGGAAGCATCTCATTATTATATCAAATAATCATGTTAGGAAGCACGATGTTCGTAAGCTGAGAAAAGTTTCACATTCTTGTCATTGGGGCAAACTGGAACAGGAAGGGCTAGAGCTAACTCTTTATGTGGCAGAGTAGCTGCCACGTATGATTTCAGAACGTAAATATTCAAGTGCAAGGTCCCTGTGGTCTTTCTCATGACTGCTCTGGTGTTCGCACACTAAAAGAGCCACAGCTGATGCGTAAATGGAGAGGCAGGACTGTCTTCTGATAAAACGTTATTTATGGACAATTGAATTTGAATTTCATCTAGTACAAAATATCATTCTTTCGATTTTTTTTCCCCCAACCATTTTGTTCTCAGGGCGTGCAAATACAGATGGTGGGCCAGATTTGGCCCAGAGGCCATGGTTTACAAACCCCTGTACTAGGGCCAAACCCAAAATAAATGAACAAACGTAGTCAGAACAAATCGTGCAGTTGTCCTAAGTCTTTCTGGCCATTTGAAGTTACCAGGTTGCTTTGACAAATATCAGTGACCTCAGATTGGGGGAGAGAGGAACTGTACTTCAATGGGTCCATTCTTCCACAACCTTCTTACCTAGCATACGTTAGAAAGAAAACAAGGCTCAGCCTAGATTTGACCACACGTTTCACAACCCCAGATCCTGTATGCTCGGGGACATCTGCATGGTCTCTCTGTAGACACTCTAACAAGTACTTTGCATGGAAGATTTACTCTTCCTACGGCAGGATTCTGAAACACTCTTCACTTTCTCTGTGCTTGTCTATGTCTGTCTTTCCATGTCTCTAGTTATCTCTCTGCCTGGGCCTGCATGAAGGTGTTGACTTCTTGAGGACACTTCCAGTTCTAGAAAACATCTAATAATGCATTGAATCAGAAGGGCAGCTGCTTACGTGTGCCTTATTACCCTACACACACACACACACACACACACACACACACTCATAGACACACACACACACACACACACACACACACAGAGTAAGTTTGGTTTAAAGTTGTCCCGTGGGGGCGCCTGAGTGGCTCAGTCAGTTAAGCATCTGCCTTCAGCTCAGGTCATGATCCCAGGGTCCTGGGATCGAGCCCCACATCGGGCTCCCTGCTCAGCAGGGAGTCTGCTTCTCCCTCTCTCTCTGCCTCTTCCCTGCTCCTTCCCACACTCGCTCTCTGTCTCTCTCAAATAAATAAATAAAATCTTAAAAAAAAAATGAAGTTGTCCCATGAAGAAGTATCTTCCTGTTTTTCTTTATCACTCAACATAAAATACTGATTTTCTTGGAGTGATTGGAGATTACAGTGCTTCCAATCCAGTCTAATTTCATGAATGTAGATCCATGGCGTTTCTTCCCCAAATATCCCAGATATAGTTATTTCCCTCAGGTCATAAAATGTTTATTCTATTTTGATCAGCTAGTCACCACAAGTCCAATGCATTTTGCTGAAAACTCATTTGTAACGATTTAGAAGTAGAATGCAGCCCCGAAGTACTAAATCTTGAGAAATGGACATTCCATTTGCACACAATAGGGTGGGAAATAGAATAGGGAGATTTTTGGAAATGGTTTATAACCAGTCAGAGAAGGGAACATTATGCAGAATTGTTAATGCTGAATATCTATTCAATGTGGATACAGAGTTTTGTCCTTATCAGTTAGATTTATATTTTATAAAAAGTAAATTAGAGATTTGTAGGCCATTTGCTTTTGATAAAGCCACTTTTATTCTTTACCAGTGTTTTAACCTCTAGAACTCTGCTTTTTTACTGGGATGGGAGTATCAGAATGACTTGGAGAAAAATCTCAAAATTCATATTGTTCTGTATGTCCCCAGAGTGGTATCGTCAGTACCTTCAAATGAGAACCTATTAGGAACACACCTGTAGTTGAATAAGATATCACTTATCCTCAAGCAAGAATACACCAGGGAGAACCATGGGGTTTCTCAGTGAGAGGGACTTGGAGTTTTGTTGGGTGGTTCGGGGGAGGGTTCAGAGAAGCAGGGCTTCAGCCTCGACTGGATGCTTTCAGAAAGGAGAGGTAAATCTACGAAAAGGTATCTCAATAAATCTGATCAACAAGGAGGGAGAGTAGTATGAAGATCAACCTGGAAATGGTAAGGAAGTACATTCATTTTGCCTCAGAGAGGAGATGTTCAGTACTTTTTTGATGACATAGGGCCTTGTTTTTGTGTGTGCTTAGACAAAATTTTGAAGTGGCTTTGCTTTGTCTCCTTTATCATGGTCTTGGAGTAATTTTGTCTGGGATTGGCATTTCTGTGAGATTGTTTAGGTGTAACAGACTATCATGACCTAGCTGTGAGTTGCCAGACTGGCTTCTGAATGTCAAGGGCAGCCTGGTTTTCTTTCTTAATACCTACCCCCTGTTCTCCTCTCTAGCACAACTGTAGTGGCTACTGCTTATTTAATGACACATTTCCAAGTTTTTATTACAAAATATTTTCAATGTACAGAAAAAGCAAAGGTAATAGTATGATAAACATAATGCATCCATCAAACAACTTAGGAAATAAAAGATTATAGATAAAAGTATTTGAGCACTCTCTCAAGTCCTAATTTCTCCTGGAAGGGAACTGTTATCTTGAATTTGATATTTATCAAGTACAATGCATTTTCATTTCCTTTTAAAAAAAATATACATATGATATTTTATGGTCTCCCTCCCTTCCAGGAATTATATAAGATCTAACTTTGGTACACAGTTCTGGTCATTTTTTATTCTGGGGTTGTCTTAAGTAGGCACTAAAGCATCCAACGACATAAACATGAAACACCCTATACTTCACACAGGTCGCAGGACATAATTTTATATAAGTACCGTTAAGCATTATAAATGAATTTTAATCACTGCATCAAGTACTTGTGCATTTGGATTTCAGTGCCCTACAGTGACTTTGATCCCAGGGGCAATTTGTTGTTCCTGCTTACCAAGATGTTGGGTGGATTTTTCTTCTTCCCTCCACAGGCTCCACCAAACATTATGACATTAACAGAGCTGCCTCAATGGGAAATTCACATTTTATGCATTAACAGTCTATTTTAAGGTCATGAAGCAGAGGTTTGTTTCCTCCTTGCAAATAGCACCAAAGAAAGCAATATTGCCAAAGGAAGTGGTCTGGTGTATCCAGAGATAAAGACATTGAATTAAATACATGACTTTCATTACCTTTTACTTTACATTTCCATAGAATGTAAGCATTAATTAAACCCCTCAGTGCCTTCCTCCTTGCAGGAGAACATTTCCTCTCTGACAAGAATTGTCAACTGAAGGATTGTGTGCCACATGAGACCTGCCATTGAAAACACACTCACTTTCCCCGCGAGCAAAGCTGATGCATTCTGACAGACGGACAGGCAGAGACAGAACACAAGGAATGATCCCCATCTTGTCTTGCCCTTGCTGTCACACAGACTGCGGTGATGGGACTGAGCATCTTGTGCGTTACTGGAGGTTTCCAAAGACAAGCACACTTATAACTGTATTACATCTCTTGTCACCTGGCGCCACTTGGCACATTTCAAATAAAAGCAGGGACATTGTCGTGGTCTTCTGAGGTCTTCAATATACTTTCCCTTCCATGGCAGGGACTAAATATCAGGTGTCTTAGTCTGTTTGGGCTTCTATAACAGAAATAGCATAAACTGGGTGGCTTATAAACAAAAGGCATTTATTTCTCCTACTTCTGGGGGGCTGGGAAGTCCAAGATCATGGCACGAGTAGATTCCGTGTGTGGTGAGGGCCCGCTCCCTGGTTCCCAGACACCATCTTGCTGCATCCTCATGTGTCCGAGGGACAAACTAGCTCTCTGGGGGCTGTTTTATAAGAGCACTACTTCCAGTCATGACCTCATCACCTCCCAAAGGCCCCAGATCCTAATACTATCACCTTGCACGTTAAGATTTCAGCGTATGTATTTGGAGGGACACAAACGTTCAGAACACAACATCAGGTTCAACTGAAGTCCTGAATGCTTGGGATGTTAAGTCCACTGAGGCCCAGATGCGATCATGGCGCTGGTCCAAAGGGTTGCTGGACCAGGTGCCCCAGGATTTGAGGGAAATGTTGGAGAAGCAAATTCCCCGAAGTCCCTGTCATCCCATCCTGACGTTTACCTTCTCATTGCAGGGGAACACTTAAGAATCTGCCCTCAAGAATATACATGCTGCACCACAGAAATGGAAGACAAATTAAGCCAGCAAAGCAAACTCGAGTTTGAAAACCTCGTGGAAGAGACAAGCCATTTTGTACGCACCACATTCGTGTCCAGGCACAAGAAGTTTGACGGTAGGTGGGACAGTTTCTGCTTCACTCTGTTCTGGGTGTGCCTTTCTGAGAATCTCGGCCTTCCGTGAAAAACATTTTTTTAAGCAGGAGCTTTTCTTTCCTTCTTAAACATTTATATAACTTGGTCTATTTTTAGAAAAAGCATGAGCGTTCTTGACAACTTTTGTAGTAATATCTTAGAACAGCCCGAGTGAACAAAGAGCTGTTTTGAATTTGTGGTCTGCCTGTGAGATTTATTCTGAAAGATTTAGCTTAATTTTTCATGATTAGAGTGATTCTAATTCAGGTTTTGTCACATCATAGCTTGTCTTAATTTTTCATCTGGGGATTTTCTTTAAAATAATTAAATGTCATTTAAAATTATTTGAAATATAACAACACTTTCAAGAAGACAGACTTGTTTTAAGTGCTACTGACATGGACTCCTTTATTTCAGTTTGCTCCTCCAAGAATCTAGCCACATTTTACATTGCCGTGACAGTGCATTCTGCGTAAGGTTTAAATCCTCTATTGATTTCCTGATTATAAGTCATCAAGTTCCTTTCTATATTCTATTTGTTAAATAAACATTTTGTAGGAGAAAGCACAAAGAGTGAAAGCAATTATTACTAGGCTTTCAGCATTGAATTTTCTCATCCGAACTTCAGAAAAAAAATTATTCAAAAGCAACCTGATTTTTGTAAACTGAATTAATAATGATAGTGATGAAGTTCATATGCTTAGGTGGTTGTGTAGTCTTTAGTGCTCTAAGAAAGGAATGTGCTTCCTGGGGCTCATTGTCAACCAGACTCGCCAATCGCGGTGACCCTTCCTTGTACAAGCGTTGGGTCACACTGAGTTGTCATGGGGCAGGAGACCTGCCTCATCCTCTCTAGACAATGCACGGTAGAGCCGGTTTAGAAAAGGCTTGCTGAAGTTTTGATTTTCCTTTTTCTGTTCTCTGTAGTAGGTAAAATGTTCTGCTTCATTGCTGCTTGAAACTATTATAGCAACACCAGTTTCTTTCAAATCAGCCCTCTGAATTCTGAAAGGCAGGTCCACCTGGCAGTGTTTTCAGTGCTTAAGGGGATGTGACATCTTCCATGGAAGTCAGCGGAACTTCATCTTTTCTGCCAAGTATCTCAACATTTGCCCCTTCTTCCTCTGCCTCTTCCTCTGTGTTCAACTTTATATGTGGATGTGTACGAAAATAATTCCTTACTTAGAGGTGATGCTGTGACTGTTGTTCCCTTGAATGAAACCAGGGAGTACTTAGCTGTTCCCCTTGATTGACAGATTACAAATCCAGTGACATTCAGGAGCCCCTGAAGGGGCTCCGGGTTTGAGGAACGATAATGTATCACTTCAGATGGAGGCAAATTGAGACACCTTATTATTTGTTACAGAAAGCAGGGAGAGCGACCCGGTGCTGTTGACTTTTACCTGTCTTTGGGAAATGATTCTTGTGCCTTTATTAAGCTGTACTCCAAAATTGCGGGGAAATAATTCTGGGGCACCATTCATGATACACACTGTGTATTCCTTTCAATAAAAATATTTCATGTAAGGTAGTTTTATGGGGAATTGATTGATTTTTTTAAATGTGTAAAGCCATTCAAAAGGACAGAACAAGATACTTGTATTCTCATCTCAATGACTTTTAATATTAATCTTTGGATTCAGAATCCTTGATCTCATCTCACTTGTCTTACTAAAGAAACCTCTCTCCATCTCTCTCTCTCTGTCTCTGTCTCTCTCTCTCCAGATGTGTTTTAAATTGTTTTAATGTGGGCGCCTGGGTGGCTCAGTTGGTTAAGCGACTGCCTTCGGCTCAGGTCATGATCCTGGAGTCCCAGGATCGAGTCCCACGTCGGGATCCCTGCTCAGCAGGGAGTCTGCTTCTCCCTCTGACCCTCCTCCCTCTCATGCTCTCTGTCTCTCATTCTCTCTCTCGCAAATAAATAAAATCTTAAAAAAAAAAAAATTTAAATTGTTTTAATGTACTTTGGGGTATTATGTCCATTGGTTTGACAGGACACTGATTTTTGTTAAGATTCATCTGACATGGGGGGTGGTGAATTCTTTTCCTCATAGTGCATCTCACTGCATTAGGCTGGGATGGGGAAAAGTTGAGATTTTTTTTTTCAAGGAAGCTTTCAGCCAGCCTTATTTTTAAAACTCAAAATGTGATCCTGGTGAGCTCAGCTTTTGAAGAGCTCGGTCTTAAAAAAAAATTAAGAAAATATGTAAATTTAAAATTTACCATTAGAAGTTCTGCTGTTTGTTTAGGCAGTTTCGAGAAGGTCAGCCGCACAGTTGTATGACTTACCTTCTTATCCCATGAAGGGGATCCTGCTGAGTCGCCTTTCAGGAACAGGCATGCATTCACGTGGGCAGCTTTCCATGTTTTTCCCTTAGTTTAAAAACAAATAAACAAACAAACAAAACTTCCTCATTGATGAGTATCAGTTGGTATGAGCACAGAACTATCTAGGATCAGCTATGCAATGTTACCCTCTGAGTTTTATTTTCCCAGATAAAATCAGTGGTGCTCTGAAAGACTCGTTTATTTTTAGTAGCTTCCCATTCCGTGAGTCATTTTGCGTTCTTGCTGTGGGGTCCCTTGATCCAAAGTGTCCATTTTGCATTTCTGACTCCAGTCCCACTTTCTTAGGGATCTTGACTTGTCATCTGGATTTTGCATGTTTTAGTTGGCTCTATTATATATATAACTATATTCCATGAGAAGGTGACTATTCCCTTTCCTATTTTCATTAAGTACAGGAGCAATTAAATTGCACCTGATACATATGATTCAGTCCAAACCCTATTCAGGGAGGCTAAATTCAGTCACTGTTAGTCATTAGTCTACAGTTGTTGCTTTCTTTACTGTACTAGAAATGTTTTGATTCCATTTAGGTTTTCATTTTGTGGGAGAGATGACTCCTAAAATTTGAAATTCCAAAAACCTTAACATAACAAGATTTTATTTATTTATTTGACGGAGAGAGACACAACGAGAGAGGGAACACAAGCAGAGGGAGTGGGGGAGGGAGAAGCAGGCTTCCTGCTGAGCAGGGAGCCCGATGCGGGGCTCGATCCCAGGACCCTGAGATCACGACCTGAGCTGAAGGCAGACGCCTAACGACTGAGCCACCCAGGCGCCCCTTAACATAGCATTCTGTTTATTGCCATATTCTTTCCGGTTTTTATTAATATCTTTGGTAATATTTAGAAGAGACTCTGTATAAAATTCTAACTATTCATTGGGTGCTCAGAAGCTAAACCTGAATTAATATGAATTCTTCCCCACCTTTCCTAAATGGACAAGTTTGGCTTCATACCTCCATTAGCCCTAAAATTTGTGGCTCAGAGGCAATAAATTGAAAAAAATATATAATATCAATTGCAGACATTCTCGTTCTTTGGCAGAGAATTTTCTTATGACTGAGTAGCTTTCTTTTTCTTTTTAAACATGGGATTGAAATGTTAGGATGAAGGTATATAAAATAACAGTTTACACACTTGGCACTGGTCCTTTTCCAAGTGTCTCACAAGGTTTTGGTTAGTTCTTTTTTTTTTTTTCCCTCCTTTCTCTGGCCAAATCTCCACCTCTGGCTCCATTATCTAGCCCTGCAAGCCCATTCCGCTGCTGACGGGGGCCTAGCTTGCAAAGATTTCCTCAGAACCCTACAGGGTTGCACTTAATTTGCTCTGTAGCCAAGCCCAGACTTTCTGTAACACTCCTGGGGTTACATCATGAAGACCATCCAGGAACACCTGGCAGGATGATCACAGCATTACATAAGCCTTTACTTCTCCCCTGTCGCACCTATGCCAAACACCCAGGCAGCTGGAAGTGTGCAAAACCAATAAGCAACTCATATAAAAATATAAAAAAAGGGAGGGACATCTTCATGCACCCACTCCTTTTCCCAATATTGTTGTGTGTACTGACCCTCTGACCTGTCAAATTTGTGTCTAAATCGCAGCCTCAGTCATACTACTAAGTGGCTAATGTGTTAGGATTCTAGGAAGATAGACAACAACCAAACACTCTGATATTAGTCATAGTAATACTAGGCCAACACCTGGCTCTGTTCCTCACCCTTTACAGATGTTAAGCTAGAGACCAAAGCGAACCACAGTGCAGAGTCGCAGAGCTATTCTGTGGGACACTCAGCATTGAGTCCTAAGCCGAGCACTCCTCAGGCTCTGCTCTTTACCCTCAGGACCCTTTAAACTATCCTGTGCTTTCCAGTCCCCCAGTGTGCTAAGGTTTCATAAACAGCAACATCTATTCATCTGTCTCTCGCGCCTGCCCTGTCCCAGTCATCATGGGAGGATGTGATGATGTCTTTCAGAGACAAGTGGAATGGGACTTTTTTTAATGCTTAACAAAGAAAATTACCCACCTAAATATAGTCTTGCCTCGAAGGAACCTGGGGCCTAGAGAGGGTAAACCATTTGCCAAGTTTCCACCAAGAAGAATGAAACCAAGACTGTAGCCTAATACTCTTGACTTACATCAGACTTATAAATAGTAATGGGATAGGAACTTGACATTTGCTTAAAATTCTAACTAAGCTTTTATTTGTTTCGAGTGGACTCTGGCTCAGAATTATTGATATTCCCTTAATAAGGCAATGGTGATATTGGTGGGGAAAGAATCCAGCTATATTTTTGGAAAAGGCAGGAATAATATTCAGTCAGAAGTTGACCCTCAATTAAAGGGGAATGAGTGTTTTGTGCAAAAATGTTATTGAATCAGTTAAGCCATGTTATATATTCTTGCCTCACAAAACCCTGGTAGCTTCTGTCTTAATGTGGGTACCAGCACCCTATTCTCTAGGAATGTATATGAAATATGGATTATTCAGAGACAGGAAAATTTAGTTGAAGGGATATTTTCTTTTGCTTATTTTTTTCTTCATATTTATTTGAGCTGAAATTTATTCACATTTGAAGCTCAATATGAGGTTTTTATTTGTTTAGTTTGTTCTTCTTGGTCTTATTATTTTACTTTCCTTTCTGGTTTTTATTTATGCATTTTAATGATATACATTTGTCCAGAGATTCTGGCAGCAAATATATTTTTAAAAGCAAAAAAAAAAAAAAAAAAAAAAAAAAAAAGTTGAGCAGTAATTTCCATCCTTCTGAAGAACTTATTCTATAGTAACACCCTCAGAACTCTCATTTTACTGAACGTGGAAATAATTTATACACAGCGACATAATATTTTTATGCTGCAAATCTGCTTATGTTTTCTTTTTAAATATCATTTCTCATCTATATACTGTGGAGATGACAATAATGTAATGATCTCTGTAAAATATGGTCTAATTTTCCCAGAGAAAACACTTACTTGAAAAGGAAAAACCACTAAGTAGTTTTCCATATGGTAGTAGAATCTTCTCTATTTCCCATCACATGGGTGGGGCATGTGCGTGTGCGTGTGCGTGTGCACGTGCGCTTGTGTGTCAGTTTGGAAACATTTATTCAGAACTTTCTATATAGAAGATACTTAACCAGGGGTGTAGTAGATAAAAGACAACTAATAATGACCAAACTATGTTCACAGTCTGTCATGATGTTTACCTTACCTTGTGGGAGAGATGTAAGTATAAACCCAACAGTAAAGAAGGCACGATTGGCTCTATCAGATGGTAGAAGTCCATTGGAGACAGAAAGGGGGGAATAAAGTGTTGTACTTAGAGACGTCAAAGAAGACTTTTGGAAGAGGGGACAGACAGAGCCCTTAAAGGATGAATTGTTTGTATTAGTTAAAGATGGGGCAGGAGGGGACAGAGGCACCAGAGATTTTGTGTGCGTGTCCACAAAGTCCTTGGGATAGGTCATAAATATATTTACTATTGATGTTTCGTGACACTGTTCATTTACTGACATTTAGCGTGCATCTATTATGTAGATATTCTATAGAAACTTTCCAGTCCTGTATCAGTCTTCTATTGTTTTGTAAGAAACAACAACAAAATTTCAGGGATAAACAAGAAACACTTATTTCTCCTCAGTGCGTCTTTGGATTGTCCCCTTGAATTTGGCTCTTCTGGTCTATGCCCTGCTCAGGTTGGCTCTAAACTATGATTTGGTCTGATCTGTTCTAGATTTCACTGTTCTTTTGGGGGCAACAGTCTGTCTTGGTCATTTTCTTCTCATCTTGGAGTGTAGAACGCTAAGGTTCATAGCGGAGACATGATGCCCCTTATTGCCTAAACTAGGATGGGCATACTCTATTCCCAGGTTCTGTTGGTCAAAGCAAATCTCCTGGTCATTTCCAACATCAATGGAGACTCCTCCTGCTATTCCTGAAACAATATTTTGTGTTCCACATTGGGTGGTTTGTTCCTTGTTGTTTTGGTGGATTCTCTAGGAATTCCAGAGGGATAAATAAAGCACACTGATGTACCCGATCTACCACTACCTTCTGTATCCTAGCACAGTAACAAATGCACACATAACCAAACATGCACTCACAGACCACTTCCATGATGTTATTCAAGAATGAATAGATGTGGTATTTCTATTTCTTAAGCTACTAGTACCCTTGTTCACTGTACAGAATAACAAGCTAACTATAATTCATAAGGGTTATATTAATTATCTTACAAAGTAATTAGCTGAGTACCTCCTTTAATTTTGCTAGGCCACCACCTCAATGACATGTATTTTATCTGAAGGACCCACCTCTGGAAATCACAGTGTGCTGAATTGGGTCTTAGAAATTGGAAACAGTCATACTATCACTGGAAAGTAATCTGCCAATTTTCCCAAAGGGCAGACTTTCCAAAAATAAGTATTGGCTAACCAGGGATTTCAACTGTGGCAGAACTAGTGAACAGGTTTACACATCACAAATGCCTTGCTTCTGCACAATGTCGGAATAGATGATCCATGCTAGGGGTCGTTTAAATGCAAAGCATGGAAAACCCAGATCTTTGTACAAGTGAAATTTGTCCTCCTTTTCTTTCTCCCTCCTTCCCTTCCCTCCCTCCCCAACTCCCCCTTTTCTTCCTTCCTTCCTTCCTTCCTTCCCTCCTTCCTTCCTTCCCTCCTTTCCTTCCTTCCATCCCTCCTTCCTTCCTTCCCTCCTTCCTTCCCTCCTTCCTTCCTTCCCTCCTTCCTTCCTTCCCTCCTTCCTTCCTTCCCTCCTTCCTTCCTTCCTTCCTTCCCTCCTTCCTTCCTTCCCTTCCTTCCTTCCTTCCTTCCTTCCTTCCTCCCTTCCTCCCTTCCTCCCTTCCTCCCTTCCTCCCTTCCCGTCCCTTCCCTTCCCTTCCCTTCCCTTCCCTTCCCTTCCCTTCCCTTCCCTTCCCTTCATTTTTTTCTTTTTTTTTATTCTGCTCTTTGGACAGATCATTCAAAACTAATGAAGCACACTGCTGATGTACGGCCTCATATCCTCTGTGATGTATTGCCAATCTTTTTCTAATTCTTAGACCCCCCCCCCCACCCACCTCAAAGTAACTTAAAACACATTGTGCTCCCAGTGTAGTTGTAGTATTATCATCTTATTATCACCAATTCCCTTGCATGGTGGCTTTGCTGAGCAGCTGTTTCACAGACAAGCCAATTTCTTTTAAGTATTGCTCTATCAGATGCTGAAACCAGCCCTACCAGAAGGGTTCTTGGTCATGAATGTTAATGAGCAGACAAGTATCTGCTCCCTGACAGGGGCTCACTAATCCTTTGAGTAAGTATGGGTAAATTACAGGAGAAATTTTATTTCAGTTAAATTGATCTGCCACTGAATAGAGAAAACTGATTTTCTTATTTTAATGAAAATCAAGAAAAATATTTAATGGTGGTGTAAATTAGAGCTCAGTGGAAACATTTTTGTCTTCAAACCTGAGAATATTCAGCTCAGTGTAGACTGGTTCGACTGCATGGTGTGCGTAATGATAATGGAAAATTCATTATCTCTAGTTAGGCGTGATGTGCAGTGGGAAACAGTATGAGTCACCCACTCTAACTGGGATTTCATATCAAGACTCTTGACTTTCCTTCATCATAGGGAATTGGAATAAAAGCGTGCTTTCCTCCTCTGCTGAGACAACATGGTTTGCCTTTTTCAGACAAATAACATGGTAAAGGCATAAGAAGCATTTACGTGCTTTGAGAATTCTAAAATTTAGAGGAAAATGATTCAGGTGAAAATCTGAAATGGCATACCCTGTCCTGATGGGAGTCCCTGAGGTGGGTGCATGGAAGGAACAAGATGGACAAGAAAGTGATAATGGTTGAAGTTGGTCGATGAGTCCATGAGGGTTTATTATAATATTCTCATTTATGTATGGTTTCTACATTTCTGTAATGAAAAGGAGATAACTGACTTGAGCATATACAGGATGGAAGATTTTTAGTTCGTGAATCCATTCTAGATACACAACAATGTCAGCAGATATTGTCTCTCTCATGTCTTGTGTATTTCACAATAGTAAATTACACAGAAGGTACCATTTTCAAATTGCAGAGATGGACAGAACTTACAGATTTTTAACTCAGGCTGAGGCTACTTAGCTTCTGCTTCCACCCAGCATTTTATTATTCTTTGGCTAGAAATGGCATCTCTAGTTTATCCACATGAACGGGCTTGTTAAAAAATCTATTAAGTGTGATTCAAAACGTTGAACTCTTGTTTAGAAGATACACGGACACCATGACAAGCATAATGTTCATGCACAAAATTTGGCAAGATTCAGAAGAAAATGTAAAATGTCTATTATAAGTACATTATAAATAACATTTCTATATTGCTCAGTAGTTACCCAGTGATTTTTAGTTGAATGACAACACCTACATGAGCTTGGCGTTTTAGCAAATTAAAAGGGAAAGACAGCTTGCCTAAGCAATTAATTCCGTAGGGTTCCAAGTATTCCATGGGGTAGGAAGAGAATACTGAACCAAACATGGAGGTAGAGTCAGGAACCAGCTAAGCCTGCAGAGTTCACAGCGCTCTGAGAAATTTTTAGAAATCACTCGATACAGCTTCAGAATTTTCCATTTATTATTCTTTCAGAAGGTTTGTTATATTCATTAAAAGGACAAATATTATTTTGGGGATGACTATATATAGTAGTATACATGATCTTCATGCTGTTTCCTCCTTACTTAGTGGTTTAATTGAATCCAAACAACTTGAAAATGAAAAGCAAACTTTGAAGTAAGATAACAGGGTATTGGGCTTCCAAGGCCTTTTCGTGTTTGAAGAAATTGTCGTTCTCCACATATTTTTTTTTAATTTCTGAAGATTTCTTGGCATATTTTCTCCTCTTAGAGGAAGTGTGCTGTGGTCATTACAGGCTCTGGTTCCCTCAACCCTTCTGTCTCCTTCTCAGTGTTTAGGTAATTGACACCTGCTCATTTTTACTTATTTAGTGTTCTTTTAAAAAAGTATGATCGATTGCCTAGTCCCTGTTGAAGCCTGAGCTCTCTGAGTGTAGGGATTAGGTCTCCTATTTCTATTTTATCTTCCTCTGCTTGACTTAATACGGAGCATATTTAATAGTGCGGTATTGTCCGACTATGGCACCAGCCCGCGCAGACCGAAGGGCACACACTGGTCACGTGAAGTACTTCGGTTTCAATATAAATATGACAGAAGAAAATGGGAAGCTTTGCATTCTAGTTATCTATTCACTTTTAGGGTCTATAAACCTGGAAGTCATATATGATTTCAGCATCATTTATTCCAGTGGATTGAATGGAACTAATTTTAGATTCCCAGAGCAAAGACGGTCTTTATTTAAGAGTGCAGGTAGTTGTCCTTACCTCCAAAAGCAGGGTGAGTGTGTTTTCTCTTTCACACACACACTCCACACACACGTGGAAAGAGAAGAACACACTTATCCTGCATTTTGACCACTGTGTGTGTGTGTGTGTGTGTATGTGTGTGAATAAGGAGAGGTTCAGATGCACCTGAGTCACCTGGAGGACCTGTTAATGGATAGGTTCCTGGGTTCACACACTGGAAATTTTGATGCTTTGGTCTGGATGGGACTCAGAATTATTTAGCTTAAGCCTCCCACGTTTCTGAAACAGGTAGTTTTTTCAATATCCTGGTTTCAGTGGAATTGAGAGGTCAATTTTCAGGACATATTGTAGGGCACAGAAAGATGCCAGAGATTTTTAAATCTTTGCTCTATCACATTAAATATTGGTGTCAGTTTAAGATCTGCCAATAAAAGGTCCCCACTGTGTTAGAAAGGATTTAAGCACCTATTACTCATCAAACAATGTGTTTTATACCTTAAGCAAGCCTCTTTTTTCGCCTCTGATTTTGACAACGAGTTACGCTCAAGATCCAGAACTCATTTGATTTTTTGCAGATCAAAATTATACTTCATTTGAATTTTTAAAATATTTGTGAACTACAAATTTTTTTTTCTCTTTTATTTTCTAGTTCATAAGACCTAACATATTTTCCACAATCTATAAAATGCATTTTAATTTCTTCATGTCTTTTGTTATTTTGTTATTTTTATTTTATTTTTATTTTTTGCTTGGATGATGGTTTTGGAGCCAAATAAATTTTTTAATAACCCTTTTTAATAGCATTTTCTGATTCTAAATTAACATATGCTTTTTGTAGAAAACCTGAATAACTTTAAAGTTTTAAAGGATTTAAAGTTTCTTTAAATTTATGTCTATGGGGGGGTGTTGCAGAAACCAAACCTCGTATGTCAGGACACTGAGGTAAAAATGTAATAATAATCAGTGTATGGCTTGTCATGAAAATTTATTCAAATAACTTCTGAAAAATAAAATAAATTGGAACTTTTCAATTTCTGTGTTTCTTAGTTCATAAATACAAAATGAAAAGTAGAAACCAAGTCTCTGTAAGAGGGAGGGGATTTTCTATTTTCTGGGGATAGTATTCCCCCCCCACACTTTGTAACATTTTGTCGATACAACTTTGGACCACTTTTACTGTGATTGAGTTGATGGTCTTGATTTAGAGTACACGTAGAAGCCCTTTCAAATTAGGACAACATAGTGCTAAAGATTTATATGATGCAATAAATCATGGTTTATATTAAAGAATAGGTCAAGGGAATACTTAAAATGAATCCTCCTGTGAAAGAATTTATGGAAAATAGAGAATGAAGGAAAAACAACATGAACACTTTTAATGCCCTTCTTGAACAATAGTTCTCAGTTCTACCAACTTGGCCCAGTTATCATTAGGTCATCCATAAGTGTTCTCTCTCTCTCTCTCTCCCCGTTGTGCTCAAAACATTTCAGGAAGGGAAATGGCTTCTGAGGCTATTGTCAGGCCTGGAGCATTCCAAGTCTCCCTACAAACCAAGGACTAGCCCTCAGGCACAACCTGCTATCACTTTCAAGGTTTAGCTAGTCTCTAGTGCATAAAACTCGATTGTATTCTGCAGTTGAAGGAATTGTGGAGCCAATTTTAATTAATATTAGCATTGTCTATTTTTAAATTGCTAAATACATTCCCCAAAAGTTTAGGCACATTTTTAAAAAATGTTTGAGATCATTTTTTCTCTTGGCTGCTTCTAAATCAGGAATCTCTTTTTTTTCTCCATGTAGATTCTAGGTGCCTAATGCACTCAATATATTTTCTTCATTCACTCATTCATTCCCCATATTTGGGGAAAGGTCTACTTTGCTCATGACATCATGCCAAGTTCTATTCAAAACAAACAAACAGAAAAGCCAGGTAAACAGTTCAGGCCTTGGAGTCAGAAACTAGATTTCAAATGCAGAATTTACAGTTTATTGACAAAGTGACCTGGGAAGTTTCCTGAACTCTTTGGGCTTCATGTTTTCTCTTTTCAAAATGAGTGTAATAATTGTAGTTTTGAAAATGTACATAAGGAGCCCAACACATGTCTGACAAAAAGTGAGGATTTAATTTATGATGGCTGTCTCCTGCTCTTCATCCTTATCATGTGCTTCCGTTCTTGTCCCTAAGAAGCTGACAGTCCCACAGAGCCACTCAGACAAGAGCATAAAGAACTGTAATACTGGTTAGTACCATGAGTGAAAATACAGATAAAATATTAGAAAGGAATGAAATTATTTCATGATGAGAGGACCATGAGTGACTTTGTGAAAAGACAGAATGAAAACTGTCTTCAAAGTTACGAAGGAATTGGACATTGATCTGGAAGGATGCGGACATGTGGCTGAAAGGCACAGATGTGGGGAATCAAGAGGGATACAGTCGTGGAACGAAGGATGTGTGAATAAGAGGAGTAGAACCAGTAGCAAGGTCCTTGAGTTTGTTAACAAAGTGGAAAACAGTCTGTTCTTGGAAAATCAGCGGGTGCTCTTACGTCTTTTCATTATAATAATTTAATTGACTGTTGATTTCGAAGTTATGTAGATGAAAGTTAAAATCCCTGTTGAACAACAACTAACAAAGATTACTCTGTGGGGTTGGTTCTGTTTAATTGATGACAGACAATAGGCGTGTGGATTAGAGAACAAAATGCAGTCAGTTGATTCCTCATTTTCTTTAGTGTGTGTATCTGTATAATAATATTTTTAAGTAGTAAACTTCCAGGCATCTGTGACTGAGTGTGATTCATATATGGTCTATGTGTAAGAATTATTTACCTTAAGGGCTGCTAAATGTTATTTCCATGGTGATTTGTGAGGAATAGTATGTTTAGGCATAGACTTTCCTTATGTTATTCTACTTTTCAGGTTCCTCACTACAGTGAATATGTCTAATTCTTATCATCACAACAATTGTTAGATGGTTCATCTGATTATGAAAATGAACATTAATTTGATATATCCCGTGAGGCCCTGCCATGTACTCATACCTCCACATATGAAATTAGTTATTTTGCTGAAATTTTTTCATGATAACATCTGGTGGCAATTTCAAAATCGGATTTGTATTTGAAATTGTTAAATTTCACATTACGTTATATTTCATAAAATGTTTAATTCCTTTCAAATATCTTGCATAAAGATTCCCCCAATAAAATCACATACAAATATATAGGACAAGGACCCTGCTGTAAATATTTCAATCAACAGTGGTGGACACACTAACTGTTGATAATTGCCCACTTCATGTAATGATTTGAATTTTCTCAGTAACAATATAGTACACAACTTAGTATGTAGATCATTGGGGATGGGTGAATACAAACATTTTCATGCACTCAAAGTCTTCATGTCATTGAAAATTTCAGTCTCTAGAGCTCTGTTAAGAAGTCTACATTATGTAAAGATATGCATATTTACTTACTGTACATTTATACAGTGTTTATTAAGTAGCTATTGATTTTTCGTAGTTGCTTTTTAGCAGTCTTAAACTTTCATTTAAAATGTGTAATTCTTCAAGGCAGCTAACATCTCCAGTGTTCAAGTTACTGGGCAGGGAGTGATACACAGTAGTATGGCATACCCTTAGCTTATTGCCGGTGGTGAATGCAGGATACATCCCTGGATGACTCATGGTATTTCTTTATCCTCAGGTTTACCAACTGTGGTTAATAGGAACCAAGTTCATTTGTGTGGAGTGCTTAAAGGGGCCTTAAGAGTGCTTAGAATAAACTTCACCCGGGCATCACCTACACACCTAAATGGATTGTTTTTGCCAATGAGTAATGTTCCCTCACTCCCCAGTCTACACAGACAATGCCAGGGAGTATAGCACTCTTCCGACAAATGTTCTTCATTAAGGGGTCTTTGTTGGATGAATCTAGTTCTGCTCCATTCCATTCCTCATCTGAAAAACAAAAAACAAAAACAAAAAAACACGTTTGAGGGCCATCAGATTTAGGCAAAGTTGAATAATACATTAAATATAACCAAATCAACAATATATTCTCCTTCCTTGTGAAAATTTTGCTCAATACCCAGCATAGCAGGGTGATTTTGTGGTGGCTTAATAAAAGCTATCTTAATAACAAAGCAGAAAGGTCAGCTGTTTATCTTCTTGCTAATGTAAAACCATAAATGTGGCTTTGTTCTCTGCTCTCATTGTCCATTAGCTTCCTCTTAAAACCTCTTTCTTCTGTGTTTGAACAGCAATCAAGAAATATGTCTTTGTTGTCAAATATCTTAACCTTACATACACTGTCTCTTTAAAATAAGTAATATAATGAAAGAAATGAAGCATTGGTAACCTTTAGAGAGGCTAATTAACTGAAGCAATGATGACTAATGACATTTTTTTCTACACAAAAATTGCTTGCCACCTAAACAAACATCAGCACATGTAATAAACCATATTGCCAGATAGCTAGCATTTCAAATTAAATGAAAAAGACCTTTTTTTACGAGGTGATAAGATACTAAATGGAAAGACTATAATTAATTCCTTCCACTGGAATAAAAGGATCTGAGGAAATAAAGCATATTTTTAAAAGTATTAAGAAAAAAGGGAAAGGTGTGTCTTTGAAAAATATTTTTAAATGAGCCCCATCTGCATTTATATCAATAATTGCACATTATGTCCTATCAAGGAACCCATTGTTACGTGGGTTTTTTTTTCTTTTTTTTAAACTGCAGTTCTTGTGTTCCAATATCGTTTCTTTTCCGTTTTCCTCAGGAAACGAAAAATAGACAGGATCCTGTATTCCACTTGATATTTCACATTAGCTAATAGAGCTGGTACCGGACAGGGAAGCAGTGCCAAATGCACAAGAGCTGAAAGGTTTTCGTTTTGAGTATTTGTTTGCAAAACAAGCGCTGGCTCATGGAGGATCATTTGTAGAAAGCTAAGCCATGCTGGGTGCTCATTAGATAACTTCGAAGGACTCTGGTTTGCTGTCCCCTACCCCCCAGTTGCAGACGCTTGTATGTGTTTCAATTAAAATCTCCATTTACTTCTAGCTGGCATGTTAGCATCCGTTCCACCAACAGAGGGCAAAGGTCACAGCCTCCTGAATGAACAGACATTAAAAATATATATATATATATATATGCCATTTGCCTCCTTGTGTAGGTGCCTTTGAGCCACCCAGGGCAGGCTGGGGGAGAAGGTTCTGAAGGGTCAAATTGCATGCGGACTTGCACCTTATTTACCGATGTAGCTTTGGTAGCTGTTGGTCCAGATGCCGCAACTGCAGTTGTTTTGTGGGTTGGGATCCAGCAGCAGCTGTTGTTCTTTGCTGGAGCGTGTTTCTGAAATTCCGAATGTAATAGTCTGAGACCCTAGTCATTGAAAGCTATGCTGAAAGTTAATTTGCTGAATCCAAGTTTATTTTCCTGCCTCCACCACAGTCTGTGATAGAGCCTTTCCCCTGTGATGCACAATAAAATGAGGAAAGGACTCCTTTGCTGCCCTTTCCCGGGGCTGGTGAGGCTGAGCAGGCCGGGGTTGCAGAGCGGGGCCTGGGGGCTCCCCGGGCTCGAGGCTCGGCCGTGCTGGGACGGCTGCACGTCCAGACCCAGGCTCTGCCGCTCTCCGCCCAAACGGCGTTTGGCAGCTCGGCGGACTTCAGGTTCTCCATCTCCAGTGCTTGGAATAATACATCCTTCCTTGCAGAGCGTGAACATGAGATAATGTGCATCTAAAATGCCTGACACATAGGTAGCTTTTACTATTTTTACCGCGCCAGCCACGTCCCTTTTCTGGGGGTTTTCTGATAATTGAAAAGGCTCTGCATTTCCTTGCCTTGCTTCTGAGCACAGAATTCATTTTCTCACTCCAAAAATATGAAAATTCCTAGACATTCGAATAATTATACCTCCTATTTATTAGGTAGCACTTTGGGACTTTTGTAAGCACTTGGTACGTGTTATTCCATTTAGCCTTCACAACCATCCTAAGAGGTAGCTTATATTATTGTTGTTATTATTATTATTATTCTTGCAGTTTTAGAGTTGAGGAAGTTCGTGCTTGAGACGTAGGTAATTTGCTGAGCTCACGTAGCTAGTAAAAGACAGAGCTAGGCTTTAATCCAACCTACACCCTGTACCAAGCTGTACTTTCTCCCACAAGGAGAGCAAATCAATTTACCTTGAAATGAAGTATTTACCTGAAATGTTCTATGTTAATAATGGAAAGCTCTGGTAAACATTTTGTGAAAAAGTCTACGCTTTGGCGTTCTCACTTGGACAAGTTTGGGTACGGTCTAATCAACCTTAAGCTTGACCCACCCACACCACCATAGACTGAGTTACAGATGCTGCAAGTAGAACGTGGTAGGAGGGGAGAGAGAAACAGTATTTAGAAAGTATAGTCACCAATAATGGTACAGCCGAACTACCTGCATCTCTGCAAAGTTAACAGGAGTCTCTACAAACAGGATGGTGCTGACACTGGGCATTCAGGGCCACGTGATCTGTAAAGCCACACAGAGTCACAGCTGACCCCGGGGAAAAGCCTGACCTGGCTGCAGAGGTAGGATCCCTGTTTAGAAGTAAGTCAGAGCTCACATGGGAAGTTTGGCGTATGACAAGCATTCTGATGACAGGATCTCAGACACAAGAACAGAAAAGGGAGAACTGGTACCCAAAATTCACAACCCAAATAGTAGCAAGTATGACATTAGAGTCTGGAAATTCTGAGTCATTCCATGCTAATGTCAAAAAGGACCCCTGTACCTGCAGATGGAAGATGGGGAACCAAAAATAGACACATGCGTCCAGCAGAAAAGGCATGCTTTGTCTATTCTGAGGAAAGCATTAGAACCCCAATAGCGTGGATATTCTCGCATTACCAGAGTTATATTCAATGGTATACCACATGTTTTAATGCAAATTGTGTTATATATTTTATACTTTAGCTCATGAAAAAAATGGCATAGCTCACGATAATGTCACTATTTAAAATAAAAAGTACCCTTGATTTCACTAATACTTCTTTTTTTTTTTCTTATTCCTAGTAAATAGTCCTGTAAACTTTCTGTGAACTCTGATTTTGCTTTAAATGCAAACATACTGTGTGTGTGTATATATATATATATAGAGAGAGAGAGAGAGAGAGAGAGAGAGAGAGAGAAGGAGAGAGCCACACTCACACAGAGACAGAGAGAGCAATTTGGTCCTATGTGGTGGTAATAGTGTTTTATTTGGGGGAATGAAACTAGCCTCTGGAATCAGGGATGAGAGGAAGACTTTTCAATGTATATATCCTTTTAGTACCTTTTTAATGTTTGATTATATATATATATGGATTACCTATTCAAAACTATGTTTTTAAGAACAACCAAATGCAGTTACGCTAAAGAAAAGCATTAATATTCAAATTTAGTTCTTAACAAGATGTTAGAGGCAGCTTGTGAATCTTTTGTTTTCCTACATCCTACTCTCAATTTAAAAGTAACCGTGTTCATGTCAAAGTCAATGATAAAACATTTCTAAGTTCAATGAAACATGTTTTTTTCTTTTCTGAAGAACACTTTTTACCTTCCTAGAAGTGAATGACTTTGACATTTGGATGTTGTACTGTTTCTTTTTTAAGCATGTTTTGTCATATGAATTAATTCAGGAAAAGGCCAATTCAGTGTTTAAAGATTTTGCATAACCGAGTAAGGTATTAACCAGGAGCTATATCTTGGGAATTGTTCATTCCCCACACCCCTTATTAATATCCTAAGTCTGTTTCTTAACTCTATACTGTTGTTTTGAACATTTCAAATTGCGCTACTTTTCCTGTGCTATTTCAAATGTAAACTTAAAGATATTCTTGATCTGAGACGTAAGAAAGGCACATAAGACAAACTTCACATCGGAATGTAGCATTTTTGTCAGTCGAGTTTCCTTTTTTAAACTTTGCCAAAATGTTTAATTCATTGTCATTCTTTTGCATGTGTCTTTCCTTATATTTGTTTGTTTCCCCCCCACCCAATCTCCAAGACCATGTGCAGGACTTCAGCGCCATTATCTTCCCTTGATCAGTGTCTCCATTTCTATTATCCTCCTTCCTTCTCTCTGTTGTCAGTGGGAAGGAGCGACACTCAGGGTAACATTCTGCAATTTAAGACTTCAATTATATACCTGCTCCACTCTGGCAGGTGTTGGTCCCTCTGCAATTTTGGAAATGAAAAGCATGTAGGGAAAACTCTGAAAGGAATTATAATGGGTACTGGTTCATTGCTTATGGGGTAGCATTTTAACAAGAAGCTTCCTCAGGGATCAAGGAATACAGATCCTTTGAATTAACCAATTTAAACTTCTCATTCAACACTTTGCCTTTCTCCTATATTGGTGAGTGTTTTGATCTTGTCTTCATGAGGAAGTGTCTATTCTGTTGATTTTTCAGGCCAATGGCTACTCGAATGGGCTTTGAAAAGTATACTGATGTTTCTTTTTATCTGGGGACCCTGAGAATATTGATAAATATAGACTCATTAAAAACACATCTGGTCAGGGGACTTGCTTCAATGACTGAAAAGAAAAGAGAAAAAACCAAACACACAAATAATGAGAGTGAGTTACCTTCTGAAGATAGAGTGCCTCTCGGCTAACCAAGAACTAGAGCTGATAGAAGCAGACCACCCACCATTGCCACCTGCATTTGAGAGATGGAGAGGCAGAGATGAGTTGTAAAGTTTTACCTCTCTAGGTAATAATGGAATCGTGTTTTAGGCCACTGAGCTGCAAAAGCAGTTAACTGCCTGAATATTGTTCAGTAGCTTATGTGAGATGGGTTGCTATGTCTTATTCTTTCAAAGTGAAGTCTTCCAACTCTGTATTAATTAAATGTGTTGTATATTATTAATATTTCTTATAGTAACTCAGCAATTTTCAGGATAAAGACAAACGAGTTTTGTCTCTATTAAAAGTGATAATGCTCAACTGGGGCATTTCTGGAAAGCCTTTATTAATTCATCACATTTATGGACCCCCTCCTACTTTTCAGAGATGCCCATTAAGTTGAATCTCACAAAATAAACAAGCTACTTGTCACGTTGAAGAGAGTTTTGTTAACAAAGATCTACAATAACAGCACCATATGTGCCAAAATAGGCATGTAAGCAGGATTCGGGAAGCAAGGAAGATGGAGAGACAGCTTTCATTGGTTGAGTCAGAGAAATTGTTAGAAAAGCTGGTGGGCTATATATTGAATACTAGCATAGGGATAGGAATTTTCTAAATGAAGGAGTTAACAACTATTCTAAGTAGAGAAAGATGAGAGAAAATATGCAGTATTTCAAAATATTTTTGACATCCATGACTTTTTGTGAGAAATACAATTAGACTGTCGTTGAGCTGAAAATCAAAGTGGAAAATATTGGACTATATAAGCCCTGAGATTTCTTACTGATTTAAAAATTTCATGAATCCACATGATTCCATTCTTTCATAAACACTGGACTTCCATTTTCACCTAAAAATGCTGATCTGATTCATTTTCACTAAGAACCTATATATAGGGGACACTTCAGCCTCCATCACTTTCCTACATTGAGGGAAGACTGTAGGGTCTGATGATTGCAATTATATTTTTCTTTAGTACTGTTTTATTGTATATTATATACCCTGACTAGAATATTCTCGAGGAAATGCTATATATACAAAGGCATAACTTTCCTGTATTTTTTTTATATTAGAGATTTATATTCTAGCAAATTTCTTCTGAGATGAACTTCAAATACTGGTTAAATTTTATCCTGTTTATTGTCCCAAGAAAGCTGTCATCTTACACTGGCCAACAGGTAGTTTTTCTTTAGAAGCACAGGAGTCAGGCTATTTAGACATAATTAAAGTCATTCTATAAAAAATGCTGGTTCAGCTTGCTTAGAGGCTCACCATGGTCAGATATTCTGAGAAAGACTCACTGTCTCTTTAGCAGCCAAAAACAAAAAACCACCAAACAATAGGCAGAGCTCATAGGGTTACCCCACAAGGTGCTAAAAATAGCCAGTTGATGAAGAAACCAGGAAACAGTGCGAATGCCTCCAGAATGCTACTTACATCCAGTATGGTGTAGCTCATCAATATTAGAACAGACACTGGAAACTTTCTGCAAGTGAATAGGACTTAAATGAGAATATGGGGCTATTTGAAGGCATCTTTAGGGACACATCTTTACACTCTGAAGGAATTTAGAGGTTCCCTCTTCCAAAAACGTACCAGTTACCTCTACTTAACATGATAGGCTACCTACACATTTCATCCCACTTTTAGAAGTACTCATTATGCTTTTTTGTAAGCATTTGATTAATATGAATCTCATTAAGTAGGGAAAGTTAATCTCTTTCTTTTTAAGTAGTGAGTTTGGGCATGAGCTTGACCCAACAAAAACTTTTGTGCTTAATAGTCCAGCACTCCCTTGGAGATGTTGAATTCAAGAGCAGTAGATGGTGGAGTGAACGGGAAGGGCAGAATTCCGAGACTCTATGTTCTACACAGATGCCAAGAGGTATAAAGAAAGAAGATAATTAGTAGGGGCAGAAACCATAGAAGCCAAAGTAGCGAGTAAAATACAAGATTTCAAGAGTTGAGAGATAAGCTGTTCCTGAGATGAAAATCTAGCTCTGTGTGAGACCATGGACCTCCCAACAGCAGACGTCTACAACTTAATATAACCTGAGTATATCTCCATCCTGCATTTGAAGAGGTTCACCTGTTAATGTTTAATGATAAACTACTTTTCTTAAAAACATCGATTTCATTGGTATTTCTAGAAACTAACGTTTCTGTCCTTCCTTAATTGATCACTATCAACTTTGGACTGGAATTGACTTGCTCCTATGTTTCCTTCCCTTTCTTTTTTTTTTTTTTTTTTTTCTCATTCTAATTTCAGAGATTTTTGAGTAAGAACAATTAAGTTACTCTTTTACCGAGATTAGTTTTTGGAGATAAATACAGGATTTGAGACTTGGCAGGATAAGGGAAAGTATCTCATGCCAGGACTAGACATATTTTTCCCTACTTCCAATCCTGACATGTGCTTACAAAGTACAGTTTAGAATCTGGGGAGAACCTCAGGCGAGACTTTCCTAAAATCCCAAAGTAAGTTTTATTTTAAATATTTTTGATGGATTAGGAAGTTACCATAGAGGTGAACATTATATAATGAGTCTGTAATGCTAACAGTGAATATGATTGTAATTAAGTGTGGGATCATTAATGACATAGAATACTACCAAACAATAGAAAGGAGGCTTAGTGCAATATAGGGGAATGAGCATCAGTTTTGATTTGTAAATCATTTAGCTCTTGACCGTACTTGTCAAATGACTCTACGAAGTCATTTAACCTCTTTGAGCCTCAACTTCCACATTTGTCATATTGGGATAGTGATAATACAGATAAATCATTTCATGTAGATAACATTAAATAGAGATTCACTATCTTCTTCCATTCTTGACCTGAGCGTTAAGTCATGAGATTGAATTTAAAAGGAAAAGACACAAACCCTCATTCTCTAATCTCTGCTACTCGAAGCATGGAAAGCAAGATTGGCAATGACCAGGAGCTGTTGAATACCACATTACCAATGGTTGGAGGTCATTATACTAAGATTAAGAGTGTTTCCCTGGAATCACTAAGTTATTTTCATAATTTATTTTCATAACTTCGAATTATAAATTAAAGATGAGCATTCACTGCTTTGCTAACTCTGCTATAAAATTTGACCCATAAGAAGAATAAGATGAGAAAAATCTGTTTTCTTAAGTATATTATACTCTTTGCACATTTTTTGAACGTGACAATATGCCTCATAATTTAAAGAAAATATGGGGTAGTAATGAGTCTAATAAGAAGAAAAATCTCTTTCTCAGACTTTGTATGAAAATGAAGTAAGGTATCTTGTCTAAGTCCCAGTATTTGAATTAACTTTAAAACCTAAAACATCTGTGTATTCACTGGATGTGATAAGGGTTTCAACTGATATTAATTGAATTAATTATTACATGTTGTTAATCTTTTGGCTGTCTCTAGAAGATTTATTTCCTTAAACATACCACATTATTTAATGTCACTGAATATGTTGATGGTGCTGTTCAAATGTCAAATAACTGCCAAAGCTCTAGGGGAAAGCTAGTTTTTCATGCATGTTTAAATTTCTAGTTGACTTCAACTCATCAAAAAGGAAAATCTAGCCTTTAAACCCTGTCATCTTGGACTTTACCTTACATTTGAAGGAAGGACTCTCCAGTAGAATATGGGACATACATAGTTATTTCTAAAGTGCAATTGTGTATTAATTAGAAACCTAATTAAGGTTGGATGTATACAAGTGAATGTTGGCATTCTTGGTTGTGGAAGGTTGAATTTTAATTACTCAGATTATCATTACATTATTATCATCAGTAACCACTGGTGAGTACCTACTATGCTTTAAGTAAATCTGCTTGCTGTCAGCAGGTAGAAAGACCCCCGTGTTACAGTAAAGATGTCTCTGTATCATGCTAAATTACTATGTTGACTTACAAAACATACTTGTGTAATGGGTGTATCATTTGGTATCATATAAATAGTCCTTTTAGAACTTGAAAATATGAATAGAACATCTGAGAGAGAGAGGGAGGAGAGAGAGAGAGAGAGAGACTGAGCACTAGAGGTATACTGGGTACTAAGTACAGTCTTAGGAAAGTAATTTTTCTGTGTTGCTCTGTGGAGTAGGTGAGGGAGGAACAGAGCTGAATGGGTGGGTATTACAGAGAGTAAGACTTCTACACATAACAAAGAACTTTTTCACTGCCTCATGAAATTGTGAATTTCCCAATACTGGACGCAATTACAAAGAAGCTCAATTTCTGTCTTCTTTTTTTCTTTATATTGTAGAACAGTAGCTTTCAAATTATTTACAATAAGAAATGATTCTTTCAAAGGGAACATTTGAAATGGAACACAAAATCCCAATATGTAAAAGCCGAGAGAAACAAAAGGCCATACATATGAATTTATTTTATAATTAACATGAATAATAATTACTGATTCATTTGTCAATCCTTGGTTTCAGGAGAGTCCTGATGTTGGTTTCCAGTCTGTTAAAATCTGGGTATTAGCATTTTTCAGTGTGTATAGCATTTGTTTCTTTGCATACTTCTTTGTTTAATTGTGAAATCTGAATCAAACATTGGAGATCCTTCTGATGCCCCGGAGTATAGTTCTAATATTAACCTTGGAGAGAAAAATCCTGCCCTGTATTGAGTGGGAGAGTGGAGAGTTGCCTCTGGTGTGTGTGAGGAGTGGCTGTTGACTGAAAAGAGGCACTGGTGATCTTTCTGAGGTGATTCAAAGTTTCTCTACATGGGTGAGATATCTCTATTTTTCTCTCTATCTCTATCCATTTAGTTATGACCTTGGTTGTGGTTATAATTATCAGAGACTTGAGACTTTTTTTATTGACGTGTAGTTGACATCTGTTACATTCATTCCAGGTATACAACCTACTGATTGGTCAAGTGTATTCATACATTATGCTACAGTCACCGCAAGGGTTGCTTCCATCTGTCACCATACAATTAGACACTTAAGATTTAAAAATAAACATAGCAAATAAATTAAAAAAAAATCTTTTGACAGTATAATACTATGCTTTTATGATCACTGCCCTGCCTAACACTAAAAATAGCTAATCTAGTTTAGGCCATCACTGGCATCTTTCTCCAATTTCCTCCTGCCACACTGGGCTCTCTCCAACTCCAACACGCGCATGCGTGTGCGCCTGCACACACGTCCAACACACACACTTATTGCTGCTCCAGTTTGAAAGCCCTAATTCTACTGATCAGTTATGCATACATGAGAATTAAATTTAGAATGTTTTGATTTCTGGAAAATTTGCATGAAGGGAAATCTTGTTTCCATTATCTGAGTTGAAATTGGTTCACTTAAGATTTTAATATACCAGAAAATCAATATTAAGAATTTGTTTTATATAATTTTATGCCTCCTTCAAATTTATAACTTCCAGAAATCTATTGACTTTCCAATGAATGTTTCAAGATGTGATGTTGTAGTTGGTATCAGACTCTGCACTGAGGAAATCTGCTTACAGGGTGGCATTGAACTCTTTTGATTTAATGAAATGACTTAAATTTATTTTTTAAACCTAAAAAAAGTGATGCAAAATTTAGCTTATTTATTAAATCATTGTGTTTTTGTCAAACTCATTGGGTGGCATAAAATTTACAGGTTTTATGATAACTTTTCATCAATAGTTTTTCACTACTTTTGTTTAATTAGGTATTTTCTTCACATTTTCAATAGGGAGGGAAATAAAAGTTTGGACGATAAGATAATTTCTGCTAAGTCAACCATCAGATGATCTATTTTATTCACAAATAAGACGACAGAAAGTTTTTGATTCCCTGGTCTCACCTTTATATTACTTTTGAAAAAAATATGATCTAATATCCCTTTTTTTTTCACGATCTAATTTTACTTTCACTATAATCCTGCAAAGTTAGCGTCATCACCATCATCTTGGAATCAGAGTAATTGAGACTTCAAGCTAGAGCTAAGGCAAAAACCTCAGTCAGAAGGGTCACAGCTGTCCAGGATATTTGCTGTTTGTTCATCATGCGCAAGGTATTGTTTTGATGGAAAGAGGGTGAGAAGGTGCCTATAGACTTTCAAGTCCCTTCAAGAGCTTTCTGTGTTCTCTCAAGGGATTTGGGTGGGGGATTGGTGACTCTTATGTGTTCCTAGTACTTTTTTTTTTTTTTTTTTAACTCTCAAAGTGTTGCCTAACTCATGATTCTGAACCATCTTGGGTGTGCTCTTTCACATGAGAAATCTAGAAGATTCTAGGAAGGAGAAAAAAAAAACCCCACAAATGAGAACTTGAGAATGGCACTTACTAGTGATTCTCAAAATAGGTTTCCGGGATCATCACCATCAGCATCGCTAGGTAACAGAAATGCCAGTTCTTGGGCGCCTGGGTGGCTCAGTTGGTTAAGCGACTGCCTTCGGCTCAGGTCATGATCCCGGAGTCCCGGGATCGAGTCCCACATCGGGCTCCCTGCTCAGCGGGGAGTCTGCTTCTCCCTCTAACCCTACCCCCTCTTGCACTCTCTTTCTCTCTCTCAAATAAAAAAAAAAAAAAAAAATTAAAAAAAAAGAAATGCCAGTTCTTGCCACCACCACCCCCCCCACCCAGTCTTACTAAATCAGATACTCTGGAGGTAAGACTCAGTGGTCTGTGTTTTATCAAGGCCTCCTGATGACTCTCATGCAGGTGAAGTTTGAGAACCCCTGCTGTGTGTTCTTAGGCTTCAGAGTATTTAGAAACTTAACCATTATTTCATAGAGAAATAAAAAGTGTAGAAAGATATAAATTCTAAGAGGTAGTCAATCTAATTGGTTTGTGAAGATTAGTGGAATAGAGAGTCTTTTGTATTTGGTCTTTCAGAAGGAACCTTTAGATCTCAATAAAAGCTTTGTTATGCCAGAGCTTTTTATTTTCAGAACAGTTTTGCTCTATGCTGAACTATGAGACCTCAAAAAAGTTTTTTGTTCTTCCTTTTATGTTAAATTCCTTATATCTCATGACTATAGAGGGACAACTAAATTGTGCATAGAACCTCATAAAAGAAAGCTCATAGCATTAAAAAGATGGCAGGTCAGTTAAGAAGAAATTGTCCTGGGTCCCCTTAGGTCAGAGTCAGATGTTACTTGAGGTAGTAGAGGAGGAAAGGGAAAGGTTAAAGTATTTTGAGTCATAATAGAAAGACTATTGAATAAAGTCAATAGCTATTTCTTGAGTTTTGTATTGACTCTTGTATGCCATTGACTTTTCTAGGCATTTTAGATATTTTAAGTAAAAATATAGACAAAGATCACTGTTCTGGTAGGTTATATTATATTCAGGGAGTCAGATTTATGCAATAAATCTTCTAAATAAATATATTATAAAATATGTTAGTAATTGATGATGTTGTGGAAGAAATTAAAAAAAAAGAAGACCCATTAAGAAAACCCTTTAGGGGGATATCGTGCTGCACTCCCAACTAGACATGTTATGGATCCTGTGCTAGGTCCCATGAGATAAGCCCTCCTTCAAGAGAATGTATTTGTTTAGCAGCTGTTGGCAGTGAATGTATTTGTGGAGGGTGCGGTGGCTCTCCCGTTACCAGTCCTCCCCAGTCCTGATGGAATTTCACATGTGAAAACGTATAAAAGGAAAACCCAAATTTAAGTTTTCTTTTAATGGGAACAGAGCTATTAGAAAATAGGATTTTCAAAACCAACTAAACAGACAATAACAATAAAAACAAAAATTAAACAGATACCTGAGAAAGCTTGTAAAGGGATGAAATGAGAGAATAGAGTCAGGGGCTGGGTTGAATTGAGCAGCCTAGACCTAGTTCATTAACAGTTTATAGTTGGATGCCTGTTTTATGTAATTTCTGGCTCCTGGTGCAAAAGGTGGCTGTGTTTTAACAGGAACCTCCTTCTCGCAACACACCTACAAAAACTAACGGATGCTGAACAGTAACTTTCAAAAATGCCTTCCATTCTTGGCCATTCCTCCCATTGCTCCTTCCTTTCTCTTGCTGACTGTGGGAATTAAATTTCATCTACTGATGGTTGATCCATGGTTCTTTAAGTTGTAGATGTCCTCATCTAGCAGGATTGAGTTCAGGGGCACGGATCTCTGTGGTGTGTCTTTTTAAGAAATGGGTATTAATACATCAATTGCCAAGAATACTGTCTTTATGAGAGATATTTTTGATGGCACATGTTCAAGTACCATACGAGCTTTTGTGTGGACATTTTGTAAGTTTTCTTTAAACAGATTTTTGAGGTATAATTTGCATACTGTTGCAGGTTGAATTGTGTCCCCCCAAAAGATGTTGAAGTCCTACTCCCCGGTACCTCAGAATGTGACCTTAACTGACACGATGATAGTTAGTTAAGATGAGGGCATAGTGGAGTAGGGTGGGCGCCTAATCCTATAGGATTGGTCCTTTTTATAAGAGATAGAGACGCACAGGGAAAGGTGATTGTGTGACAATGGAAAACAGAGACGGCGGCGATCCATCTCCAAGCCACAAATGTCAAGGATGCCAGCAAATGCCAGAAGCTGGAAGAGGCATGGGAGGATGATCCTCTGTAGGGTTCAGAGGGAACGTGGTTCTGCTGACACCTTCATTTTGGACTTCTAACCTCTAGAAATGTGAGACCATAAATTTCTGTTGTTTTAAGCCACCCAGATTGTGGTACTTTGTTATGGCAGCCCCAGGAAACTCATACACATACTGTAAAATTCAACAGTTGAAGTACAGAGTTCACTGAGTTTTAGTGCTGTACAGAGTTGTGCAGCCATCACCACAATCCAGTTTTAGAACACTTCCATTAGCCCAGAAAGGTTCCTCATGTTGATTGCTGTGTCTTCTTGTTCTACTTCACCTCCAGCCCTAGGCAACTACTAATCTGCTTTCGGCCCCCATAGATTTGGTTATTATGAACATTTTGTGTAAGTGGAATCATAAGACATATAGTTTTTTGCATCTAGTTTCTTTCAATTAGAATAATGTTTTGGGAGTTCATCCATGTGGTATAGTTTTTTTTTTGTTTTTCTTTTTTTTTTTTATTAAGTTAATTTTCTCCAAAGGCAGTCTACATGTAATGACAAGTCCTGGGGTCTGCATAATATACTTTTTTGGCCAACAAGAAAGTTTTGGAAGGAAATGTGAATTGTCATTATGACAGGACTTCAAACTCTATTAATAGTGTATCTAAGGAGACATTGTTCCTGCCTTTATTTATTTCTGTAGTTCTCAAACTTGAGCATCTGTCAGAATCACCTGGAGGACTGGTTAAAATGGAAATTGCAGAGTCACTTCTCTAGTTTCTGATTCAGTGGGTCTGTGCCAGGCCTGAGAACGTGCATCTCTAACCAGCTCCCAGATGCTGCTGCTGGTCCAGGGAGCATCCTTCGAGAATGACTGCTTTAACCAGAAGCCACATTTAGTGGTGGTAGGGCTCCTTTCTTTTTCGTTGCCATCAATTCCTGCCTTCTCAGTGACTTATATAATAAGTAGGAGAGATTACTGTTTCTTAACCCAGAGTGGCCTCCAGTCCACATACATCTCTGAAAGCTCCATTTAAGTTTTGATAACTATCATCCATGCCCACTGTGGAATATTGCATCTCCTGAGAGCTTTTGGTTTGCAGGATAAAATTTAAAAATCAATCAGCTTAATGTCATCTCTGTGCTGCATGCCTTCTTGAGATCATAGTCACTTGCCCTATTTTAAGGAAGTCTCAGATCCACAAGGCTGCTGAGAATTGCTAGCAATTTTTTTTCTTCTTTTTTTCAACCAGCAAGCTAGATTGAGACCCAGTTGCTTAAATGCACACAGATTGGTCAAAGTCTCCAGTGAATCAGTAATAAATGACATTTTCTTGGAATCATAGGCATGCCATTAACTTCATTTTGCTTGTCTGTGTTTTGCCCCTTTATCTCTGGTCTAATTGAAAAAACAATCTGAATCATATTGTCTCTTCCATGTAGTGTGTGACCTCGCAGCTGCTAGTGTAGATCTGTTGTTATAGTAAGAGTAAGTACTTCAAATAATACTAATTAAAAGCATTTTACAGTGAAAGCAGACCATTTGTTCAGTGATAGGTGTGAATTTTGTGAGGTCTGAAGCATATCTATAAGGAGAGGGAGGGCATCCTTCTTTAAAGAAAAGAATTCATAAGAATTTTATATTTTATAACAACATACAATTTCATATTAAGTAGATATTTAGAATGAATAGGGCAATCATAACCCATTAAAGACAATAAAAGCTCACACAATCTGGAGAAATTACTTTTACTTCTTTAACCGCCTAACATACCTGTGTCCTTCTTTTTGTCTTTACAGTTTGGGGCTGTATACTCTTTGATGGTATCTACCTCTGACGTGGATTCTGTCATATGTTTATACAGAGAACAGAAAGTAAATATTGTCCTTTCTCTAGCAGGGTTGATTGAAATTTGTCTTTTATTACTGAAAGTTCAGGAAAGTTTGTTTCAGCTTCAAACCTCATCGTCAATAACAAAATGCTAAGACACAGCCCATCAGGGAAAAATGAAACACGCAGCTTCACCCACCAGCATTCACTTTTTAAAAGAGAACTGCTACAGGCGTAGACACAAATTCTGCTAAAGTTAGTTTCATGTAATTTCCACCAAGGGAAGAAAAAAGATGCACGATATTTGATTATTACACATAATCGCATTACTGAGCACATTGTGCACAGCCGAGAATTTTTTATTAGACTTCATTAAGAACAAAATCCTCCACTTACAACTTTATATCTCAGGATCGGATGAATCCTACAGAAGAACTTTCACTCCATGCATTTGAATCACCGTTTCCCCTCCTCAACTACCGTAAACTTCTTTGCTGGGCCACAGAGGACACGTTTTTGTGGTGGCATGATCTGCAGCCTGGTACCTTTCCTGCGCTGACTCCAGTGGGCTGGCAGTGTTCTGGGAGGCCGTTTCTGCACTCGCGCTCGCAATAACTTCACTTGATGCAAAAGTTATGGGAGCTTCAGCAACGTATCTTACCGAACCCATGTCACAAGTATTCCCAAGTCAGCTCTCTCTTACTTACACGCCAAAGATGCCCCTAGGCTCTCGAAGGTTATCTGACAACATTCTCATTTGAGAACATCTCATGAGAGAGACACATCTCTCACATGAGAACATTCTCATTTAATTGCAGAGAAACAAGCTCACTTTTGGAAATTTTACAAAAGCACCTGGCTATGCGATCCGATTGCCATGGCTCTGCCCCGTTCCTAGGGCTAAACTCTTACCCAAATAGTGAGTCTCTATGAGGGCGCAAGTACACTGACTTCAGGGCAACTCCACCTCCATTTTTGCTAAGAAAAATAGCTTAGGAGTATGCTGTCAGAGAGAGAGAGAGAGAGAAGAAAAAGAAGATTTTTCAGATGGGAGAAATAATGCATGTAAATGAGGAGAGGAGGCTTAATTCTAATTATCTTTTATAAAGTTGTCCTGACTAGACCTGAAATGACAATCAGAGACGTAGGGCTTTCTGTGATTTTTTTTTTTTTTTCTGGTATGTTTTTTGAGAATGATTAGGGAGGACTAGATGAGAAAAGAGACTTGATTAAGACCCTTGAGGCCTGTGATTATGTTTCATATTTTAAGAGGAAATTAAAATTGTGGAAAGCTCCTGTCTCAGTCAGCTTGGGCTGCCATAAAAAATACCATAGACTAGGTGGCTCAAAAACCAGAAATTTTTTTTCTCACAGTTCTGGAGGCTGGAAAGCCCGGGGTGAAGGTCCAGCAAGATTTGGTTCCTGGGGAGAGCTCTCTTCTTGGCTTGCAGGTGGCTGTCTTCTCTCTCTGTCCTCTCATGGTGGAGAGAGCTATTCTTCCTCCTCTTCTCTTGAGACCACAGTCCTGGGGCACCTGGGTGGCTCAGTTGGTTGGACATATGCCTATGGCTCAGGTTATGATCCTGCAGTCCTGGGGTCTTGGGATTGAGCCCTGTGGTGGGGGGAGGGGGCGTCCCTGCTCAGCAGGGAGTCTGCTTCTCCCTCTCCCTCTGCCCTTCCCCCCTACTCCTGCTCTCTTTCTCTGTCTCTCAAATAAGTGAATAAAATCTTAAAAAAAAAAAAAGACCACAATCCTATTGAATTAGGGCCCCATCCTTAGGACCTCATTTAACCTTAATAACCTCCCAAAGACCCCATGTCCAAATACCATCACCTTAGGGTTGGAACTTCAACATAAGCATTTTGGGGGTACACATTCAGTTCATAACAGCTTAAGAGAAGAGATATGGCATGATTAAAATGGGGACTTGGAAAGATGAGTGTCTCTGTGTCGGGAATAGATTGAAAGTCAATGTTGGAGCTCCTGTCCCATAGTTCTGCTCTTACACAATTTCCATTTTTTCACTACCTATAAACCACTACAGAGCTTTCCCCAAATTAATTTTTTTTAAAAAGTGCTCCTTTTCTTAGGCTCTCTAAATATTTTAGAAGGTCTAAAAGTAAAAATTTTACCTTGCTTATTTTTATCATTCCTTCTGTATTAGATGACCAACAAATTTTTCTTAAAAGAATCTGTCCCAGATGTATTTTCCCACCAGAAAGAGCGCATGCAGACACCTGAAGAATACATTATGCATGTGGCAGAACTCAAAATATTGTCATTATCTGTCTTTCTTTTTTTAAGCCTGTGTTCATTTAACAAACACTTAGGAGCCCCTTTTATGTGCCAGGTGTTACGGATGCATCTGTGAGCAACACAGACTAACATCTCTAGCTTTGTGGAGATTTACATCCTAGGATAATTTTTTTTTCTGAAAACAAACAAAGCATTGTCATTTTTTCTTGGTTAGCTAGCGTTTATCTGGTTTTAAAATTAGTTTAGCCTTGGAGTGAAATTTTTCTTTTATAATTAAATGTAAGTTAGATATTAGCTCCTATTCATAGTCAAGTCAGAGTGGCTTTAAGTTACAACAATAATCTGCATTTAAATAGAAACCCTTCCTGCCAGCATCTATGGCAGAGCATGAAAAATATCATTTTTACAAAGGGTATTGTTCTGAATATATAACTTACTATATAATTAAATATAAGAGCGTTTTAGATTTTTACATCACTCAAGCAAGCGGATTTTTCACATTAAAACTACTGGGCTTTTTGAATAAGAAAAATTAGCAATTCTGAGCCATTACAGTTGCTTTTTCAAATTTTAAGTTCTAGAAGGTGTATTTTGCAAGATAATGAAGGTCACCCTATGTAATAATGAGACTGAATTCCAAGTCGATACCTTGAAGTCAGACTTCCTGCTGATACCAATATTTAGGGTCTACGTTTCACAGATGTGGACTGCGTTCTGTCAGTACACACTGGAATACTCCATTCTCCCTGAGATACTTTTTCTCCAAGTATTGCTATTGCTATGCCTTTCAACAGATCAGAACATTGAGATCAGAAAAGCATGACTTCTGGGGCGCCTGCCTGGATGGCGCAGTCGGTTGAGCGTCCGACTCTTGGTTTCAGCTCAGGTCATGATCTCAGGGTCCTGGGGTTGAGCCCCCTGTCAGGCTCCCTACACAGCGGGGAGTCTGCTTGAAGTTCTCCCTCCCTCCCTCTCTCTCTCTCAAATAAATAAAATCTGTAAAAAAAAAAAAAAGAAGAAGAAGAAGAAAAGCATGACTTCTGTCAATTTTATTCCTAGTAGGTGTCAAAGTCAGCATTAGAATTAGCTCCACAAATAATTTTAATTAACAAAAGCAAATTATTGTGCAATAAAAACTGAAGTCTCCGTGGTAAAGCAGAAATAAAGAAAATAGTTCTGTTAAAAATATGTGTCAGGAAAAAGCCATAGCAGCTGGTCCCCTAACTTCCTGTGTGCCCCTAGAACCCTGGAAAAGGAATGATGTGTTGAGTTTCACTTTTTTTTTTCCTTTGAGGGCAGTAGGCCTATTGGTTCATGAAGAGAGGTATGACTTTGATAGAAAGTATTATGAACTGAAGCTAAGAGAAACCATTTTGATTAGCAGTGTTTACCACCACCACCCCAATGGCTGTTTTTAATATCATTGGAACTTGGGGCACCTGGGTGCCACAGCTGGTTAGCTGTCTGACTCTCGGCTCAGGTTGTAATCTCAGGGCTGTGAGATCGAGCCCCGCTGGGGCTCTGCGTTCAGTGCAGTCTGCTTGAGGCCTTCTCTCCCTATCCCTCTGCCCCGGCCCTGCTTGCTCTCTCTCTCTCAAAACAAATAAATCTTCGGGAAAAAAAAAAAAAAGATATCAATGGAAGTCAAGGGCTTAACACTACATTGATGTTAAAGTCATTTTTCTGGGTGTCCAGAGACAGAGAGGGTTCTGGTCTGTGTAACTTTCTGATTATCTGTAGGTCAAGAATAATGATTAGTGTCATGTCTTAGAAGGGCTTTCATTGTTGCTTTGAGTTTTAAATGACAGAATATGAGTGAAAATCTTTTGCCCATAACAAGTGCAATGCAAATGCTAATTACTATTATTTTCCTCAGTGTTCTCTGGGCTTAAATTGCTTCATCCTAAACTGAGGTTTTGAAATGGGACAGGTATCCAAGATGTCATAGACAAAAATTAGAAAAGAAACAGAGAAATGAGCTGGGGGCCCTACAGCCGTGCTCCCCAAACGTTTCGACTTAAGGGATCAATAGAATTTGATATCAAAATCTGGAAAGTGTCACAGGGCTGCCCATTTTTAAATTTTGTTAACAAAATACATTTTTGAAAAGGCTACTGCCTTGATTATCCACTCCCATTTCACAGGAAGGACATAGACTAAAGAACAGACCTTTAAATTGAACATATTTGGCTTGCTAAAATACCTGTTATATTTGTCTTTATTTTTCTCCATTTTCCTAAGGCAGCTGGGCACTTTGGTATGAGTTGACTGGTATTTTGGAACTTCTGCTATAACCCATGGGCGCTCCTCTCTTGGAGCAGCTCCCTCTAGGTCACGTCTACCTTAGAACAGAGCTGCCTAATTGTGCCTGCCAGGCAGGTCGGGGCTCGGTCTGCTGTGCCAGGAACAGTGGACCTCACACCTGCTGTCAACCCTTCTAGATAGGCAGCCCGCATTTTCATAGGGGGGGCCCTAAGCATACATCCAGGTAGGGCCTTGCCTTTTTCCTTGGCAAGTATTTCTGAATTTGTTCAGATATTCAAAAAGAGCCCAGAGATCATAAAACGTAATGAAGTTTTAGCGTCTTTTAAACAACATGACTCTGTACCTTAACAAGTGCTTTACTTTATTGAATAGGGGAGGGCACGCCAGGTTAACTAGATAAGATAAATATCTTAGCACCCTGATTAGGAGCGTCCCATTGATACAGTATTTCTGTCCCCAAACAAAGGTTTTGTTGCTGGTATTGTCGATTTTTAGAACACGGGTATTAATTACCTAAACAGCAGACGTACAATACTAATGCTGAGCCGTGACTCCTCTCTTCTTCTCCTTCCTGAGACTCAGTCTTCTGTATCTGTTCCCTTCTGATTGGTTCGGAATTTGTTTTGAAGGGAATGCCTGTTGTGTGCGTGTGTGTGAAATAAGCAGGATGCCTTTTTTTCAATATTGTTGGAAGGCTTGTAGTGGTTAGAAGCTAAGAGACAAAAAGCTAAAATAAAATAGGAACCGAATACCCTCTCACATTTGGGGCCCATACTGAGCATTTTGGAGCTGATGGGGTGGTTCTGACATCAGACACCTATGCATATCTTATTGTTGTTTTTTTTTTAAAGATTTTTTTAATTTATTTGACAGAGAGAGAGACAGCGAGAGAGGGAACACAAGCAGGGGGAGTGGGAGAGGGAGAAGCAGGCTTCTTGCCGAGCAGGGAGCCCGATGTGGATGCGGGGCTCGATCCCAGGACTCTGAGATCATGACCTGAGCCAAAGGCAGTCGCTTAACCAACTGAGCCACCCAGTCGCCCTATGCATATCTTATTGTTCTCTCTCAACCAGTGGGAAGAGAAAAAAAAAAAAAACAGGGAGAGCCCCCCAGTCCTTTGAAAGGTATAATGGGGAGTGATGCGCATTTGTTCACATTTCAGTCATCCAGATCTTTGTCACGTGCCCACCACTGAGTTGGCAAAGCATTCTGGGCAATGCAGTCTTGTGCTGGGCGGACATGTGCGTTGCTGAAATTCAGAAGTTGTAGTTTGAGAGGGAAGAATGAATATTGGTAGACAATACGGAGCCAGTTACCTGTGTTAGGGAGCACTTCTTGCCATGGATTATTTTGAGATGACAACATCATCAGCAAAACAAAGATTAAATGGGATGGGGTGGGGTGGGAATATTTTTGAGTGGTGACCCATTCATTTTTTAATGGTGTGATTTTAAATTGGAAATGTCATTAGATACTAAAGCAGCTGTTCTCCAAGTCTTCTCTAGGGATCCTTGCAGGTTCCAGAGACCAGTTTCAGAGATTGTGCAAGATGAAAGCTATTTTCATACTAATTGTAAGAAATCGTTTGCTCCTTTTTATTCTCATTCTCTCACGAATGAGCAGTGGAGTTTTCTAGAGGCTTTGCCATATGTGTGATATCATTGCTCTGAAGGATAATGGAATGTGTGCTTGTCTGTTCATCTGCTTAAACACTTCTCAGTTGTAACTTCTAATACAATATAACTTAGATTAAAAAAAAAAGCTTTTTGGGTTTTTTTACAAATTTTAAAAGTATAAAGAGGGCGCCTGGGTGGCTCAGTCGTTAAGCGTCTGCCTTCGGCTCAGGTCATGATCCCAGGGTCCTGGGATCGAGCCCCGCATCGGGCTCCCTGCTCAGTGGAAAGCCTGCTTCTCCCTCTCCCACTCCCCCTGCTTGTGTTCTCTCTCTCGCTGTGTCTCTCTCTCTGTCAGATAAATAAATAAAATCTTTAAAAAAAAAAAAAAAAAAAAAAAAAGTATAAAGAAGTCCTATAACCAAAAAGCTTAAGAATTGCTATCCCGAAGCATAATGCATTTTATCTTTAGACTCTAAAGCCCAGCCTAATTCTTTAGTAAGGCATTTGGTTATACAAATGAAATGAAACTATTTTTTACCTCAGAGTTTAGCATCAAACTCTGGAAAAATGTTCACATGCTTGTAGGAAAGTTTTTTGGGGGGTTTTACTTCCAGTATACGATGTCATTTCTCAGCAGCACATTTCTAGCATTTTTTGGGGTGCTCAAAATCAAATCATGAATAGAAAATGGCAATTGCTTTTCAACTTTTCTTCTCTTAAGAAAAGAAAAATCTCTTTTTATCAACAAGGTTAAAGGTTTACAGAGAAGTTTAGGATATTAGTGTTCATTCACTCTACCTGGTGTGTGTTGTGGGGGAAAAAACCCACTTTTATGTTCTACAATGACAGTTAACTTGAGAATTTCTCAAGATTTGCTCAGTCTGACAAAAAAGAAGCCATTCAGCTAGACATAAAGAGGCAGGCTTTTCATTTTGACCCTACATTTCAGTATGTCAGTGGTGTTTTAAATGCTAAAATTACTTTGCTAAGAACTTCCTGAGAGATTTGAGAATTGTTACCCCTCTTAGAAGCTGTATAGTAAGTAAATTTTGCCCTCGGCTTTGATATTCCTGATAGTTCTGTACTTGAATATTTTTGGTTTCCTTCTCAAGAAAATTATGAAACCTTTGATTAAGAAACACAGATGCACCCATTACCGTACAAGACTTTGAGGGAGCACTTCCAAATTATTTTTGTATCTACATTAAGGGACGGGGAAGAAATCTGGACAGCCACTGGGGATTTAGTGGAAGCTAAGTATCAACCAGTGCACAAGAGCAGTGGTAAGGCATACTCCCAATTCATTCTCAAATGAAGAGCAGAGAAACAGTTTGTCGTTTGTTCTAGGAAAAGAAATGCCTTTCTCTTGCCATTATACCAGATTCTTAGACAAAACACGAACAGTATAGAATGAATATTTTTGTCTTCAGTTTCCCTTATTTCATCCTCTTGTCTTATCTAATTACAGTAATTGCCAAGCCATAGGAACAAGAACACTTTGAAATTTGCAAGACCTTACCACAATAAAGCGTGAATTTTATAATTTACATAGTACACTGAAATCTGTGCTACAATGCCGCAGCTTCTCCACATTCAGACAAAATTTACCAGGACTGAATATTGGGTATTTTGTGGGAAATAGACATATTGTTTGTGTGTACATTTCATGATGAAATTTTTGGGGTTTGGACTCATAGGTTCAGGAATTAATTTGGTTTTCATAACGTGGTCAGTAGATGACATGGGGTCCTTGAGACAGAGTCAGACTCTGATTCTGGACCCGATCAAGACTCAATGACCGGACTCAACGTGGACCTGATCCGTAAAAGGAAGCTGAGTGTATTGGATAACAAATTTAACCTGCCTGTGTCTCAGTTTCTTATCTTTGACTTTCTAGATCTGCAATATTGGGCAAATCACTTATCCCGTGTCTCAGTTTTGCCATCTAGAAAATTGGGATATCGAGGGCTGTTGGATGGATTGGGAGAACTAGTTTACATAAAGTGCATAGAACAATGCCTGGCTCATAAGCACTATAAACATGTTACTACTATTATTGTTATCTGTAAAGGGAGAAGATGGTCAAGGTAAGCTCTGAGACTTCTTCCAGCTCTAATATTTTTATTTAATTGAAGGAGTAGAAAGACAGACTCAAAGTGCCACATTTTTGTGGAAAATCTCATCAGATTTATGTTGGCTTGTTATGGTTCATACTGTTGTTTGTATACAGTTCCCCCTGCCCCCATATCCCAGACCTGCCTTGTGCTCAGGGGCCACACTGTCCCCCTGCTCCTTGGAGGAAGCTCCTTTCCTCAGGTTTACAAGATTAACACAAAACCTCCCACCCAAGTCCTGTTCTGGGTCCCTGCCTGGCTCCCTTTCAGGTCCCCCCCTTACTGTCTCAAGCCACAGTTTCCCTCAAGCTGGGAACCTTTCCCAGAGTTCCTTCATCTCATGGGACACAGGGACCTGACCTGGGTGCCCCTGCACAGACAGCCAAGTGCAGCCTCCAGTGCTTCACACAGCTTAACACAAGGTGTGAGGACGCACATTTCCACATTTAAAATTAGTTCATAGGTTCTTCTTAGCAACTTACTCCTTAAGCCTCTCCAGAGCCCACCTTGCCCAGATGAAAATATAGCCCTCCTTAAAGGAATTGATTTTAGCATCTTTTCCTACTGAGATTTCAGGATCCCTTCCTCCAGCGAAAGAGCTAGGAAAACAGCAGGTGTTCCTTAACAACCCAAGAAAATTTAGATTAAGGTGAGTCTCCACGCCCAGCCTCGAGATTCTTTTGCATTTTGATGCAAAGCTAGTTGTCTCTTCTTTGTCTCCATTGTGTGGATTCTAGAAAAGGATCTTTGCTTGGGTCTTGTATAACAAGAAGCTAATTAAAAGTATGTTTTTGTTTGTTTGTTTGTTTGTTTGTTTTTGCCAATACAAACTGCCTTCAAAGGAAAATTCAATTTTCCATCCATACACACACACTGGCAATGCTGGAAGCTTTTAAAAAAGAATGGCTTTTAAAAAGAATGGCTATTGACATTGTGTGTGTGTGTATATTTGTGTGTTATTCATATTTACTTAACGAATTTCATTCAAAATTTTGCCCATAGTGATTGGCTTTTGCCCATACAAACCTACCTTCCAACCATGGATTTATGAATTTTTTTTAACCTTATAACCAGAAGCCTACTGTATGTGAATATGTGTTTGGGGAAGGGGGCAGGGAAGGGGTATGGTGTGATGGAGAGACAATGAGATCATATACTTTAGGAAGACATTAAGATAATATAATTCCTTTAAAAACTAAAGACCCTTAACATAGTAACTTCTGCCAAGTATTTTTCCCCTTGTTAACTTCTTATTTTGAAACAATTTCAAATTTACAGAAAGTTCCTTTATACCCTTCACCCAGATTCCCCAATGGTTAGCATTTTATCATATTTACCCTTTTCCTGAATTTTTTGAGAATAAGTTGCAGACATGATGCCCATTATCTTTTTTATTTCTCCCCAACATTTTGTCAAGAAAGTTTTCAAACATACAGAAACATGGAAAGAATTTGCAGTGAATGCCTCTAAACCCAGTGCCTGATTATTTTTCCATGACATTTTACCAAACTTGGTTCATTACACATCTGTTTTCCATTTATGTGTCCATCCTTCCATCCCATTGCTTTTTGAACAACTTTACTGATGTATAATGTACAAACCATAAAATTCATCCATCAAGTAATTTTAATCCACAGTCAAATCATAGGAAGTCATGGCGTAGTTTGGTAAATTCTATCAAAGTGGCCCATTTCTCAAGGTAAGTTCCTCTCATCTTATAAAAGGAGACTGATCTCTGATAGGGACCCTGACCTGTAATCCAGGACCTGCTTCTCCCTGATGGTTGGAGTCTCAGAAAATCAAATTACTCTCTCTGAATCTCAGTTTTTGGAAATCTGGAATGAGGCCATTTTGACCCATTGATCAATCATTTTCTTGTGGCCCCAAAATGCAGAAATTCTCAACGTGAGTGTCCCTGTTTCTCCTTACTCTGCGCAGTGTACTGCATTACACCTTTTGTTTGCTTTCCTCAGAATTAATCCTGATGACATCATGGGGAGCAAGTTAGCCTGAACATTTAAGGGGATAAAACACTCATGCCTTGAGGACTCTTCTAGAGCGAATCATTTATACATAGCATTTGCGGCATTCTTCTGTGAAATGGAATCTTGCTGTTGCTAAAGCAGAAGCCTGCTGGTAAATGCTCCAACTGTACATATTACCCAGCTGGTGGCTGAATTCTGACTATTGAGCTGCCTAGAATTGGAATAATTAATTTTCCTGGAGAAAGTACATTGTGTTGTAGCTTTTTGGATTTGTGACTGTAATCTGTAATCACCAGGGAATTTATTTAGAATTGCAATTATACTAGAGTTAGTAATTTATAGTAGAGATGGGAGTTTGCTAAATAGGAGGCATAGAGCTGTGAGTTCCCATTAATAGTTTTGTGAGCTTTGTATAATACCCAAGCTGTTAGCAAAGAACTATTAGCTAAATAGTTCATGTTCGTCTTATCTAATGAAAGCAGAACCTAACGTGTTTACCTCAGGAGTTCTCCCATTTATTTAAAATACAGTTTTCTTTTGGATGAAAAGGGAGTGTTACTATAAAAGCTTGTATTTTAAAGAAGTGTGATTATGAATAATAGCTTCCTAGATATATAGCATTGTGTTTTTTAATATATTCCAGTAATATGATTCTTCTTATTGTGCCTAAGAAGTAATATTCCATCCTCTTTTAAATACTGTATCTTGAAGGAAAGAACATGTGAATTGACTGCTTTTTAAAATTATGCATTTTCTTTGGATAAAAATAAGGGTTTTTTTGGAAAAAAAAAAGAGTATTCTTACTAATATGTAGCAATTATTTCGAAGAGATGCTCATACATAATTATGTAGATTACTCATAGATCAGCCAAGAAAGTAGACATGACTAATGGGAAATCATCAAAGTTGCCAAGAAGCCTTTATCTTTTAGTTCACTATAGCCCTCATTACACTTTGCAACCCTTTAACACATTTGTGGTTATAATTCCGCAGAATTGTGTAATTTATAAAATTGTATTGTACGTAAAATTGTTGCTCATGTGATGAAGAATGACTGTTTTTTAAAAAAGAAAATTATCTTGTTCCATATCAATATTATAAGATAAAATGTCATATTTGATAATAACTATAATGTGGTGAATTTGCATCCCAGGTTAATGGAAGTTCTCAGCTGCTCAACAAGGGCCCCAAGAATCAGAGATGTTTTAGAAATCAGAATTCTGTTTAAGAAGTTAATTCAGTGCCTATGCAATATAGAATGGAACATCTCTAGTGGAATCAAGCAGTGTATTAATATTTCTGCAGTAAAACATAAGGATATTCCTTCTATGTGAGATGGATAGACTTTAAGTAACATCCTGTCAGTGTGGAAGTTAATTATCAGTTAACACAATTTGGATGAATGCAAGTGTCTCTGGTTTTCACAGTTTTTGGATTTTAGAATTGCAGATAAGAACTGAGGACTTACGGTAAAATAATTGGTATTTCATGGTGTATTTTTGGGTGTGTTCTGCGGAGCTTCTCCAGAGAAGCCATTTAAGCTAAGTATTATATTCTGTGAACATCAAAAGTGAAATGTAAGGCAACAGTACTTTTTAAAGGATTTTACATATGTTGTTTCTGTTGGAAGTATGATCTGCTTTCAAATTGACAGAGTTAAAATAGGCATATCCCAATTACAGCTTTGTTCATTAATATATTTGAGTCCTTGTCCTAATTTTTTCCTTTCCTTAAATTCAATTCAACATATGTGGAAATTCCTGCAACTTTTCTATAAACTCGTTGTTCATAAACTAGAGAATAGCAGTATAATAAATGAATATCATTATTATTTAAAATAAATATTTACTTCCTTTTTCTTATGGAGGATTTTACTTGAGATTATTTTGAACTAAATGTCTACAACTAAGCTAAAGAAATAAACCTAGATAGATGTATAATATCTTTGGGACCAGAAATCCATGGTTAGTTATTATAAAAAGGAAAAATTTGACAATCTTTAGTAAATAGAACTATTGGTTATTTGAAAACAAATATTGTCCTGAGAGTTGTTATAAGCAAGGAGCATAAAAATGGTCTCTATAAACTTTTCATTGAAGGGAATTAAAGATTAAATACTGAAGTAAAATAGACTTTCTGACATGTATTGATTTGAATATAACTCATGTAAAGGCAAATAAATAATATTAAGAGATCATTCTGTCTAACCTAGAAGAATGCAGTTAATGCAGGCTTGGGTTCTATTCTTAGGCTTTTAAGAAAAAGAAAGAAAACAATCTTTGAGACAGGGGGACACAAATACCCATTAAATTACCTTTGAAGGCAGTTGAAAAAGACTGTAATTACATCTATCTTACTTAAAATCAGAGAGGTTTAAATAGATCTTAGCTTTTATATGCGTGAATGGGGGTGCTAATTTGACTGTTTTTAATTAATGCATATATCCTACATATCACATATTATTTATCAGTTTATTAAAAATGGAATTAATCTCAAATAACTATGGTGAAAGTGCATACAGAATACTTAGTAAATGTTTGTGGATGGATACATGAGTAAATACAGTTAAGTGACAGTCTTTGTAACTCTGGAATCATGAAATCACTATATAAACTTATTTTTATTTCATTCCATGAAAACTAACAATTCAAGCTTTAATTATTTATTGAACATAAATTATTTATACTGCAACTGACAGAGAGGATAAAGAAATATTGAAATTCAAATTTTAACATTTCTTTCTATATAATAACTTAGATCTAATATCATAGGTATACATGTGCATTGAACACTCTAAAATAATTGTATATGAATACTTATTTCTAGAAACACTGAGCTAGAGGCTGCCAGGTAGAAAATATACTGATTATTTGGTGTATATATAAAAATTACAAATATTATAATACTCTTTGAACCCAAAATTCCACTCCTTAGAATTTATTCTTCAGGTATACTTGCATAAGTGTTCCTGTAGCCATACTTATCAAAATATTTAAAATCACCTCAGTGACCACCTTTTGAGGGTTGATTAAATTAATTATGCTGCATTTATAAAATGCAATTCAGTATAGCAATAACAATATAAAAAAGCTTTCCCTCTACTGAAATATTAAATGTAAAAAAGCTAAGTGCAGAAACATATGTGTATTATGATACCATGCATATAAAGAGAGTAAGTAGAAAATATCTACATTTGTCTATATGAACTTTCTATGAACAGAATTGCTCTGAGGAAGGAAAATAAGAAATTACAGCATTTATCTGTTGGAAAGGATGTGTGTGAACTGAGCATAGACATAGACGTGGGAGGGACACTTTCACTATCTACCATTTTACTTTTTGAGGCATACCATGTGATTGTATTATTATTACCTTTACAATGAGCAGTTTTTAACAAGTGTTATGCTTAAATTTCCCCACTTGTGCATTCAAGAAATGAATCATTTGGAGCCTCCCTGTAGTGTGTCTCTGTGTAGTGGGGACTGTCAGAGAAGATACTATAGAAGAATAGGTCTTGTCTTATGGGCTGAAAATGGGAAAGATCGGCTTGGCTTTTTATCTTTCAATAAAGCAAGATGTGGTGAATTAATAATATTCCATAGCTTAAGAATCTACTTAGATTTAGAATCTGCCCTAGAGAAAAATAGACTTTTTTGATTTGTATGATAGATTTTAAAACTGATGGTGAAGTTTATATTTCTACATGAATATTAAAGGATTTCATTAGGATGGATGAGCTAAGAATAAATCAGAACAAGAAATTAAGACTATTAAAATGTTATGTGAATTAGAAAACTAGTTTTTTTAATGCTTGTGTGCTCAGTCCTGTGTCGTGAATTGATCAAGTACTTGAAATACTTAGATTAGTTTGCTCCCTTACTGAGTCTTTGTAGCTCTGTATTGGAACATTTCATTGCATAAACTTTTATGATTAAAAATATCTTTATAATTGATGGGTGTCTGGCTGGCTCAGTCGGTAGACCATGTGACTCTTGATCTCAGGGTTGTAAGTTCGAGCCCCACGTGTATAGAAAATACTTAATAATAAAATCTTTAAAAAAATCTTTATAATTGAAACCCAACCTTTATATGCATATTCTACATACAGAGTAACTTGTGTTCCAAAGTTTTTATTAGTCCTTTAATCTGTTAATCAAGGCAACTACCACAAGGGCATTTACATATGTCTCTCTTGCAAATAAAACCAGTGTTGGAGCATCTTATGGAGAATTTATGTAGGTTGACAATTAAGAGTTTAGAGACCTAAACAAGATATAACAATTGAAGAGGGCTTAGGAAAAGATGGCAGAGGAGTAGGGGACCCTATTCCAGCCATCCCCGGAATTGAGCTGGATATCTACCAGACCACTCTGAACACCCACGAAATCAGCCTGAGATATAAGAAGATAGATCTGGATCTCTACAAACAGTAATCGCAGGTGGTTTCTTTCCAGGTACGAAGCGGGGAGCCATGATTCCGCAGACAGATAGCAGAGGATAAATGGCAGTGAGAGGGAGCCTGGCCATGGGGATCCTACACCGCCAGTGAACAATAGCCTCCTGCGCTGGGGACGGGGCACAGACTCGCAGACTGGTAGCGGCAGGGAAAGCACTTAGGGCAGCCCCCCCGACGGAAACCAGAGCTGCAAGGCCGCGCGTGCAAACTGGGGGCGGCTGGCAGTTTTAGAAGCACAAAGGGCAGAGACGTGCCCCAACCTGGAGGTGAGGACTGGGAGCCCTGCTGAGGGGCGCACAACCCAGGACTGCAGTTTATAGCAGCACAGACAGAAATGGAGATAGGGTGGCCTGGAGAACTCACTGAAGCACAGACTGCGATCTATCTGCTCTAAGGCAGATGGTTGGAAACGGTCTCTTCTGGTCTGACTCTCAGAAGAGATGCAGAAAGCTGCCAGGGAAAGCTGCCAGAGAACAGAAGCCCCCAAAAACCGGTTTCCACTGAGCCCATCCCCCGCCACAGGGGGTAGGACAGCTCTGCCCAAACAGGGTTGCCTGACTAACAGTGCGGCAGGCCCATCCCCCAGAAGACAGGCCAGGAGAACAAGAGGCCAACAACCCTAAGGTCTGTAGAAAACAGGTGCATCTTGCTTGGGTTGTGGTCAATAATTTGGACTCTGTACATTGCCTCAACCACCCATCAGCAGAATGACTAGGAGAAGGAACCCCCAAAATAGGAAAGACTCAGAGATTATGACTTATGCCACAGATTTACAAATGGATTCGATATAACCAAGATGTTGGAGATGGTATTCAGGCTAGCAATTGTGAAGAAGATAGCTAGAATGGAGAAATCAATTAATGGCAACATAGTGTCTCTAAGGGCAGAAATGAAAGCTGAATTGGCAGAACTTAAAAATGCTGTCAATGAGATCCAATCTAATCTAGATAATCTAACAGCTAGGGTAAGTGAAGCAGAAGAATGAATTAGTGACCTGGAAGACCACTTAATAGATAAAAAGGGAAAAGAGGAGGCCAGGGAAAAACAACTCAGAATCCATGAAAATAGAATCAGAGAAATAAGTGACACCATGAAGCATTCCAATGTCAAAATTATTGGAATTCTGGAGGGGATGGAGAGAGAGAGAGAGGACTAGAAGATATATTTGAGCAAATCGTAGCTGAGAACTTCCCTAATCTGGGGAATGAAACAAACACTTGTGTCCTAGAGGCAGAGAGGACCCCTCCCAAGATCAAGGAAAACAGGCCAACACCATGGCATGTAATAGTAAAACTCGCAAATATTAGAACCAAGGAAACCATCTTAAGGGCAGTTGGGGGAAGAGATTCCTTACGTACAGAGGGAGGAACATCAGAATAACGTCAGACTTATCCACAGAGATCTGGCAAGCCAGAAAGGCCTGGCAAGACATATTCAGGGTAATAAATGAGAAGAACATGCAGCAAAGAATACTTTATCTGGCAAGGCTTTCATTTAGAATGGATGGAGAGATGCAGAGCTTCCTAGACTGGCAGAAACTGAAAGAATATGTGACCACTAAGCCGGCCCTGCAAGAAATATTAAGGGGGGTTCTATAAAAGGAGAAAGACCCCAAGAGTGATCTACAACAGAAATTTATAGGGACAATCTATAAAAACAAGGTCTTCACAGGCAACATGATGACAATAAATTCATATCTTTCTATAATCACTCTCAATGTGAACGGCCTAAATGCTCCCATAAAACTGCACAGGGTTGCAGATTGGATAAATAGGACCCATCCATATGCGGTCTACAAGAGACTCATTTTGAACCTAAAGATACATCCAGGCTGAAAGTGAAGGGATGGAGATCCATCTTCCATGCCGGTGGACCTCAAAAGAAAGCTGGGGTAGCAATTCTTATATCAGACAAATTAGATTTTAAACAAAAGACTGTAGTTAGAGACACAGAAGGACACTATATCATTCTTAAAGGGTCTATCCAACAAGAAGATGTAACAATTGTAAATATCTATGCCCCCAACGTGGGAGCAGCCATCTACATAAGCCAACTGTTAACCAAAATAAAGAGTCATATTGATAACAATACGTTAATTGTAGGAGATCTCAATACTCCACTCTCAGCAATAGACAGATCATCTAAGTAGAAAATCAACAAAGAAACAAGAGCTTTGGATGACACACTGGTCCAGATGGACCTCCTAGATATATACAGAACATTCCACCCTAAAACAACAGAATACTCATTCTGCTCGAGCGCACATGGAACTTTCTCCAGAATAGACCACATACTGGGTCACAAATCAGGTCTCAACCGACATCAAAAGATTGAGATTATTCCCTGCATATTCTCAGACCATAATGCTTTAAAACTGGAACTCAATCACAAGAAAAAATTTGGAAGAAATTCAAACACTTGGAAGCTAAAGACCACTCTGCTCAAGAATGTTTGGTTCAACCAAGAAATCAAAGAAGAACTTAAACAATTCTTGGAAACCAATGAGAACGAAAACACATCGGTCCAAAACCTATGGGATACTGCAAAGGCGGTCCTAAGGGGGAAATACATAGCCATCCAAGCCTCACTCAAAAAAATAGAAAAATCCCAAATTCACCAACTAACTCTACACCTTAAAGAACTAGAGAAAAAGCAACAAACGATGCCTAAGCCACGCATTAAAAGATAAATAATTAAGATTAGAGCAGAGATCAATGAATTAGAAACCAGAAACACAGTAGATCAGATCAATGAAGCTAGAAGCTGGTTCTTTGAAAGAATTAATAAGATCGATAAACCTCTGGCCAGACTTACCATTGCCCGATTTCAAGCTATATTACAAAGCCATGATCACCAAGACAGCATGGTACTGGCACAAAAACAGACATATAGACCAATGGAACAGAATAGAGAGCCCATATATGGACCCTCAACTCTATGGTAAAATAATCTTTGACAAAGCAGGAAAAAATATGCAATGGAAAAAAGACAGTCTCTTCAATAAATGGTGCTGGGGAAATTAGACAGCCACATGAAGAAAAATGAAACTCGACCATTCTCTAACACCATACACAAAGATAAACTCAAAATGGAAGAGAGACCTCAATGTGAGACAGGAATCCATCAAAATCCTAGAGGAGAACATAGGCAATAATCTCTTTGACATCGGCCACAGCAACTTTTTTCAAAATACATCTCCAAAAGCTAGTGAAACAAAAGCAAAAATGAACTTTTGGGACTTCATCAAGATAAAAACCTTCTGCACAGCAAAGGAAACAGTCAACAAAACAAAGAGGCAACCCACAGAATGGGAGAAGGTATTTGCAAATGACAGGACAGATAAAGGGCTGGTATCCAAGATCTATAAAGAACTTCTCACACTCAACACCCAGAAAACAAATAATCAAGTCAAAAAACGGGCAGAAGACATGAACAGACAATTCTCTGAAGAAGACATACAAATGGCTAACAGACACATGAAAAAATGTTCATCATCATTAGCCATCAGGGAAATTTAAATCAAAACCACATTGAGATACCACCTTACACCAGTTAGAATGGCAAAAATTGACAGGGCAAGAAACAACAAATGTTGGAGAAGTTGTGGAGAAAGGGGAACCCTCTTACACTGTTGGTGGGAATGCAAGTTGGTACAGCCACTTTGGAAAACAGTGTGGAGGTGCCTCAGAAAATTAAAAATAGAGCTACCCTATGAGCCAGCAATTGCACTCCTGGATATTTACCCCAAAGACACAGAGGTAGTGAAAAGAAGGGCCATATGCACCCCAGTGTTCATAGCAGCAATGTCCGCAATAGCCAAACTGTGGAAAGAGCCGAGATGCCCTTCAACAGATGACTGGATAAAGAAGATGTGGTCCATATATACAATGGACTATTACTCAGCCATCAGAAAAGATGAATACCCAACTTTTACATCAACATGGATGGGACTGGAGGAGATTATGCTAAGTGAAATAAGTCAAGCAGAGAAAGTCAATTATCATATGGTTTCACTCATTTGTGGAATGTAAGGAATAATATGGAGGACATTAGGAGAAGGAAGGGAAAAATGAAGGGGGGCGGAATCGGAGGGAGAGATGAACCATGAGAGACTATGGACTCTGAGAAACAAACTGAGGGTTTTAGAGGGGAGGGGGGTGGGGGGATGGGTTAGCCTGGTGATGGGTATTAAGGAGGGCACGTACTGCATGGAGCACTGGGTGTTATACGCAAACAATGAATCATGGAACACTACATCAAAAGCTAATGATGTAATGTATGGTGACTAATGTAACATAATAAAATAAAATAAAAAAGATATAGCAATTGAATACTCAGGGGACAGATTCCATTTTCTTTAAATATCCTGTAGGCCTGGGACTATTTGACATTCATCATTTTAAGTAAATGAAAGTATAATCTATTTTCTGATCACAAAATAACTTTTTGGAAACAGTTCTGCCCAACAGCTACAAGGCTTGACTGATCTTTGATAGAGTAGCTTCTCTTTGAGTTTCAGTGAAGTATAGGATAAAGAGAAATTTATATCAGGTAACTGCTTCCAGAGCTTATAAGTAGTAGTTTTCTTTTTTTTTTCTGCCAATGTGTAGAAGAATGTATAGTCATCTCTTTATGTCTTGTTCCATAAACTCTAATTTCAGCTAGTTGTACATATACAGGTGATGAACAATCTAAATTGAACGATTTTCTTTCTCAGAATGGAAACATAATGTCCTATCTGTGCATTGTTTTGTTCAGCAGTATCACATAATTTTAAAATGTGTGATTGATGGGCACATTACAGAGAATGGTAAGTGATTTCATATATCTATTTTATCATTATACAGCAGGATTATTGTTTCTTCCAACAAAATGTAGGCTCTAATCGATGGCATTGCAGTTCTTCTCAACTCAGAAAACTCTATCTGTATACATTTAATAGAATTAAAGAGTTATTATATCTATTCACTAATATGCACATTTGTTATATGGCATAATCTTTTGGGAACATAGAGAATATAGGAGCACACTCTACCATCTAGTTTGAGGCATCCTATAATTTAAGGCTAAGTACTACTTACATCATGTAGGTATTGCATGGTTCAGGTCTCTAGCAAGGGCTAATCTTTGTGTGATTCTCCCTTGAATCCTCAAAGCAGGCAAGGCTGGAGTGGGATCGGAGGCCTGAGGCCTAGATGTCATGGTCCTTATTAAGAGGAGTGGTGGTTCAGTTTGTGTGCTGACAGAAGTCAGGAATGCCAGAGGCAGGTATGGATCGGGCATGCAGAGCAAAGGAGTAGGGACCAAGGAGATTAGGGTAAGTGCTACCAGGAGCACTGGCTGGGAATGAGTAAGTTAGGGAGGATCTTGAGTGATTGCCTAGTAACAACCAGTGTTTGGGTTGGCAAGGGTGTAATGCAAGAAGTATCCTTCCCTGGTTATTTAAGGGAAAGGACAGAGCGGATGGTCTTTGCCAACTTAATGTTGATTCTTAGGTCTGGAGGCAAGTATTATTCATAGATCTCCAGAGAAATAGAATCAACAGGCTATATATGTGTGTGTGTGTGTGTGTGTGTGTGTGTGTGTGTGTGTGTAAAGGAAGAGATTTGTTATAACGAATTGGCTTATGTGATTATAGAGCTGAGTAGTTCCAAGATCACAGTCACCAGGCTGGAAACCCAGGAGAGCTGGGTGTGTAGCTCTGGTCTGAGTCCAAAGCTCTGAGAACCTGGAGAGCTGATGGTCTCAGCTCCAATCTGAATGTTGACATGCTGGATTCTCAAGAAGAGCTGATGTTTCAGTTTAGGTCCCATGGCAGGAAAATGGTGATGTTCCAGCTCCACAGTCAGGCAGGAGAAATTTCCTTTTACTTGTAGGAAGGTCAGCTTTTTCGTCCTAATTAGTCCTTCAACTGTTTGGGTGGGGCCCCCCACATCAGGGAGGGCAATTTGCTTTACTACCAATTCAAATGTTAGTCTCTTCCAGAAACACCCCCACAGACACGCCTGGAGTAATGTTTGACCAAATGTCTAGATACCCCATGGCCCAGTGATCGTAGGGAAATCAAAGCAGACCCATTAGTGAATGCCACAGGAAGACTCTCCTGAGGACTGCCTTTACACATGGATAGTGTGAAGTTACAAGAGTTAGTCCCGTGAAAGTCCTTGCACGCCTCTAGTTTTCTCTCTCTCTTATTAGATGAGATAGCTGAGAGAACTCACCAAGTTGAGGATGTGGTCTGACTAGATGTGGGCCTCTTGCAATCTTCCTTTGAGAAGACATAAATTTATGAATTATAACCTAATTATTATGTTTATACAGGGTTTTTTCTATACATATCATGATAATCTCTGTTGTGAATATTCAGTATGTGTTTTATCCTCAAATCATCTCTGCTTTAAAAATCTGTCCTTTGTTTTGTAACCCCAACCCCTCCTCAAGTTCCACTAATAAGAGATGAGATTCAATCATGTGATTAAGCACCACTTCACATTTCAAGTGCCTGGCTTCACCTTACGTTTCCATTAGGCTTTCCAATTAATGAGCATTTTCATGTACATTGTCTCATTTGATTACTTGGTGAGACACAGGTTGAACCATATGAAGTTCCTGATATTTGACCCTTGTGGCTTCACAAAATCAATACAATTGACCCTTCAACAAAGTGGTGGTGGTGGGGGGTGGGGGTGCAGACCCCTGCACAGTCAAAAATCTGTGTATAACTTTTAACTCCCTGAAAACTTAACTAATAATAGCCTACTGTTGTCAGGAAGCCTTACCAATAACAAAAACAGTTGATTGACACATATTTTATATATTGTATATGTATTATATACTGTATTCTTACAATAAAGTAAGAAACTAAAATGTTATTAGTTATTAGAAACCTAAAATGTTTAGTTATTAGAAACTAAATTATTTAGTTATTAGAAGCTAAAATGTTATTAGTTGAGTAAAATGTTATTAGAATATTATTAGGAAAAGAAAATACATTGACAATAGTGTGTTTATTGAAAATCCACATATAAGTGGACCCAAGCATTTCAAACCCACATTGTTCAAGAGTCAACTGTAATTTCATATGGTTGGATATGGCATCATTAAACCTACTTTTGAGATACAAGAAAATGAGGCTCAAAGTAAAAGTGAGTGTTTGTTTGCTTGTTTTTTTTTTTTTAAAGATTTTATTTATTTATTTGAGGGAGAGAATGAGACAGAGAGAGAGGGCATGAGATGGGGGAGGATCAGAGGGAGAAGCAGACTCCCTGCCGAGCAGGGAGCCTGATGCGGGACTCGATCCTGGGACTCCAGGATCATGACCTGAGCCGAAGGCAGTCGCTTAACCAACTGAGCCACCCAGGCGCCCTTGTTTGCTTGTTTTAATAATCACAGAGCTTTTAAGTAACAGAGCTAAACTAAGACATGTACCTGCAACACTTTATGATTTTTTGCACATTGCTTCCATCAGACTGGCAGCCAACAAATCACTCATGTCTTACCCAGTACAAGGAAATGATAACTAAGGTAAGGTGAAATTAAACTAGGGTTTTAATGGCTTCAAAACTGGAGATGTCAAATGCTTTCTATCATTTTGTTTCTAACATAGTTTTTGATTTTTTTCCTCAGTAATAAAAATTAAATATTGGAAACTCTGAAATCACCATAATTTCTGGTCACCATTGTGTATAAGGAGGGGAGACACCTGGATTTGCAACAGCTGTACTTTTCATACCCCTCCTTGTACATTTTTAAAATGTTGAAAGTTTTAGAAATCTTTGATAACAAAAAAATTATCATTACAACATAGTAGGTAGCAAGTATGATTTCCTTGTGATCATTTATAATTATTCACTTAAAATTATGCAGTAAACCTCTGTGATAACTGATGTGGAGAACAAAGGTAAAAGAAATATAGAAAAAAAGTTAAATTTCCTTACAACTTAAAGCCCATTGACAAGTCCTTGGGACAGGTAGAGTGACCTTCCTCTAGGAACTAAGCTGCCTCTATGTTGTTGCTAAGGGCAAAAGGCAACTTAGCTTGACATTAGCCCCACCTCCAGGATCCTGTAAGTCTCCTTTCACGTATAAAAATTCCTTTGGAAACTTCCTTCATCTCTACGTCCCCCCCGCCCCCAATATATGTTAGCAATCATCCATCAAGCATATGGCCCACTGATACCCATCTGAAGGGGTCTCATTACTAAGTATTTACTAGATAGTAGTAAATGACCCCTCAAGGTCCTAGAAACCTTGCTTAGAGACTTACACTGTCCCTAACCCCCTCCCAGCTTGAAAGTATATAATCACACTTCATAACCCCAGTGCAGGTCTTTCTGCCCACAAGTCCTGTCCCCATGCTTTGTTAAAACCACCTTTTTTACACCAAAGGCACCTCAAGAATTCTTTTTTGACCATTCGCTCTGAACCTCAACATCTTCACATTAATAACTTCCAGCAATCTTTGCTGAATATGAATTTTAGAAAATTCATAAAAAAATTTTATGTTTTAGAAAACAAGCCCCTAAAATATGAATTTTAGAAAACAAACATTTTCGAAAAACAAGCCCCTGGATCTTTTATAGAAATACATATTTTATTGATTTTTGTAAGTTTTATTTTGAGCCATCACTCTGTTGCTCCCCAAATATTGGTAAAAATAGAGACATCAGAATTTTTATCAATGCTCAAAAATAATATTGCTGAGGGCGCCTGGGTGGCTCAGTCGTTAAGCGTCTGCCTTCGGCTCAGGTCATGGTCCCAGGGTCCTGGGATCGAGCCCCGCATCGGGCTCCCCGCTCTGCGGGAAGCCTGCTTCTCCCTCTCCCACTCCCCCTGCTTGTGTTCCCTCTCTGTCAAATAAATAAAACCTTTAAAAAAAAAAAAATTATATTGCTGAGATTTTTTGGCAGATCAAGTCCACATATTTGCTCATAGAGATCTATTTTCTTACAAATAAAGCTGATCAGGGGCGCCTGGGTGGCTCAGTCGGTTAAGCGGCTGCCTTCGGCTCAGGTCATGATCCCAGGGTCCTGGGATCGAGTCCCGCATCGGGCTCCCTGCTCTGCGGGGAGCCTGCTTCTCCCTCTCCCTCTGCCTGCTTCTCTGCCTACTTGTGTTCTCTCTCTATCTCTCTGTCAAATAAATAAAATCTTTAAAAAAAAAAAAAAAAAAAAAAAAAAAAACAAATAAAGCTGATCAGGGAAGCATGAAATTGAGAGCATTTTGAGGGTCCATTGGAATTGGAGATTACAGTCTGCTTACTCTTGATATCCTGCTCTTGTGATTTGTCTAAAAAAATGGGGGAAAGTAATGAGTTCAAGAAGCAATAATTACATGATACTGCCAGAGTTCTTTGAAGGTTATAGTGACAGTTTGTAGAGTGTAGGATCAAAGATGGTGCAGGGAGGGAGGAAGAGTGCAAAGGCACTCCAGCCTTGTGTGGTCAGAGATAATGTCTTCATAAATTGTTTGTTGTTGTGGATGTTGTTGTCCTCTCATTAATAAAAATGAAAATGCCAGAATGAGTGGTGGCTTAATTTAAAATATCAGCATATTTGTCACTCCTTTTTAAAAAATCACTACTCTCCACTTAAAAATTAATAACCATAAGAATGCCAACAGACGAAGAGGAAATGGGAGATGGGATCAAGAGAAAGATACCAAGTCACAAAGGAAAGCATAGCAAGTTCAATTCATCTACAGAGTAGCTCACTTCATTTTTACCAGGTGTGTAAAGAACCTTTTTTTTTTAAAGCATCTTTCAGCAAGGAATCACCTTAAAACTATGTTTACAAGATCGAGCTTCCTGGAACAGGTCATTTGAAAGAATCACTATAAGCCATTTCTCGTAAATTCCTTAATTATTCTTTCTCATTCTTAACATTGCGGCACAGCCATTGTTTCTCTTCATATGCAATTAAACATAATAACTTAGAACAAATAACCAAGTATTAAATCAAAGAAATGCTGTTACTTGGGGCATCTGGGCGGCTCAGTCAGTTGGGCATCCAACTCTTGATCTCAGCTTGGGTCTTGATCTCAGGGTTGTGAGTTCGGGCCCTGCATTGGGCTTTGTGCTGGGCATGGAACCTACTTTAAAAAAAAATGCTGTTATTTACCTGGCCCTGGGCTAGGTAGAGAGAAGAAATGGAGTGCAGGTTCTGCTGGCATTGGGGATCGGAGGAGCTTTGGGTCCCTGGGGATTCCATCCTAGGAGGAACTTTATAGGACGCTAAGCAATTAATGCTAAGTGGCATGTTGCTAACATAATTACAGTTGAGGTTTCAGAGAAATGTAAATTCACCGCAGATCAAAGCATTTGTTGGAGTGTTTGTGGAGAAATATGGGAATGGTCTCGGGTTGTATCTTGGCTTACACCCTGTGAAACTGGCAATCATATTATTTAACAGGATTCTTTGGTAAGCTCTTTAAAGGGGAAACGTCCTATTTTAAAGACTAGAAAGAAGGTACAGAGGATTAGCAGAATCTGGTTGTGAAAAAAGTCTCCATTTGGGGAGAAAGGTGCATGAGTGAGTGAATGAATTAAAAATGTGCTGCCAGCAAGTTTGTCCAGCCCTCTTTTTTTCTCTTTCTCCACTGAAAAAATACTTCTACATCCACGTGTCCGACAGCACAGGAAGCTTAGTGTCAAACCCTATCCGGTCTTCACTAAAAAGGCAAGACTGGAGAAAAACAAGGAGCTTAAAATAAGTAAAACCTGGTCATGATGTATACATTGAATACTTCCTTCCTACATTGGAATAGGTGAGCAATCAATCCCTTAAGTAATAAATTCTCCACCATCCATTCTACTAGCAGGAAAATATCTGTTCCTATCCTTTGTCTCTTGCTTCTTCATCACAACTCTTACTGAACGTCTAACGTAAACTCCTCTCACATGATCATTCGTGGGCTAAAGATCTTTGCACTTCTCATTTGGCTGCAGAGAAATTTAGATACTTGTTTGTTCAGCTGTTATTCGTTGAGTACCTACCATTTATAACTGGGTGCCCAGGCTCAGAATGTTCCAATAGATGAAATAACTGGGATAAATAGATGGGAATATATACACCTATGAATCTGGCTTCTTGTCCTTTTGGAGAGGAAACTCCTCTGTCAGTGAACTGCTGTCAAAAGCTTGGTAATGGGGCAAACTTGCTACAGTGAATTTTAAAAATTTAGTCCAAATCTCAGCTCCTTCTTATCTCCTTGGTTCCTGCACTCCGCCTAAGATTCTATTCCCCTCATTTTTTCTTTGGAGTTACTTATTAATAAGAACCCCTTGGTCATTTTGCTTTATATCCTGAGATAGTAAGGTTTGGAGAATTTAATAGCTCTTGTATGAGTCACCCATAACAGACATTCTGTAGAATAAAATGTATCCTCATTTAAAAAAAAAAAAACGTAATAGGAAAGGAAAAAGTACATTGTCAGGTCTTGTTCTGTCTATAGAAATCAATTCAAATCATGATTAGCCTCCTAGTCTATTTGGGAAGAATAAAATATTCAAAACTAACAGCTTCAAACTCTCAGGAAAACTAGATTCTTATTGTCAGAAAAACTCCACTGTGGCTCTGGAAAACAGTTTTAAATTTTCTCAACCAATACAAATATTGTTTTTGATATAAATTGAGGAAACAGCATTTTCAGGGACCCTCTACTAAACTTTCTTGAAATATTAAAATAAAGGTGACAGAATCACAATTTGATTATCCCTCACTGCTATATCCAGTGGAAAGAGAGTTTGGCATTCACTTTGAATGTGAAAAGACTCTAGGAAAGTCCAATTTCTGTGAGCACTGTTATTTTCCAGCATATTCTTCGTCAACCACTTTCTGACATGCTATATAAGGAAAGCTGGCAAACTTAAATGATTACTCACAAATAATCTTGAGGGGCAAGTGAGAGGATGGAATGAATGTGGAAAAACATATATAGGTCTCTGTGTTAAATTTATTTTTGTGTTGTATTAATAAAATGATGCAAAGTATAAAATATGGAAACCATACCTAAGTATATATGTGGCCTACTTCTTTCATATTTTTATTTTTAAACACTATTTAAATGCCATAATTTAGTACATTATCTCTTACTTTCTCCAAAAAATACAAAGAATAAGTGTTTAAGCACACAGTGTTTGCCAATAAATGTAATTCTCATAGCTGTCATACTAAAATTTGGAAATGCACCTAATGATAAGTAAATTAGTGCAAACATGGAATCCTTTGTTAATAATTTTCTTCCATTGGCATTATAAAATCCTGAATCAGGACCATTTCTTGAGAACTACATTATGTCACTGACACAGAAAACGTTTAGACATGCATATATGTACTTTAGTGTTACAGTGAATTGCTTGAAATATTTCATGTTGAGGCACCTGTGTGGCTTTGTCGGTTAAGCGTCTGCCTTTGGCTCAGATCATGGGATCGAGTCCTGCATCAGGCTCCCTGCTCAGTGGGGAGTCTGCTTCTCTCTCTCCCTTTGCTCCTCCCCTGCTTGTGCTCGCTCTCTCTCTCTTGCTCACTCTCTCTCTCTCTCAAATAAATAAACAAAATCTTTAAATCAAAAAAATTCATGTTTTAACACATTTGGTGCTTATTATATGTCAAGCACTGTTCTAAGAGCTTGCCAAATGTTAACTCATTTAATCTTTGTAATATTTAATTCAGTAGCTATTATTGTCCCAGTTTTACAGATGAGGAAACCAAGGCATTGGGAAGATAAATAATTTTTCTAAAATCATACAGTGTGGTCCCGGAGCCTGTCCTCTTTAAGCACCACACTGCTGTCTCTCAGGTGGATAAAACTGTGAAATAGGATTAAGAATTTTAGAGCTGATTTTCACTTAAACATGCATTCATGCAACTTACATCTTAAGTGTCAACAGAAGGATAGTTACTATACAAGGGAAACTAGCTGGTCCTTCTGTATCTAGATACAAGAAACAATTTTTTAAAAAATAAATGTCTTCTCAAAGGTAGGTGAGGTGAGAAAAAGAAAACAACAGGCTGTTTTAATATACTTATCTATGGGTTTATATAAAAACATACCTAAACCAATATGGTAGCAAAAACATGACTCATAATTCTTGTGGACATTTCGGGGTAGGAGAAATGCCAGGAGAATAAAGACAGATGAAATTCTTGGTATTCAAATACCGGGTGCAGAGTACACTGTAAAAGATAGGTATGGTTAGTGTCCATTCTTTGCAAGAAACTCAAATGGAATAATAAAAACTTTGAAAGGAAAGTGATGATATCCAGGGTTCTTTGCGGATTTTCTGAGAAAAATCATACCAAATTTATCCCATTTGAATTTTGATAGACTTTTTAGTCCAGTGGATCTGCTAAATTGCAATAAAGGATGAGTAGGTGTGTCAGAATCACCTGGTGACCTTTTCCAACCATCTCTACGTGGCTTTCCCCAAAGTCCTCTTAACACCTTCACCACCACCACCACCATCCCAACACCACACACACACACGATCTGAGGATTACTCTGAGGCTCACTCCATCCTGACCCACCTTTAAGAAGCACTCCTTATAGTAAGAGGCTATGGATTGGGAATGTGTTCCACATGTGAATGGTTTAAAAGAAGAAAAAGCTGGAGAATTGGTCATTAAAATGAAAGAAAAAGAAAGTTATTTTCTCCTAAAAATATATACCTGTCTGTTACAGATAAAAAATTTGGAATGCATTTTCTTATCATGTTTCCAGATTTGAGCCAAGACTTTGGTCCTTAGTGAGTACTCAAGAAATGTTTATGACTGGCAAAGAAAGAGGGAGGGAGGGAGAGAAAGAACTCTCTTTTTTTTCCTCTGCCTTCCATATATACATAAAGATAAATATGTATGTCTATATATAGATAAATAGAGAGCTATAGAGATATAGATGTGTCTTAGGACAATGCCTGACATATATAAGTACCCAAGGAATATAAGCTGTTACTAGTTAATATCATTAGATCATAGGATGTCAAGTTCCACTTTATTCTGCACTCATAAGGCCATAATGGGAATACTGTGTCTTGTTCTGGGCAGCTTTTTTTGTTTTTTTTTTTTTTAATGTGAGTATAGTTGACACAAAATGTTACATTAGTTTCAGATGCCCAACATAGTGATTCAACTTCTCTATACTATAAATGCTAGGCTCACCACAAGTGTATCTACCATCTGTCACCATCAACACTGTTACAGTATCATGGCTATATTTCTCTATGCTGTCCCTTTTATTCCCATGACTATTTATTTTATAACTGGAAGCCTGTTTCTCACACTCCCCTTCATCCATTTTTGCCTGTCTCCCCACCGACTCCCCTCTGGCAACCATCATTTCCTTCTCTGTATTTATAGGTCTAACTCTCCTTTTTGTTTATTTGTTTATTCTTTTGTTTTTTAGATTCCACATATGAGTGAAATCATATGGTATTTATCTTTCTCAGTCTGACTTATTTTACTTCGCCTAATACCCTCTGGGTCCATCCATGTTGTTGCAAATGGTGCAATCACATCCTTTTTTATCGTGTGTGTATATACATACTGCATCTTCCCTAAACATTTGTGTATTGATGGACACTTAGATTGCTTCCATATCTTGACTATTGTAAATAATTGGGCAACTTATTTTAAGAGAAAAATCAATAAAATAGAATGTGGCATGCTTGGCTAAAGGAGTCTGATGGTATCCACTACCTATCACACCATGTTCAGGGCATTATAGGCCTTCATTGTTTATTGTTGCATGGATGGATTGGAAGAAGACACACGGCCACTAAAGTTTCATGTATTTCAAGGTTGGTTATGAGGAAGCCCAAAGTAACTTGGTGTTTGATATTAAGTTATAGAAGTATTCCTGTTTGGATAAGAAATTATTTGATTACCCCACATCTAGTTTAAATACGTTGTAAAGCAGAAGAGGTACATTTAAGCTGACCATAGGATAAATACACAAAGTATTTGAGCTCTTGAATGGTGAAATAGGCTGCCCTTTGAAATTATCAGTTGATGTTGCTGGAAATATTCAATTTGATACGGACAGTGTTTCAGTGTAAGGGATGATTCATTTCCTGGATTGGAAGTTAGACTAGATATATATTGTAAATCTATTTCATGTAATCTAACAGATCACAATTCCTAGTTTCTTTTGTGATCTATCTGCTTTTCTGTTTTTTTAAAAAATAATTCTGAGGTTACATTCTTCTTTAAGCCAATCATCAATGCTCTAATGACCCATTTTAGAAATAAATCAATCTCCAGCAGGGCTTGAACACATTGGAGATTTGTACTAATATTTTGACATAGCTTTTATTTTTCATAATTCTTGAGTGAAAGTAGAATATATTTTTTGAAACAAAATCTAATATTTTATACTTCTCTTTCATTTTCTAACATTTTCATAGGGGAGAAAAAAAAAAGCTATGATATGTTTATTGTACCTCCTCAGAGGGAATGACCTAGAAATCCATGAAATACTCTGAATTAATTATTAAGGCATGTCTGACCCTCCTACCAGTAGAGATTGTTTTCCCCAATATGAGTGTATTTTTTGTTGTCCAAAACTTGCATTTGGAACTAAAATAACTGAATGGAAATATCTCAACAGGGGAGAATCAACTGTCAGTTACTAGAAAAATATAATAGGACTAACGATTATATTTAATGAACTTAGTGATTGTTTAGAAATAACCTAGGTTTCATGAAAAAATAAGTGTGCTTTCTTTTCCACTTATATTGATTCAGACACCGATATTTTTCAGTTGGGGGAGTTATGTGTTTGTAAGCTATTTATTGAGTACCTACTATATTCTGGTACTGTGAGCTAAGCTCATGCATTCTATGAATTGTAGAAGACCTGTGAATGGCTATGCCTCAAACCCTCCTGCAGGTCCTCACCCAACTGGAAAGAGGATTTCCCTTTCTAGTATTCCTGCATCATGTGTTACACACAACCCCCTCCCACCCCCACCCCCCACACAGAACTAGTGAGTATCTTTGTTTGACAGGCAGTGGGTAAACCCCTAGGGAGAGGCATGCCAGACTAGAGCCAGTGGTGATGAAAAGGCTCAGTGCCTGTTTCAGTAGGAATATCCCTTTGGAGCCAGTAATGCTTTGCTCTATAGAACCATGTTCATATTTTACAGCCCCTCCTCCGTGTGGTCTCCAAGTCCTTTTAAACCTTATCTCCCATGACATCACTGGCCTATGCTTGATACTCCCATGCTTTACAGACTGACACTTCAGCTGCAGTATCACTACCTAGAGCCCTTGCTCCTACCTGCCAACATCCTATTTTCCTTCCAAATCCAACTCAAGGTCTACCTTCTGCATTGAGCCTTATTTCATCTCCCCAATGTATTTATCATTTCTCTCTTTGAAGTATCCCTCTAGCACTTCTGTAATATTGTGAAGTAAAAAAATATATACATTTGGATGCATTTAAAATGTGTGTAGATTTATGGCGATGTTGTACAAATAACTGATTTTATTTTGTGGATTGTACCTAAGCACTTGTGTTCAGAGTTTATTGTTGTTGTTGTTGTTGTCATCGTTCTTCTACTTCTTTGCTTGTTGATTTGCCTTTTCATTCGGCATTGCATATTTAGGTTTTTTGTTGTTGTTGTTGTTAAAATTTCTTTCATCTCTAAGAGCAATATCATTTTCCAAATACTGAGATGCATGGTAACTGAGCTTTGTGTTGCATTGTGAAAGCCTTCTCTGTCATTTGTTCTCAGCATATTGTCACATGTCCATTGATAGATGTTTTAAGATTTTTGGAAATATGTGTTCAAAAGTCTGCACCACCGTATAGAACATTATGAGGGCTAAGATTTATATAATATAAAAATGGGTGTACTGTATCAATGGAGATATGAAACCAAATTGTCAACCAGTTGATGAAACCAACAAACTGTCAGTTCTTTATTTTGTTTTTTTAAATTTTTTATTGTTATGTTAATCACCATACATTACATCATTAGTTTTAGATGTAGTGTTCCATGATTCATTGTTTGTGCATAACACCCAGTGCTCCATGCAGAATGTGCCCTCTTTAATACCCATCACCAGGCTAACCCATCCTCCCACCCCCCTCCCCTCTAGAACCCTCAGTTTGTTTTTCAGAGTCCATCATCTCCCATGGTTCGTCTCCTCCTCCGATTCCCCCCCTTCATTCTTCCCCTCCTGCTATCTTCTTCTTTTTTTTTTCTTAACATATATTGCATTATTTGTTTCAGAGGTAAAGATGTGAGATTCAACAGTCTTGCACAATTCACAGTGCTTACCAGAATACATACCCTCCCCAGTGTCTATCACCCAGTCACCCCATCCCTCCCACCCCACCCCCCACTCCAGCAACCCTTAGTTTGTTTCCTGAGATTAAGAATTCCTCATATCAGTGAGGTCATATGATACATGTCTTTCTCTGTTTGACTTATTTTGTTCAGCATAATACCCTCCAGTTCCATCCACGTTGTTGCAAATGGCAAGGTCTCATTCCTTTTAATGGCTGCATAATATTCCATTGTATATATATACCACTTCTTCATTATCCATTCATCTGTCGATGGACATCTTGGCTCTTTCCACAGTTTGGCTATTGTGGACATTGCTGCTATAAACATCGGGGTGCACGTACCCCTTCAGAACCCTACATTTGTATCTTTGGGGTAAATACCCAGTAGTGCAATTGCTGGATCGTAAGGTAGCTCAATTTTCAACTTTTTGAGGAACCTCCATACTGTTTTCCAGAGTGGCTGCACCAGCTTGCATTCCCACCAACAGTGTAGGAGGGTTCCCCTTTCTCCGCATCCCCGCCAACATCTGTCATTTCCTGACTTGTTAATTTTAGCCATTCTGACTGGTGTGAGGTGGTATCTCACTGAGGTTTTGATTTGGATTTCCCTGATGCCAAGCTATGTTGAGCACTTTTTCATGTGTCTGCTGACCATTTGGATGTCTTCTTTGGAAAAATGTCTGTTCATGTCTTCTGCCCATTTCTTGATTGGATCATTTGTTCTTTGGGTGTTGAGTTTGATAAGTTCTTCATAGATTTTGGATACTAGCCCTTTATCTGATATGTCATTTGCAAATATCTTCTCCCATTCTGTCCGTTGTCTTTTGGTTTTGTTGACTGTTTCTTTTGCTGTGCAATTTTTTTTTTTTTTAAGGCAAAAATGCTTTACTGCCAGTTAGTTATTCAGGCTCAAATGCTTGTAGTAGAGATGCTTATGGTGAAACTACCTAGAACTAATTTTGACTCTTGACTATTGGTAAAGGTGGACATATAAACAGATACTGACCCAGGTCCCCAGGTTGCAAACTGTACTGATCCTAAATCCTCCCATTCACATTTACTTTTGTTCTTAACCCCACCTCCATCCAATCATTCCCCAAATCCTTATCATTTTCATTTCTTAGTATCTCTCAGATCCACTCCTTTTTGCTATTTTCTTTGCCTCCTTCATTCCTTTCTCACCTAACTTGTCTGTTTGCCAGTGGGTTGAAAACCTCCCCACCTACCCTAGGTTTTGCTGTGTGATTGATCTTTAAAAAATTCCTATCTGAGTCCCTTCCTGGCTTTGATCCTCTAGTAGCTTCTTTCTGTTCTCCCCACCCCCTGACGGAGTCTAAGCTCTTTCTTCTTTTATTTGGCTATCCAGGATCTCATTTCTTTCAGCCTCATCCTCTGTTAATCTCCCTTCTCCCTATTCCTCCCTTTGCTCTTGGAGTACCTCAAACTGATTATGTGAACTCATATTTTGTCCCCCCTCACAAGGCTGCCTTCTGATGTAGTAACCAAAACACTATTTAAGTCTGGTTTTCATTTTTATTCCTTATGGCATAATGATTCTACCAGGTACCTCCACGCGTTTTCTCAATTACCTCTGCTCCCCTGAAGCCTGAATCTCCTGCAGCTGTCTACTCTCAATCTGAACCAGTAATACAGCTATTGAATGAATGAGGTGATTTATTTATATTTTGGTGGCCCTGGTTGGGTCATCAGTTTCATGAGATCAGATCTCTTCTCTGTGGAGAGATCTCATTGGGTATTTCTTCACAGTGTATTATTGTAGATTTTATAGAAGAAACTTCGTAAGTTTTTATTTCAGCTAGATGGAGGGGAGGACAGTGGTGAAGGGAAGGTGGAGGTCCATTTTAAACAAAACCAACTTTCCGAAGAGAAGAGTTTGGTTCTGATCAGTGATGAGTGACGTTTCTACCTTTTTTTGTTACCAACTTACAAAAGGAAATATATTTTACACCCGAACCCTGAGTGTATGTGTATGTATGTGTTTATATAGTCATGAATTTGTTTATTCAATAAATATTCACTGAGCATTTACTGTGACCCTTAATGATACTAAGATCACTTATATTCTAGTCCGGGAAGATAAACAATAAACAAAGGAGATACATTTTATTAGGAGGTATTAGGAGATCATGAATGATTTTGAGATAAATCATGGATGGAGTATGTGTATATGTATATCATACATATGCATATATATGCATGCATATATTCTACATCTGTATGTTTATATGTCTACCTCCTGTACTTATGTAATACATACATACATATGTACATGCATGTTTATATAATTGAAAAGAGCTTCGTAAAATACTTTACTAGTAAAGTGTGGTGCACTTTGATATTTTTTCTCTTATACTATTTTTTATTTCACTTTTTAAAAATGCTGGCTATAACTCACTGGGTTGATCTCATGTTACATCAGCACACTGTAACTCATGATCAGAAAAACACTGGTTTAGTAAGTGTAAAATGTGTCACCACAGGAAGTCAAGAATTTTGTGTTTGGGCAGACAGGGATTTCAGAATACCATGATTACTTTCAATACAATTAACAATAGATTGCTATAGCATGAAAAGTTCGTATTTCATTAAACTTCTTCTTTGGAACCATAAACTTAATTTTATTATCTTTATAAGCTTTATCAGTTATTAATTGTTAAAAGAGTCTAAAATCTCACCATTTGCAAATGAGATGAATGTTTTTGTAAGTAAAATTACATGGACATTATTCATTCAAGGTCTGTATAAACTTTGGGATACCTTTCCATAAGGTAAAATTCCAGCTCAGTTTTTGGGATTAAGGTGATGGTGAAGATTGAGACAGTGGCTTTGGCTTCTTATTGGAGATTGTGGCATGTGAGGTAGTTACAACTTGACAACTGATTTATATCTACATTATAGCCTATTGAAACTACGCAAAATCTAGCTCCGTTTCCTGTTGATTATAGGACCTACCATTGAAGAAGTTCACTGGGTGTATATAACCTAAAAATTAATAAGAAAATATGGTATTTGCCGTCCTGTTTTCCATATTGAAGCTACAGATATATTTCGTCTTTTGAAACACTCAATACAAATCACTCTAGCATGCTAGGGGAAGTTTAAAATGTTTTTAAATGTTTTGAAAATTCTAAAGTATCATGGGAGTTCTAATTCAATCTACAATTATCAAAATTGGGACGAGGCTTGTGTTTTTGCTATTGAAATAAAAAGCACAGTCCAACCAATAAAGTGGATCATCTATTATGCAGAATAAAGTAGTATTTTTGCTTTAAAGGTTATTTCTAGATAAGATATAACTTGCTTGCATGTTTATTTTTGAGAATAATAAAGAAGCCTATCATATCATACATGATAGTGCCTTTAATTATTATAATAAAATAATTATGTAAGGCTAACTGTATGAACAGGTTAATTTCTGACATGAATATTTAGATCTATCCTTTATGAGGTCATAAGGTTAAGGTTATGAGGTTATAAGGCAGATTGAATTATTGATAAACCAGATAGTTAATGAAATTAACCTTATACTTATCATCTTTAAAGATGATGCAGAAATGCCAGAGTAGCTGCAAACCCATAATCTTCAAAATTTAGCGAAATATCCAAACTGCTCAGTAAGGATACTGAATGTTTGACTCTGATATTTTATAACCAGCAAAGTTTCTTTTAGTTAGATTTTAAATATATAATACCTCTCAAAAAAAAAAAAGGCAACAGTTTAAAGCATAAAGTGAATCATGTTGCTGTAATTGCCTTACTTTGGATTCAAATAGATTATAAAACACTGCATGTGACATTTGTGCAGTTTAGGTTAGAATCCCACTGTAATGAGAACTTGCCAGTAGAGGTTAAAATAGAAAGATGCAAATACCCATATTTCTTTTCTCCAAACTGGGAGTAAATTGGAAAGTGCAAATATGCTATGAATACAGGAAATGAAGGAAGGAAAAGAATTCTTTTGGAACTCCCATTCAATTCCAAGGACATAATCAGAAAAGAAGTATTTTTCCCTCATTCGTCCAGTAATTTCCTAGAGAAGAGGGGTGTGTGCATGTGTTGAACTTGGTGGTTTGTGACCTTCTTTTGATGGTAATATTGGGAGTGGTTGAAGGCATGAGGGATGAAGAAAACTGCTTCTAAATATCCAGGTCTGGATAGACCCTTAACTGGGCATAATGCTGGAATTCATTCTTACTGCCTTGCCTTCCAGGTATAACATGTCGGTTGTGAAGAGTAGACCTGTCTTCCTTCATCTTTGCCTTTTCATGCATGTGTGCTGGGATACCTTTCAAAGAAGCTGCAATTGACATGAAGAAAGAGTGGACAGGAAAGGGGGCAGCCAAAATTAAGGCATAAAATTGCATCTGCCCCTCCGTTCACTCTTTCATCCTTTACAACCAGTCACCACCCCTCCCTGGCCTCTACCTGCATTACTTGATAACTACACTTATTGCATAAGGATATAAGTAAAACTCTAACAATAATAGTAGGTCTTGTGCATTAAGTGCTTAGTTTGTAACTGAAACTGGGCTGTGTGTTATCTGTGGGTTATCAGGTCTAAGAGTGGGGGAGTCTGGGCCCTAGGTATGAGACCTAGGGTTAGGGAGGCTGAGAGCCAGCAGTCTGAAGACTGATGATATTTCTCTGATACAGTGACTTATTCATTCTCAGGTGTTTTATATGGAGTTTTGACATATTAATTATCTCTTTCTCTCAGTCCCTCTCTGTGACGGACAGGCAGACACACACATCCATTCCGATGGCACTGATGTCACTTTTAGTTTTCAAATCCTTGGTCAGCATTTCCCTAGACAGGCCACAGTCTTCTATGCTGATGGCTTTTTCATTACTATTCAAGGAGTTCACGGTATGAACTTGCTTTTTGCTCTACCTCAGAAGCCAGAACTCAGAATATGTCCCTGCAGGAGACATTTAGGGGAGGGAATTGTTACCCATTCATTTCTAGCCTTGCTCCTCTACTCTGGTGTTTTAGGTTTCCATGCCCCTGGACCTGTCTTCACAGAGAACCAGTCTTCCCTTAAAATATAGGCTTTGCCCCCTGATCTACAATGGGATGCAAAAATGATGTTTTCTGTTCATTGTGGCCTATGAAATGTAGAAATTGTCCAAGGTTCTAGTCAATTTGGAACAGTTGGTGGGCAATTGACCAGATCACACATCAATCTGATTTGACAGTTATTGTAGCCAAAATGCCAAATGCTCTAAAGTTGTCAGTCTTATTGTACATTTATGTTCAAGGCGTAATAGACTTTATTCCTTTCTCAAATATTTTTTTAATTAGAGAGCGGATTCTCAGAAACCATGTCAGAACTTCAATATTCTCTACTACCATGTTAATATAAATACGATTTTCTGAGACACAGGGAATGACTGTATGATTTCTCAGAAAATATTTAAAACTTACCTACAGTGTAACAGCCCAGAATAATGTACTATGATATTGTTAGAGACTTTCAGTATACCTGTCCAAAAATTGATATATGTATCCCAAAATGATTCAAATTAAATGAATATGATTAATTTACTTAATGCCAAGTAGATGAGGACGTGGTTTTAGAAGTCTGTACGGACTCCCCCATTTCCTTGGGCAAATCACCTAACTTCCATATAGCTATGCTTTCTCATCTGCAATTGAGCATAATAATAGTGAGTAGCTCCTTGGGCAGTGGCAAGAATTAAATGAAGTGACAAAATAGTGGCTGGCGTATAGTAAGCACTCGATCAACCTGAGGTGTCATTGTTGTCAATATGAGGTCTTTGCAGCCAGATTTCCCAAACAGAAGGAAATACATCCACAATTTAGTTTTCAAAACAAGAAAACATAATTGTTTGATTTTTTTATCCCTTATTTATTTACCCTAAAGGAAAGAGTGCTATAGACTATCTTAGCAAAACACTAAAAGCAAATAAAAATGTGGTTATTGAAACATGGTATGTTTTGTTTATAAAATTAAAATAGTTCTCAAAGACTGTGTGTTCTCCACAACAGTGAAGAATCCTGCCACGTTTATTTTGTTTTCTTTTGTGTCGTGCTCATCATTTTCTTTTTGCCTCTGAATATACTTGGCTTGATGATCTGTTTTTTATTCATACAATTGCTTCATTATTTACCATCTGCAATTTAATAATGTATTATCCATCATGATATCAGGGGCATGAGTAAGGTCAGCGAGTCCCCATGCATTTCCATTTGCAGACGCCGGCTGGAAACAGAACACAGATTCAGATGTTTAATAATATTGTAATTTCTGCTCACTTTAAAAATGGTCTCAGGGCGCCTGGGTGGCTCAGTTGGTTAAGCGACTGCCTTCGGCTCAGGTCACGATGCTGGAGTCCCTGGATCGAGTCCCGCATTGGGCTCCCTGCTCGGCAGGAGTCTGCTTCTCCCTCTGACCCTCCCCCCTCTCATGTGCTCTCTCTCATTCTCTCTCTCTCAAATAAATAAATAAAATCTTAAAAAAAAAAAAAAATGTTCTCAAAACTCCATTTCCTAAGAAATGACACTGGCCAATAAAAGTTTCCCATGTTGGAATCTGGTTGGTATGCTTCTTAGAATTTAACCCCACCCAGGTTTTCTTCCAAACTACCAAGTCATTTTATTTACAAATAGCAATCGTGTGAATTATCAAATAGCCTTACAACTGACATAACTCAATATTGTCCAAAGCTAGCATCTCATTAGGCTAGAAAAGTACTTGATCCTATTAAGAAACTCTGAATTGCAGCATCTGTTGATTTCTATATTGATCCCTTTTGTTGAGAAGATTGATGTCATGATTTGTTATCACATTTTCCATAAAGCATTTAATGAAAAAGGTGACTGATATCAAGTGGTTTATGTGCCCACAGGATCTTACGTGCTTTTTTTTTCTCTCTCTTTCCCTAATTGTTGTGTTATTAAGGAGCTGTTGGGGCATCAGCCTCACAGAAGCTCTTACAGAGTACATGCCATCCACATAATTACCCTAGGAAAGAAAACTGTATTGCACAGAGGTTCCCCTCAAATTTCTAGGACAATATTTTATGTACAAGGACCTTCAGTCCACATATCTGCAGGATCTGCTGCATAGCATGGGGTTATTAATATGGAAGTGTTTTGAGTACAAAGACAGCCCTGGCTTTATGAATGCCTTCTGACCTTCTCTCTAAGCCTATTCATTTATCAAAGCTGATCCCAAATTTTCTCCTCCATAAAATGAGGAAAAGAGAATAAAAATACCCCATGTAACTTTTGCAGTGACCAGATGAACTCACATCGATAGTGTGTGGGTGCCTGGCACATAGTAAGTGCTCAACAAATAGTAACTAAACTAAAGGAAATCCAAAGTGGAAAGCAGCAAAATAATGTTTGATGTTTGCCCAGGCCTACCTGGGTGTTTGAAGAAGGACCATCTCAATATAAACGTGTGTGTGTGTGTGTGTGTGTGTGTGTGTATGGAAAATGCATCATGTATGTTTTATTGCTTTTCCTCACGTAAGCAATATGTCTCTTTAGTCTTTTAAGTTTCACTTTGTTTTGTGAAATAGGTAAGAATTTATATTAAAATCCCTGCCAGGAAGGCTTTTCTATTCCTTTTCAAAGCACGAATGCAGCTAATTGGCCCATTCTATAAAAGAAAAAAAAAATAATTGGAATTGTCATGTAGTTCACAATATAAATTCTTAAATAGGGAGAATATAATGAGTTTTAGGGCAGAAGAGGCTGTATTGAATATTTTAATGAAAATTTACTGGAGATTAACAATTGTGAAATTAATAGATTTTTTAACCAAGCAAGGAAAGAAGTTGCTTGTATCTAACCCCATGTGTCATTAGATCACTGAGAACAGTGTGTTTTTTAAATATAAACAATTGCCTAAAACGGTATATTGGGGAGGAATCACATCTGGTAGAAAAATCGACTTTGTTGCTACATTGAAAGTTCTGATTAGATGAGTAGTATTTTCTCAAGTTGAAAGAGTCAAAGAAACAGATTACAGAGGTTGAGAAAAATGCTTTTGCTAATAATATACAATGTTAGATGGATCCTTCAAATACAACCAGGAAACACACAGGCAAGAACCATACTAAAATAATATATTGGTCATTTCTTGATATAACAAATATTCCCTTAAAATAGCATTTTATGAATACCCAGAGAATAAAGAAACATAAACCACAATTCCCACAACCAATCTGAGAACACGTTAATGGGGTACGTAAGACTAGTCACGAACTTTCAATACGAATAACCTGCTCCCTCTCTTTTTTTCAATCATAAGTAATTATTAACTTTACTAAAATACCTATGATTGTTCTCTAGTGTGTGATCACTGAACCAAAAGGAAATAACACATCATTGTCAACTTCCATAGTTACTGTTTATTTATTTTTTTTCCTGAGATGGATTGAAAGTTTTAGCCTCCTTTAAATTACATCACTTTAAAAATTTTATAATAATCTTGTGTGCAGAATGGGAACTGTTTAAAAGCCTATTAGAATTAAAGTCATGTTTACGCCACCCCAGAAGAGCACAGGAGTTATTGGTGTAACACTGAGGATGGATGCAGGAAGAGACAAAGGGGGAAAAAAAAAGCCTTTTGGAGATCTTTGTAATGCAGTTGAGTGTAGGGGTTGGCCAAATAATAATTGCTTCTCAGTTTTTACTTAAAGAAATTTTAGAGTCAGAAGGAAGATAAGATGTATAGTCCAGGAGCTTTCAAATTCATTTATAGCTATGTAAACTTTTTTTTTAAGATTTATTTGAGATGGGGGAGGGCCAGAGGGAAAGAGAGAATCTAAGGCAGACTCCCTGCTGAGCACAGAGCCTCTTTAGGGGCTCGGTCCCAGGACCCTGTGATCATGAGCTGAGCCGAAATCAAGAGTTGGGCCCTTAACCAACTGAGCCACGCAGGTGCCCTGCTATGTAAGCCTTTTTAAAATTCACTTAAGAAGGTCTGTGAGGGGGCTCTGGTCTGGCTTAGTCATGCTGTGTCCTCAGCAGCTAGGAAAGTGTTTGGTATAAGGAAATGCTGGGTAAATATGAGTCGAACAAAAATGAAAGGGGAGACATACCTAAGAAACAGCTAAAAGCAACATTCTTCTGGTGAGAGCAGCGCTCCCAGGAATCCGTGTGGTAGACTCAGCAAGCCTCTCAGGTCCCCATGCATGGATCTCGGGGCTCTGCAGTATCACCGGAAAAATACTCTCTCCAGTCCTCTCATGTTATGTATCAGAAAATGGAGCTCAGGTCTTGTAGGATCCCTAGGCTCAATATATTTTTTGCACCCAGATAGCTCATATTTATGGGAATTGGCAAAGAACATTCTAGGATATTCTTATGAGTCATTTTGTTTTCAGGCAAATTATTCTAGAACAGAACTCATAAAAGACAATGGACTATAACTTTTTTTTTTACTGTAAATCTTTACGGTTATTACACGTGCTGTGATAATTTATGTATTTAAAATTAACATACGATGTTCTTTCCAAAAATGATATCCTATACTTTACATACATATATTTTTCATGATATTGTAATTAAACATAGGAAATAGCTTGCTGCCCATTTATTGTTAAAAAGAGATTTCTATTTCACATAAAAATTTTAATCTTGTTCTGGTTTCTTAGGGGGAAAAAAACCAAAAGATTACACACACACAAATGTATTGTGGAAAAGTGTTAAGGATTTACCTTTTCGCCATTTAATAGTAAGCTGGCTGGTATTTATAAATTACCTATTTTGATTGATTTACTTTCATAGTCACCATTTTTTTTCATTCTATTGAGCACAGAATCTCATGTTTTATATATATGTACAAGTACATGTACATATATGTAGGTATACATATGTATAAATATATAGATATATAAATCTATATGTATACACATATACGTGTATATGTTTTAGTAAAATAACTAAAAATGATGGTCATGGGGCTAAAAAAATTACAGACTAATAAATTGATCATAAAAAATAATATAAATCAGGAATTGTACAGCCAAATTCTGCCCTGGTAGGAATTTCTCAATGAAATCAATGAGACTTACATACTCATCTCAATCAGAATCGCCTCCACTCTACAAGGCTTAGGAAAGAATAACAAAAGTACTTTGATAAAATTTGTAATCAGGGAGGCAAAGATCAAGTCTTTAAAGAGAGGGTTTAGCAACACAGATGTCCAAGGAGCCTTAGTAAGCCCAGCATTGCTAATTACACTTTGGTTGGAAGAAGGTTGAGAATTCACGCCTGGCACTGCTTGCAGAGTCTGTTTTAATCTTAAAATGACTTGACAAATTTATCATGCTTCAGATATTTTAATTAACTATAGTAGGATTTATTGAAAATGTTTCAGTATTAGCACCACCAACCAGAAAACATCAGCATATGTTTAAAAATTAAGGTATACAAAGATTTACACGTTTGAGTAGTAACAAGCCATTAATTAAACGTACTACATCCTTTTGAAAGAGGGCTGTTTTGTATAGTGTTTTGACAGGGTAACGTGTAGATCCTGAATTGTAGGCATATGAGGTCAGGTTGAGACATCCCATCATCTGAGGAATTGCCTAAATGCACCAAATGTGTGGATAAGTCATCCTACGTCCTGTTTTTTCTTCTATCGCTTCAGAAGTTGACTGCATGGATTATATTTTTTTAAGATTTATTTATTTTATTTGAGAGAAAGAGAGAGAGTGTGTGGGCAGGGGGAGGGAAGGAGTGGGGGGAAAAAGAGAATCCCCAAGGAGACTCCCTGCTGATTACCGAGCCAGAGGAGAGGTTGGATCCCAGGACCCTGAGATCATGACCTGAGCCAAAATCAAGAGTCTGATGCTTAACTGACTGAGCTACCTGGGTGTCCCTACATGGATTATTTTAAAAGAGAAGAAAACTTATGTTTCATAGCTTGAAAGCTGAATATTCAGGGTGGGTAATTACAGAAGTAAGGAAAAGCCTGTCTTCCTTAGATGTTTTTATAAAAGTCCATCTTAGACTTTTGTAATGCTTCTATCTTTTGGTTATAAATACAGAATTGTTTTGGTGTGTGTGCATATGCATGTGTATGCTCTATTAAAATTTATTTCACATATTTTATATTTTTATAGTATAGCAGAGTATTTTTTCTCTTAATATAGGGCTTGAATATGGCATTGTTTTATAGGATTGCTCAATTATGTATTAAATACATTGCGAATATTTTTACTATGTCCATGATACAGAACAGATGATAAGCTTCCTTCCACAAAAGGGATGAGTTCCACACTTGAAGATTTCCTGAGCTGCTGACTTATCATGCCATTCAGAAGGACATTAAACTTTCTTTAAAGCATAAACACTTGTGTTGAATCTCTTCTGTAGCCAGACCTCATGTCTTTTTGCAACTTCCCAAATCAGTTAATAAGATTTGTCTCTATCAAAATATATTACATTCTTATTTTTCTGTCTCTGAGATACACTTTGTCCAGCAGGATAGAAATCAACCATTTTAATTGTCACCACTGAGTCAATGTTGACTGATTAACACATTGTTCTCATTGCAACATATGGCCAGCTCATAATTAACTGAAAATAATCCAGTGGCCTTGTTTGGCGTTAAATCAAGTCAAGTTCTACTTGAGGCAGCCGTGGCTGACATAATTTATGATGGCAATAATATCACACTTTAAATCATATCAGTTCATTTCCTCTTTGGTATTTTTCTTCCCCATCTAGTTCCATTTCTTCAGCTGTAGAATGTCTCTAAACCACATCTGTGTTAGTCTAAGTCATGAGTAAACTTTTTAAATAAAGTGTGCAAAATGTGTTTTTATTTATTGAAAAGATGTTTTCAATTACCATTAAGTTCATTGTTGGTCTAATGTTAGCAGCTTAAATATTTGAAGCTGTTGTCTGGAAACCAGACACCCATCCAAATTCTGAAAATCTAGTAGATTCTTCATTTTATTGTGGTTTTCCAAAACAACTGTTGATTAATCAAAGCAGAGGTCCCTTTGATGAGTAGAGGGTTGGTCAGAGTGCAGTGGGCCTTAGCAGCTGTTTTCCTCGGAATTAACCAGCACTCCTTCTCTTCTGCTGCCATCTTAGACCTTTTCTTCATGTGCTCCTGATAAATGCACACCCTTCACCTATTTGGATGAGTCAGTATTGTTTTTCATCTCACTGGGCTGTACTCCTCTGTGATATCTTTTTTCCCCAAAATGTAATCAATAAGTGTTTACCGAAGAGTTTCCCTGTGCCCATTCCTTTATTTTAGTCTCTGTTTGATGAATAGAGAATTCTCCCATTGTCATGGTTGGGGTGGGCATTAATTTCCACAGAGATTTTTTTCTTGCTCCTGCTACATGAATAGGATGGGTCCAGGGGGAAGAGGGTGAGGCTGGTGCTGTGCTTTACCTAATTACTCGGAAACCAGGCTGCCAGAGGATCCTGCCAGTGGTGTGGCATCAGTCTTTTAACCCATGCTCCCAAGTTCATCTCAAGATAGGAAGAGAGCAATGAAAGGATACTTGCGTCTTTAACTTCAGTGGTCTAGACGTGATCCATAGCAACTTGCTCATAGCCATTGACTAGAAATATTCATGTGGCCTTTATCTTAACATAATGGAGGCTTGGAAAAGTAGGGGCACATGGAATATTCTGAACACTACTGTTTTAGCCACATTCGTTGGGTAGTTTATGATTTTATTAAAATGAACCCATAAAAATGGGATTATCCCCTATTAAATCTCATGTTTCCCAAACGTGATTGCTAGGAAGTATGACTTTGGTGTATCCCCAAGAATGAGAATAAGTGTGGGTGCCCTAAACCCCCCAAAGAATCTTCTGGGTGGAGGGCTGGGAATCTGGATTAACAAGTAACCACATGTGATTCTTATTAGACTTCAAATTTGGAAAAACACTGGAAGCATGCTCAAAGACAGTGCCATCTTTATTTTATTTTATTTAAGATTTTATTTATTTATTTGACAGAGAGATAGAAGAGCACAAGCAGAGGGAATGGCAGAGGGAGAGGGAGAAGCAGGCTCCGCACTGAGCAGGAAGCCCGATGTGGGACTTGATCCCAGGACCCTGGGATCATGACCTGAGCCGAAGGCAGACGCTTAACCATCTGAGCCACCCAGGCGCCCGACAGTGCCATCTTTAATGAGAAGTAAATTCTTTTATAGCTGTGCCCTTAGGAGGGGGGGGAGCTTGTGAAACTCTGGAACTGAGCTGAACCCTTGCACACACTTGTTGCTGTTGTCACAGTTGTATGTGTCACATCACAATGGGGCTCTCACAAATATTTAAGCCGATGCTAATTGCTAATATTTGTTGAGAATTTACCATGTTCCGGGCATTGTGTGAAGATCCTTGATGTTGAACATCTCACAAAGTGGGGGCTCTGATGACCTCCACTTGACAGGTGAGAGAACTGAAGCTTTAGGAAGGGTAAGGAAAATTTATTCAAGGGGGGCAGGAAGAAGAAATTGATAACCTATAGGTAAAAGAGATACAGAATCCACTTCTCACCTCTCTTTCTCTCTCTCTCTCACACACACACATGCGTGCACGCGTGTGCACGCGCGCACACACACACAGACAGATTTTCATCCTCAAATCAGAGGCTAGGGTGCTGCATGACCTCCCTCCCCCAGTCCCAGTGACTGAGGCTTTTTATTAATATTTATTAGAAGACATACATTCTCACATTTAATATTTTTCTTGAGTTAGTACCTGAGTACAAGAAATTTAACTTCTTTCTTTCTTCTCTTCTCCACTGTCTTCGAGATATAGGTAGAGCTTCTTTGACCGGAAATGTGGGAAATTGCCAGAGTAGTGAATTTTCTCCCACTGGCCTTATATGATCCCAGAGCTGACAGTGGGCGAGCTAATGGGACACCCAATAACTTGCAACACAGCAAATATGAGGCGTGCTCTTAAAATAATACATCTCATGGGAAGAAACAGATTGCCTCATTTTAAAGTACATTTGAAACACTGTGGGTTTGAGAAGGCTGTAGTATTATTGGAGAACATTTCATTTCGAAAGGAGGGTTTTGTATGTCTGAATTTCAATCTATGTTATCTTGAACTTGATTTCACACTGAAAGGACTAAGAGCTATTTCATTGTGAATGGAAATGTAAGATTAAGGAAGGAGGATAAAAACCAGCATCCTCCAGATTTTCCTCTAAAAGTACAAAAAGTAATCTTTCATAAAAAAAGCAAGACAAAACAAAATCGCAGGTGTGTAGCACTTAGAGCAAAACCACATGTGTAAAGGCACACTCACATAAATAATAAATTATGGTAATTAGCCTCTTAATAGCACCTGATAACCAGAGTTGTAGAAAGCCAGCCAAACCTCCCCATAAATGGCTTAACAGAAGATGTAAATCAACACATCAGTAGTGGGCATCATCACAAAGTAGTGCTTTTAAATAAACCAAGGGCTAAGAGCTGGCTATATGAGGAGAGATAAATCTATTCATAAGGAATCAGTAAAAGCTAGAGATTTCAAGAGAGAAAATTTAATCCTGGGACTGAGATTAAATGATAGAATTTAAGTAGCTAAGTAACACGTGGAGGGAGATGGAAGCTCAGAGGGAAAGTGGTTTTGGCAGAATGTTTTCTATAACATTATTTGTCCTTTGTGGTTTATAGTTAAATAACTTAAACATTCTGCTCAGGATTTTCCTTATTCTGTAAAAAAATAAAATGCATCGGGTGGAAACTTTAGAAGAACTATAAAATATCTACCATTATTCAACTATACTTTTTTATTTCACTGGAAGCATATACGGTGAGAGAAGTTTAATAAAAAAAGGCTGCATACTCGTTCTTCCAGGGCTAATGAGATGCGTGTTCATCTATTGTCCTTCATTTCTTCCTTATTTTCCTTAAATAATGGAAATTTCAAAATAGAGATGTTGTATCTGCAACATCAGCCTGAGGGTTAAAAAAAAGGATTAAGAAACAGTCCATCTATGGGAACTGGGGACCCTCAGGTTGTCTTCAATCCTGTTGGATTAGGAAGCCCTTTGCTGGGGTAGCTCCGTTGTGTTCTCAGCCCTCCAAAGTATTCATTTCTTTTCTTATGGTCTTCTACTCCTTGGGTTTGGATGCTGTCCTCTCACCTCCTTTTTTCCAGGTCTCAACTCAGAGAAGCTAGTCACCTCCTGCCTGACATCTGGGCTCCTCTTCAGGTGGGAGGTACCCTCCCTCACTACTCCACTGCATGCTCTAGCAATTTGGCTGGAAGGTTAAAAAGAAAAAAATACCCTCTTTCCACTTCTTTGCAGGAAGTCCCATACTGAAGTTCACAGGAGAAAAAGTAAAAAGAACAATCAGGGCAACCTGCAGTAAACAGCGGACTTCCTTTTTAATGCAGATTTGCCCTTTTCTTCTGGGGTTCCAACATTGTTTTTGGAGGAGGTATTATATCCTGACTTTCTCCACTCAGGACATGGAGTGAGACTAGCCTGGATTTATAGGGAATGCATTTCTGCTTTCCTCACTCTGGGATCTCTGTCTCCTTTGCTTCACCTCAGATTAATAATAGCTTCTGAAAATTTAACTACAGTCAGTTCGGCTATAATACTTGTTTTGAAAACATATTTTTGTTCCAACATGATAGCTATATCAGGGGGAAATTTGAATATAGTGAGAATTTTGAGTCTGTTTGTGCATAATTTCATCTGCTGGAAACACCTTGACCTCAAGGCAGAAAATTACACCTAGTTGAACTGTGCTCTGTAAGAACACACAAAATGCATGCGTGCGCATGCATGCGCGCACGCACACACACACACACACTCTCTCACACACACACCTTAAACCTGGACTGACTACATAATTTGCCAGTGAAAAATGTAAACATGTGACTCCTTGTTCCCAAATTATTAAGAATTTCAAGAAGGCAGAGTATTAAACCAGCAGAGCATGGTGTCCTTGTAAGCATGGGGTCCTGAGTGACCATGGCCAGATCCCACATCCATGAGGCTGCTCCTGCCTCCAACACCTGCCAGTTGTCTGCCAGGGCCATTGTCTCATGACCCACATCTCATCTCTCCCTCGCGTTACAACATTCCCTCCAGTTTTCCGCCAAGTCACGGTTACTCACAAGCTGCACCGACGACCACGTCCACAAGCACGCTTCCAGACTTTTGCAGAGGAAGGTGCCATCTTCATTGTAGGATTAATGTGTTTTTTAACCATTTAACATGGGTAAACGGTGTTGCTGGTACTTGGTTCTTATCATGTTCTGTGTGTCACTGATGGACGTTTTGGCTGTGTACACCTCTCCATCTTTCCCATAAATCCCGCATCTTTTGCCACACAATTTTGCACAGAATTGTGTTTTTTTTTCAGAAACACATATTTCACAGTTTTATAATAGAATTGACTGTAATTATGAAGAAAAGTCCTACTTTTATTAAATATTCCCCAACACAGCAATTTTGTAGTTCAGTAAACAATAGTAGGGATGTTTAGAAGTATTTAAATTCTGGTGGACATACATGGAGAATGGAGGTTTCATTGTTGTTACCTACACTGACGTTGCCTCAAATAACTTTCTTTGCAACTCATCATAATGTTCTTGGGCCATAAGGAGGTCCTGCTCCCTACAGCTGAGTTTCAATTTCACTAAGGAATTATAGATCAGTTGAAGAAAACTCAGACTATGCTGGGATTAAGTTATTTGATCATGTGAATGTGGCCAAGAAAATGAGAGTACATTTAATCAATTTACTGGTTGCTTGGGTTTAGATGGGAGTGCATAGTTGGAAAGCACAGAAATAGATGTAGAAAATCAAACCTTTTTAAGGGCCCACAAATCAAAGTGAGAATTCATATTGCAAAACCATAAAATGAGAGGGGGGGTTACTCTTTCTTTAATCCTGGCTGTCATTGCAACTTCCATAAAAAGAGTTTGGTAAAGAGGTGGGAAATAAATATTTTAGTATATTTTTAAAGATGTAGTATAATTTTATTTAGAATTAAAGAACAGAGGAACTGGATGGTAACCTAGAGATTCTTTAGCTCAAGTACCTCCTTCTGCGAGTAGGATAATGAGGTGAGAGGTTAGTCAGCGAGTTATGGGCTCTGTTGGAACCGTAGCTCAGCTCGACTGACATTCCGTTCATGCATTGGTAACACGGCCACACTGCCCCTCTCAACTTTTCTTGGGGTAGCTAAGGCAAGTAAATTAAGACTGTGGATGTTTCCCATATAAATTTATATGATTCAGGTAAACATGATGCTACATTAACATTTAGGATTTTAACCCCAACTGTGATGCTCACATACATGTAGAACTCGCCACCTAATTTTGGAGGCCTGGTGCAAAATAAAATGTGGGCCCCTTGTTGAAAAATGATTAAGAGTTTTAAGATAGTGACAATTGAGCATTAAAGAAAGCACAGCAGGAGGGTAAGTGTGCAACCTTACACCGCCTCAGCGATCAAACACCATTAAATTGACCCCATGAACCTATACGCACATAGACAGAAGTGTCTTTTCAGAAGCCCATTTTTATTCTCTTAGGCCTCTGATAATAAATGATTAAATGTACTCTCATTTCTCTTATTGTAAATAGTCCATGGTGCTTTGGCTTTAAATTTATGTATTAATTAGAGCTAGGAGATAGAAATATGGCTGGGAATGAAATAGGCCAGGGTCTCTGCCTTCAGGGAGCTCACAAAGTGGTTTAAGAACTAAACATAAAAATAAAGAAAATAAGGAAGCTATATATAAAATACTAGGTAGTGATACTTGCTACAGAGAAGACGAAAGTAGAGAAGGTAAGACATATGAGTTGGGAAGTGAGGTTTTAGATAGGACTGTCAGGGGAGGCCTGATGGGGTTGATGGCAATTGGAGTAAATTTCCGAAGGAGGTGGGGAAGCAAGCCTGTGGGGATCTGGGGAAGAGCCTTTCAGAGACATGGAATAGCATGTGTGAAGGAACCGAGCCATGAGAATAGCTGGGATTCTGGGGGACAAGTGAGGAGAAAGAGCCGTAGATCCAGGAGCTCCTGGGTGGTCCTGAGGACCCCTTCCAGAGGCAGCCATACCTCCTCACTCAAATGCTCAACCACAGCCATGGCCCACTGCTTTCTGGATGTGTGTTTCTTCCTGTTTCAAAGAGCTTGTTCACCTCCTCATATATACATGTATATGCATATCTTCCCTCTGCCTCTGTTGCTGCTTATTTGTCTCCCCAGGTTCAGTTCCATCCCAGATGACGACGGCACTTCCAATTCCGAATCAGGGAGGAGAAACTGGTTCCTCCTCCTCCCTTTTGTCTCAGCCATGAGCATGGCCTCTTCCATGGTAAAGGGGGCAAGGGTAATGTGGTCCAAACCACATCATTCACAGGAGCTCTAGGTGTCACTACATAAATGGCTTTCACATATTTCTACAGTGTTGGAGGCTCTGGAGTGGGTGCTAAGTCTTCCCAGTTCTTTGAGATAGGGTTGTGCGTTCGTGGGTAGCTGCAAGTGGCCTGTTAGTTGCACCTGTATTTGTACTGGTTTCTGCAAATGGTCAAGCGGAGACTGTTCTGGGCAGTGACTCTGCTTGGATTTTGAGCTGTATTGAATTTTGCCCCCATGCCTTTCCCATGACCAAAGGAAGGAGGGTCAGACTTTTAGATAAAGATATTTAAATGAGGATGTCAGTATAGGTTTTTAAATATATATATTTAAAAAATATCGTTTAGATCGGACCCAGATTTCTAAAAAGTATTTTCCTGCCTCTTACTGAGTTAGTTTCATGATCTCATTTTAAAAATAAAAGTATTCAAGCAACTTTTACTAAAAAGCATGGAAAACGAAGATGATATTAAAAACAAAAACAACAGAACTCAAGGTAGAGACAGAAGGACCAAATAAGTTAGGTCCAGTTTGGGGAAGTTTTTCCTTGTATATGGGAAAAAGTCACTGGACTTAAAATGAGATATAAAACTGTACTTCTAGACAGAAAAAAGAAGCCTACTTTAAAAAGTCATTGTTTATCACCAAGAATCCATTTACTTCGAATGACTTTTTAAGACTGGCTAGACAGTCTTTGAGTTCTGCTTAGCAGAGTTGAAAGCCTCCAAGAAAAGTTTAAACACACAGTCTGTTTATGTAGATAGTAAGTCTGGCTAATATATTGAAAATTGCAGTAGCATCACTTGCTACACTTGGACATTTTGAGGTCTCTCACAGCATCTGGAAATTCTTCTTTCTTTCTATTGTAGCCTGTATGTCTGTTTGAAAAAATACATATGCATACATTTTTGAATAATCAGACTTATAAACAACACCATTAATGAAAATGGCAACAAAATAGTGCATCCTTTTATTCAAAGGTTAGAGAGGCTATGCCTAAGTGAGCCCCTGAAATAGTCTAATTTTTAGTGAAATCGATTTTATTTTTTAATTTTCATGACTCACAGGTCATACAGTTGATCCAATTCAGTTAATAGAAAGTTAGAAAAGATTAGATTAAATTAACTTAAAACATTATATATTGTCTTAGACATGTAGCAGATTGTTAGGACATTGGTTTAAGATGTAACAAAACATGTTCTATATTTATATCTAAAGACTGCAGTTGGTAAAATTCAATCAGTTCCATTAAATATAATAATAAATGAGACTGCTTTGTTTAATCACGTATATATGGAATGGATGTGCCCTTAATATGTGTGTGAAAAAAAAACAACAATCAACCACTAATTCATAACACTGCTTTCCCCACCCCCTTTCTCCTTTTTCTTTCTTGATTGAGAAGAGGAGAAAATACAACTTTATCTCTGCAATGTATGCCGTCTATTTTCATTTGGTAATAGGGGACCTAAAGCGTAAGTATCTGCTACTATGGCCTTGGGTATTTTTCCTAAACTCTATAAGCCTCAGCTTTCTTATCTATAAAAATGTCAATGATAATTGTACCTAACCCACAGGCTAATTGTGAGACATAAATCTGATGATGGATATAAAGCAGACAGTATTAGGTTTGGCCACAGGCAGCATGGAATAAAAGTTAGGTGTTATTATCATTCGGATATGTCCACAATTTACTGGGTTCTTTTGAGTGGTTGGACTGGCCATTAGCCTCATCGATTGTACATGGAACACAACGTTAGTTACCCATGATGCTTCGTATTCACTCTGTCTTCTCAGTTCCATAATTCTCAACAGGTCCCTGCATGGGAATCAAGTTTCACAGGGTCAGCATTACATAGTAAGTCATGCTGTGGGCTAAGACTACAGAACTGCTTGCTAGATCTTGCCTTGCTCACATTGTCTGGATACAGGTATCCTTATCTATATAATGAGTCAAGAATCACATGTTAGTTGTATTTTAATTCATTTAGTGGAGGACATTGCTAATCACACAAGTAGGTGTTCAATAAATGTTTGTCGAATGAATAAATTGTTGGACCCTCCAATCAATGATGTCACCTCAAACTCTAAAAACTAACTTTCCCACCTGCAAAAAAATGTGTTAAGAGCTGTTTCAGGAGGTAATATTTATTTGTACACTTAAGAGACTTTCATTTATTTGGTACTAAACATTGATGCCTTTTGGTTTGGTTCATACAATTTGAGAGACTATTTTATGTGACTGGCAATGGATATTCTATATCAGTAACAAAAAAAAATCTTACAATAAATAAAATCCAATACACCTTCATTTTATTAATTTTTTTCTGAAATTGTATACTTAGATTTAGCATAAATTCCTTCTGACTTTCTGACTTTTTGTCCTGTTACGGACTGAGTAGTGTCCTTCCTCACCTGGTACCTCAGAATGGGATTGTTTTGGAGATCAGATCTTTAAAGAGGAAATTAAAATAAAAATGAAATCATTAGTGTGGGGCCTAATCCAATATGACTGGTGTCTTTATATAAGAAGAGTTAATTTGGACCCAGAGGGGTTTAAAGACACAAGTAAAGACACAAAGAAAAGATGACTGGCTATCTATAAACCAAGGGAGAGGTTCTGGGAAGGAGCCAACCCCACCAGCACCTTGCTGGTGGACATCTAGCCTCCACAACTGTTACAGAATGGATTTCTATTGCTTAAGTGGACGTCTGTGCTACTTTTGTATAGCATCCCTAGCAAACTAATACAGTTCCCATCTAAATGTCCAAATCCAGGGCACCTGGGTGGCTCAGTCGGTTAAGCATCTGCCTTCAGCTCAGGTCATGATCCCAGCGGCCTGGGATAGAACCCCATATTGGGCTCCCTGCTCCCTGCTTCTCCCCACTCATTCTCTCTCTCTCTGTCTCTCTCTCACTCTCAAATAAATAAATAAAACCTTAAAGAAATAAACAGTCCAAATCCAATATTTTCTAAGGAGCCTTTCCTGATAACTCTGATCTGTTGGATCTCCGTAGTCATCTTGTATTTTTATTTTATTTTATATTTTTCATGAATTTATCTCTTCAACCTGAGCACCAGTCCCAAAGGGACCAAAGTCATGCCTTACCTGCTTGTGTATATACCTGGGTGTGTTCTCCGTCATATCTAGCATACTTCTTCAAATATATAAGCTGGTAGATGTTGAATAAATATTCTGATTGATTTTAAATACTCGTATACAGACATGTATTAAAGATACTAGAGATTGTCAGTTTTATGGAACAATTCCTGTTAGTGTAGGTCCTTTGGGATTTCCCTGGGTAAATATTATCAGCAATTCTGTTTCTTGACCATGTTATGCCTCATTAGCAGAGCTCTGCTCCGGTTGTCGGCTGTGTGAAATGAGAGAAGGGAAAGCATGCGATTCTGAAATGTGATTTGGAGAGCCTGCTGAAGACTGGCTCGAGCATCTCTGATGCCAACCTCTTTGTCTTGTGTACCTTCATGGGATATGTACGTAAAAAGAGAGAAGGTCCCCTAAGATTTAAAATATTTGATTGCCTCAAATCAGGTTGAGTGATATCAATTGAGAAGCTTATCACATCTCTGAAAATCTTGTTTTTTATTTATTTATTTATTTATTTTTATTATGTTATGTTAATTGCCATATATTACATCATTAGTTTTTGATGTAGTGTTGCATGATTCATTGTTTGCATATAACACCCAGTGCTCCATGCAGAACGTGCCTTCTTTAATACCCATCACCAGGCTAACCCATCCCCCCACGCCCCTCCCCTCTAGAACCCTCAGTTTGTTTCTCAGAGTCCATAGTCTCTCATGGTTTGTTTCCCCCTCTGATTTCCCCCCTTCATTCTCCCCCTCCTGCTATCTTCTTTTTTTTTTTTAACATATAATGTATTACTTGTTTCAGAGGTACAGGTCCGTGATTCAACAGTCTTACACAATTCACAGTGCTCACCATAGCACATACCCTCCCCAATGTCTATCACCCAGCCACCCCATCCCTCCCAGCCCCACCATTCCAGCAACCCTCAGTTTGTTTCCTGAGATTAAGAATTCCCCATATCAGTGAGGTCATATGATACATGTCTTTCTCTGATTCACTTATTTCGCTGAGCATAATACCCTCCAGTTCCATCCACATCGTTGCAAATGGCAAGATTTCATTCCTTTTGATGGCTGTATAATATTCCATTGTATATATATACCACTTCTTCTCTATCCATTCATCTGTCGATGGACATCTTGGCTCTTTCCACAGTTTGGCTATTGTGGACATTGCTGCTATAAACATCGGGGTGCACGTACCCCTTAGGATCCCTACATTTGTATCTTTGGGGTAAATACCCAGTAGTGCAATTGCTGTGTCGTATGGCAGCTCTATTTTCAACTTTTTGAGGAACCTCCATACTGTTTTCCAGAGTGGCTGCACCAGCTTGCATTCCCACCAACAGTGTAGGAGGGTTCCCCTTTCTCCACATTCCCGCTAAACATCTATCATTTCCTGACTTGTTAATTTTAGCCATTCTGCCTGGTGTGAGGTGGTATCTCATTGAGGTTTTGATTTGGATTTCCCTGATGCCAAGCGATGTTGAGCACTTTTTCATGTGTCTGCTGACCATTTGGATGTCTTCTTTGGAAAAATGTCTGTTCATGTCTTCTGCCCATTTCTTGACTGGATCATTTGTTCTTTGGCTGTTGAGTTTGATAAGTTCTTTATAGATTTTGGATACTAGCCCTTTATCTGATACGTCATTTGCAAATATCTTCTCCCATTCCGAAAATCTTTTATCTAAGTGTCTAAGTTTTAACTTTGGGGCCATTGGATGTCATTAGTGTTGACACTGGGGATAGGAGATTTGCAATGTCTTTGACTATCAATAATAATGAAGTAAGGGGAAAAGGAGTGTTTTCTAAATGACCAAGTTTTGTGTGTCTGTGTGTGTGTGCCTATGTGCACATTCTTGTGTGTCCTATACAGTGCTGTGCACACAACCAAACCACATCCTTCTACCACTTCTGACATAAGTTTACCTCTCTGGGAAATAAGCATCCTTTTCCTAAACAAGTCTAATTAGCCTTGGCTAAATGCAAAAGCATGTACATATTCAAGCAGCCAAACATCAGAGGACTGTTTATAAAAATAAACATTATTAACACTGAAAATATTTACATCTGAGTTTAGATAAGTCAGAAAACAAAAATATACTAAGCCCTTCAGGTCATATCAAGTAGGGGCACAGTTGATGGCTTAAGTAAAATGCATGTTGACAGTTTTCCATAAGAATTTGATTTTCCAAAACTGATGCCTGCCAAGTTCTTTTCCTTTGCTAATTTATTATTTGGCGAGTAGTTTCGCTTATGTTTTTGTTGAACTCTGCATTTAGTATGTTCCCATTGGTCAGACTTGTGAGAACTGATTATTTAGTGAATTTACATGGGGAGATAAACAAGAATGTTACTTGGAGGTAATTGAGTTTCATAGATGAAAGACAGCCTTTTTTAGGCTCAGCATTATGGGACACAGTGACTGTTGTGGACTTCACATTTTTCCCGGACCCAACTTTTATAGCTTTTCCAGATCGCTCTTTTTCCATTGAAGAGGCAAGATAGTTCTTGGCTATCACCAAGATCCAAAGTTTTTTCCAAAAGACTACATAAAATTTTTTAAAAAGAGGAATGGAAATGGCAGAGAGTAGGAGATGAAAGAACAGCAAATCAGATTATGATTTCCATTCCTTTGAGGATTTTAAATTCATGTTTTGAAATTTTTCAGCCGATGCTGCCTCTGATTTCTATAGTATTAGAGAGGAATTGCTTCCCAGGAAGCCTTTAATCAAGAGTTAAGACTATGCAGTTCTTTCAGAACCCATAATTTCAAATTACTGAACATATGCTTCTCCGTCCCCCACTTCCTCTGGATGTAAAAGTGTAGTTTTTAAATGAAGATGCAGATTGCTCTTTGTTCATGATAACTTTAACATACATGCATGTTTGATAATATGATATAATGATCTCTAACATGATCATATGATCTAGGAAACACATACTTTTATGGTACCCTTTCTCACTCCCATTCAAAGGGATACAAGAACTGCTTTTCTGTTTTAATAGAAGTTTTGAATTAGTAAGTGTTATCTTAGATGTGTACTTTCTATTTTCAGATCTGAGAGGTCTTAGGATATGGAATGGGTTTTGATATATTTGTAACTGAATCAGGGTTTCCAAAAGCCTCAGGACACCCAATTAGCTTTGTTCCCCAAGAGACATTATTTGACCTTTTATCAGTCTGACTCTCGCCTGTCTATTTCAGTGAAGACCCAGTCTGATCTGGTGGGACAAATTAACCATTTAAAAGTTGAGAATGACCAAGGGTCCCAGTAATAGGCATCAGCCTAGGTTTTTTTTTTTTTTTTTTTTTTTTTTTTTTAACCACAAATCACTTATACTTCTAAACAGTTCAAGATTGTATTCATATACAAATTATAGAAAAACCTAATAAGCAGTAGCTTAAAAGAAATTTGGCCTTTATTTTTCTTCCCTAATAACCAATCAGTTTCCAGTCCCACACATATGTTTTGTAGAAACATCCTATTTTATTTCATGGATACAATATGGCTGCCAATGCATCTACCATTCCCACTGAATTCCTGGAAGTATGAAGGAGGTGGAAAACACAGTAGGAAAGGGAGAAGGAAGAAACAAGACCTGTATCAGGAAAACAAAGACTTACCCTCAAATTCTTAGCAAACTCTCACCTGTACGTCACTGGCCAGAACAGTATCATGTGGCCACTGTTAGGCAAATGGGAAAGCAGGTTTTTAGCTTTCTATAGTTAAAGAAAGGCAAAGAAAAAGGGAGTGGAACAATCTTAAGTGAGCAACACTATAAAACCTGCCACAGACCAGCATAGAATTTATACTTTTGGGGCCTAATAAAGCGTAGAGCCTAAGGAAAGCTTCTTGACATGACAGCTAGCTTCCATCATAACCAGTGATGCTTATCCAAAGATAAACACTTGTCTGCATAGGTATTCAGGGAAGAATGTTGAGTTTTCTCATAAATCCAAATCTAGATGAACTTAAGCATAATGGTATTTTTTACCTAGTTCTATCTTTTGCCCCATCTTATTACCCCCAAATTGTGTACGAAACTCATAGCCATCTTGAATCACCTATTTGTAGAAACATCCTATTTTATGAAAAATTCATTATTTTATATTCCTATAGGCTCATAAACTGAGGACTTCTCATGTATAGACACATTATACCCAAAGTTGTGCCACAGTAGAAAGGATTTCATCATAAAACAATGAGCCTCATAATAATGGGTCATCGCAAATATCCCAACAAAACCAAGTGGCCAGGGTTGATATAGTAGAAATTCTTTCTTAAAGTGGAGGGCAGATATCTGGAGTTCATCAGAAATAGTATGAAAAATAAAGAAAACCTAGAAAAAATATAATTTCAAACATAAGTTCAGATCCATACCCTGAAAAAAAACCTGAGAAATTTTGGTGCCACTGTGTGAGTGATAGTCCAAATGTGCATCTTCTGTTCATTAAAAGCATACTCAGAGCAATACCAAGAACTCTGGTAATCTGTCTTGCATCAAAGAAATCCCACAGTGAGATCGGCCCAGCATATATTTTCCTGGCATGGTGTGGTGAGATTCACTTTAATTACTTCGCTATGGTATCACATTACTTCAGCTATGATATCACTAGGAAAGAACAGAACTTACCTGTTCATAGCACCATAGTTTTTGCTACATCCCACAAATGACACATTACCACTTTTCTGTGGATGAGCTCCAGGACTGACAGAGCTTGTGTTTTGTAGTGTTTGTGGTTCAAGAAAGAGCTACTTGCCCTTTCTCTAACACCCCCCCTCCCACCCTGGCTCCATTCCTCCACATTGACTAACCCTAGCTACTCAGTCATGTATGGATTTTCTTCAACAAGGGTATGAACTTTCAACTCCACAGTCCATAGTTCTGTCACCCCTCAGAGAGCAAGAGGGAGCGTATATGTTGACATAATCCCAGGATGGGCTAATGAGCAATGTTTTCAGGAAGTGAGGCTATGATGAGGGTCAGAGTAGAAGCTAGAGTAGTGTCATAAAGATTGTTGTAGTCAAAAAATGATGCAGGCTGTTTATAAATTATAACAAACTAATAATATGAGTTTGAATGAAAATGCTAGAAGTCATAGATGTACTTGAATGTTGCGTTTTGAGGTCAGTGGGGTATCTGTTCTGCCAATGGTCAAAGCGTTGTTAGGATGAGATAAACAATAAGTAATGTGAAACAAAACAATTCCAATTGTTTGTTCATTTGAATTTGTTGATTGCTATTCCTTTTATGGACCTGATTTTCAAGTGGAATCTGCAAGAAAACCAGTATTTATAGTGGGAGAATTAATTATGATGAAGTGTCGTAGGATATATTATCACATGTTCCTACTGTAACCGTGTGAGGGACAATGTTTCTCTGGGAGCCTTATACATCCCCACCGTTGTTGACTTTGGACTTGGCCTGATTCGTTTTTTTTTTTGGCCCCAAAAAAATGATAAGACAGGATACAGAACCCAATGTCTCATCGGTAGCTTTAAGAAACATTTTTTTTTTTTTTTTGCTCTTTATTTTTGTCATAAGAATGACATGTCATAAACAAGATCAGCTTATTCACCCTGGATCTCCACGTGAGAAAAGGGTGGAGCAGAGGTGAAATTGTTAATTCCCAGTAGTCAACCTGAAACATTGGTAAGAAATAAGTTCACTAGTGAGAAATACATTTTTATTGTTTTAAGTCCCTGGGATGTTAGGGTTATTTGTTATTGCAGCAAAGCTGACTAATGGCACTTTTTGCTTTCCTAGTTTGAACCTGGGTATCATTCTCCACTGGATTACTTCAAAAAGCCCAGAATAATGGTATAATTTGTCTGTCTCTCCTCTTGGTGGATCCTATCTCCACCACCCAGAACAGACACATTTTAGGTTATAACTTAAAGAAGACTAAAGGAATACAAAATGCGGAGCCTTTTCCTCCATATGATGAATATGTTGTCATTCTTGAAATTAAAATTGGTTTGTCTCTTTGGAGGGGCGTAGCATGCATGGAATAAATGCCAGTGGTCGAGACAGCAATGCTAGCATTCTTTAAAACAAAGACCATGTGCTTTATGCTAACACTTTACAATATGAGAAAGGATATCTATACAATAGATTATATACATAGTTTATTCACTTTCAGGGTATAAGAAGCCATTATGGACTCTTTGGACTTAAGTATTCTTTTGTGGGCCACATTTTATAATTGCTTGTGCTCTTTGGCAGACGATTTGAGCCCCTCATTCCCTGAAATCTTTTAAAGTAATTGCTGACTGTGGGAAAACTGATTAGTAAAACAGAGTTGAATAACTGGATGTCTCTTGCCACGAGGTTTTGCCAAAACGATTCACATAGGCACTGTGATGTAGGCCTTTGCAACTTCCCTTACTTTCCTTTCCATACTTTTCCTTTCATACCTTTCCAGGGAAGATTTATCATTTCACGTTACCACAGGTGAAATATAGTACAGATTATTTTCAGGTAGTGTCCCAAATGCAAAAGCCCCAGGTGAAGTTCTATAGGAAATGTGCTTCCTGGAGAAATGCTGACATGAAACATTGGCATCTTATATAGAATTATAATTAAACAATCAGGTCCTTGCAGGCAGGATATTTATGAATGAATCTTCGTACTGTTTTAGGGCAAACTGCTGAAAATCAACAAATTTTGCCACCTGAAAGTGAAATTCCCAACCTGAAATGAATTGCTAGAACAGGTTGATTGTGACTGGAGAACATTCTCTTGAAATAAGAATAATATGCAGGCAACGTGACCTCCATACGTGGCTGTCATATTAGAGATGACAAATGGGGACATTCCAGTGGTGTCCAGATTGCTCAGATCCTTTTTTTTTATGCAAGATGGGGTACTCACCTTAAAAAAACAGCCCTTTCAAGTTCACAAATTGCTGAGCTTTCAAAAAATTCAAATAATGAAGTCAACATGTAACCTTCATCTACACTGTAGAAATTTAATGCCCCCTTTTAGCTTGCAGTTCAACTGCACCTGAATTTGATTTTTATGTGAGTGTCCTTATCACACTACTGTAAAATTGCACTGAAGTTGTCAAATAGATCAACAAACCGTGTGTAGCATTTGTTGATATGACAATTGGTGATAGGTAACTCCCAGCGGACTAGCATACTGTTGAGACATGACCCTTTTATTCGTTTTCAAATATTCACGACAGTTAAGGTAGGTTAGTTGACGAATGATGTTTCAAAGACACAGGCAATAAAAATCAGATTTATAGATTTATATATTATACTATATATGTATATATTATATCTTGTATGTATGTATGTATATATGTAAGATATGTATATATCTTACATATAATATATATTATGTACTGAGAAAATATGTATATATTGAAAATCCTACATATTGACAAGAACAAAAATTTGTCAAGTGTGACTTTTTCCACCAAAACTGGGTGTTCGCAGTCATTTGAGATTTTTTTTTTCTTTTGAAAATGCATCCCAAATGTAAAAACTATTGAAATGTTTGAATCTCATTTAAAAAAGGAAACAAATAGCATCAACTGTCTTTGGATATAAAGTAATAACTTTCTTTCAGTAGCACCTGGACTTGCTTTCCAAGATACACTTGTCATTTTAGCTTAACAACTCCAAGATCCTTTTATTGCCATCTGTGTCTCAGGCAGCAGATATTTCTGGCTTATAGTTGGAAATAAGAGTCAAAGTTACAGTTGAAGTTGATTAAAGATGACAACAAATTATAACCCTATACAGAAACCAACAATGGCATGTTTTACCTTGAGAATGGACTTTTTTTTTTAATTTTATTTTATTATGTTATGTTAGTCACCATACAATACATCATTAGTTTTTGATGTGGTGATCCACGATTCATTGTTTTCATATAACACCCAGTGCTCCATGCAGTACATGCCCTCCTTAATACCCGTCACTGGGCTAACCCATCCCCCCACACCCCTCCCCTCTAAAACCCTCAGTTTGTTTCTCAGAGTCTATAGTCTCTCATGGTTCATCTCCGCCTCCGATTTCCCCCTTTCATTTTTCCCTTCCTTCTCCTAATGTCTTCCATGCTATTCCTTATGTTCCACAAATGAGTGAAACCATATGATAATTGACTTTCTCTGCTTGACTTACTTCACTTAGCATAATCTCCTCCAATCCCATCCATGTTGATGTAAAAGTTGGATAGTCATCCTTTCTGACAGCTGAGTAATATTCCATTGTATATATGGACCACATCTTCTTTATCCATTCATCTGTTGAAGGGCATCTCGGCTCTTTCCACAGTTTGGCTATTGCGGACATTGCTGCTATGAACGCTGGGGTGCATATGACCCTTCTTTTCACTACATCTGTGTCTTTGGGGTAAATACCCAGGAGTGCAACTGCTGGCTCATAGGGTAGCTCTATTTTTAATTTTTTGAGGCACCTCCACACTGTTTTCCAACTTGCATTCCTACCAAAGTGTAAGAGGGTTCCTCTTTTTCCACAACCTCTCCAACATTTGTTGTTTCTTGCCCTGTCAATTTTTGCCATTCTAACTGGTGTAAGATGGTATCTCAATGTGGTTTTGATTTGAATTTCCCTGATGGCTAATGATGAACATTTTTTCATGTGTCTGTTAGCCATTTGTATGTCCTTGGAGAAGTGTCTATTCATGTCTTCTGCCCATTTTTTGACATGAGAATGGACTTTTTAAATATGAAACCATGGAAGAAAGTCTAAAGTTCACTCATTGCATATAATAATGTGTCCAAGTAACTGGTTAATATTGAGCTTAGCTTTATTTCCCTAAGATAATTACTTATTCCAAAAATATTTGTATAAGTTCATAGCAAAGTAGCATATGTGTTTATATCAAAATATTCATTTACTCAACCAGTGTTTATATAGCTCCTATTCTGGGGCTAAATACTAGATGCTAAGGATTACAGCAGGAGGAAAAAAAAAAAAAGCAAAAGAACAAAATGATCTGCCATTGTGCTAGATTCTAGTGGCGGGGAGGTATAAATAATAAAGAAAAAAATGAAATATGTAGTTGGTCAGATAATACTACATATGCAGAGAAACATAAAGCAAGGATGGGATAGTGAATTAAATGGGGCAGGGGAGTATTTTCAGTTGGGCACTTAGGGAAGGCCTCACTGGAGGTGACACTGAGCTTATCATCCTAGGCTGAGAGAAGTACCAAGTGCAAAGGCCCCAAGGCCAGAGCATACTTGGAGTATTCCTTGAGCTTTAAGAACACTTTTGTGGCTATGATGGGTGTTGTGACATGCAGTAGGAAATAAGGCCCCTTGGAGAGGCTGGGAAGAGCCTCTGAGCTTGTGGATAAATGAAGTTTTTGGAATGTTCCCCAAGTGAAATGGGGAGTTACAGTAGAGTTTCATAGATCGAAAATGTTATCTGACTTGTTTTGAGGATAGATTATGGGGCCAGGGTGAAGAGTAGTAGCAGGAAGAGTAGACAGGAGGCTATTTAAATAATCTAGGGAGGGGAAGAGGGTAGCTTGGACCACAGTGGGGTCATGAAGGTAGTGAGCATGGTCAGATTCTACATATATTTAGAATTAGAGGATACAAGGGTTGCTGACGATTCGGTTTTTGAGTGTGAAAAAGCAAAGGAGTCAAGAATGATGCCAAGTTTGAAATTGTTGCTCATTTTTTGCCTGGCAAAGCTAAAATGAATGATCTCTTTCAGAAGGTAAACTTATGTCCTAGGAGTTCTTAAGCTGAGCGGGTTTGTAGATAGAATTCACAGATTCTGCAATCTAGACTGGGAACATTTCATCTTACTATTCTTTTTTAGAAATTTAGCATTTTCTTTCATTATTAATGTCGATAACAAACAACTGCAGAATTAGCAATATCTGTAGCTTCATCACCAGTGGAATTCACACATATATTCATATTGCATTACAATTGGTGCAGATATCTCAGAATGTGATTTACACTCATCACTACTTCCCAATAATTATTAGCAATTAGATCTGCTGCCAGACCTTATTATTTAATGTGTGAATAAGGCAACACATCTATCACAATTAAAAATATCTTGGTAACTTCAATTTAGCATAATTGGTTCTTCCGTAATTCTGTGTGTTTTATTTTAGGGGCATATTTTAGACATTATTCTGAGATTTCCATGGGCTTCAGGAAAATACCAAAGGGATCCATGGCACAAAAAAGTTAAAAACATTTCTTTTAACCACGTGCAATAGTACACACATTGGAGAGTATGCCAGTGTGCACTCTCATAGGTAATGTGGATAGTAATAAAATGATCAATGATTGTGTACTTACTATCTGCGGGTACATTATCTAATTTATTTCCTATAGCAAACCTGAGGCAGAAGTTATCCCCATTTTTTATAGAAGAAAATTGAGACTCAGAAAGGGTAAGTAACTTCCTCCTAGGTCATACACCTTGTAAGTGAAAATTCAAATTCATGTCTTTTTTCTGAGTGTATGCTCTTAACCACCAAAATATACTGCTATCCACCATAGAAGGATCACAACTAATGATATAAAATGGTCCATAGGAATTCGGTTTCAAGAAGCAGAAGCTGAGGCACTCTATAGCCACTTGTTGGGGAGAAGGAATAAAATAAAAGCAGCAAGGGAAACATTTTCCTCCTGCCAAGAAAATATTTCCTTTCTTTTTTTGTGTGGGGGAGGGCAGTGAAAATAGCATTATTTTTTTTTCCTGATTCTTTAAATCATGCACATTCATTGTAAAGTATTCACACCATTCATAAAGATGTAAGGAAGAAGGAAAAGATCCACTGAAATGCAAGTCTGTGAGCCAACCACCATGAACAGTTTGGACACCAACCAACCTTTCATACATCTCTTTATATATGTATGTGTGTATGTGTATATATGTTTTGGGGTCAAATATTCATTTATAGAATGAATATCACCCCCCATCCTGTCTTCACAATTGTATTCCACTCCTCTACCCCACACCCCCCACTCATCGGAAGAGCCATGTTATTCACCTAAAGCATGTTCTCCCCTACAGAGGAAGGCCTTGGAAGGACACAGACAGGATTGAGGCAACCACTGAGTGAGAGTACGTGTGGGTCAGCATCTAAGGGTGCATGCCAGCTATGCTGCATCCAGCCTGCCTGGGTTTGGCTCACTTACCAGTGCTCATTATCCAACTTTGGGCAACGTGCTTAATGCCTCATGGTCTTACTTTCTTCATCTGCACAATGGGGATAAAAATACCGTTTACGTGGATGAGTGATTTTGAGGCTTCAGTGAGTCATTGCACTAAAACTTTGTGCAAGAGGATATGGTCCGAGTCCGAAGCTGTGGCTATCGTGTTGCTGTCTGGCAGTCCCATTGGGCACCCTTCCTCTCAACGGGTAGGTCCAAGTCATGTGTAAGTGGTTCTTGGGTGATTGGAGACAACCAGCAGGAGAACCCAAAGTCCACCTTCAACCCCAGCATATTAGTAACATTCTCTGCATTTTATTTATAAAGGACAACATTGTTCCAGTTTCAGACTGTGTGAATATACAGGTGATATAAGTCATAGGACTTACACAGATTTGTTTTTGGGAATAAAATAATGCATATCCACATGAACAGTCAATTTTATAGTGAGGGGGTAAAAAACATCTAGTTGGGTATTTTGATAAAATAATTTTTTCAGGTATTTCATTTCTATTTCTCTGACTAGAAACTTGTTTAAAAAAAACCAATATTTTAGGTCAGTCCTACCTCTCACTCTTAGATTTTTGTGTGCTCCAGGGTTGGCCAGGGGCTATACGGACCAGTGCTTTTTCCTAATTGCCGTCAGATTGTAGTTGAATGAGTAAATCACAAAAGAGGAAGAAAAACTAAAGGAAACAAGGTATAATTTGTTAGGTAAGATCGTTCCACAGCATTCTACCATTTTGCAAAGAATCCGAGCACTGGCAGTGGTTTGATCAGGTTTAGTGTATTATGAGAAAAGCGTGAAAGGAGAGATGTTACAGAATTCTAAGGAAAATATTTACTCACTAACTAAAAGAGGTTCACACCTGTTTTCACTTGATCTGTGAGCCTCACTTAAAACGTGTTTTCATTACAAATCTGGAAAATGTCAGAGAATGAACTTGGAAGGTAAGAGGGTTGGAAACTATTCTATTCATTAAAATAGAAATGGTTGTTGTATTCCTGGTTTTTTAGTGATGATTATATTTTTGGCCCCTATAAGTTCATAGGCAACGAGTGCCTTGAATTTAGTGTTCATTGTATAATATACTTATTTTTATTCATCCACGATGTCTCCTCATTGAGCATTTAGTGTGAAAGCATATTCATGACTTAATAGACTTCAAACAAATCTCGTCTCGGCCTCCAAATGTTATATACCACCTCATGCAGTGCATTCCATCCCCAGGAGCATGCTGGCTGGCCTGCTTCACTTCAAAGCCATAAGGCTTTTCAGACATTCAGTATTCCTGAGTTGAATATTTCTCAATATATCAGCATCTTCCTGTTCTCAGTGGTACATTGAACTTCTGTCTTCAGAAAACAGGTATTAACGATTCCTGTGTCCTTGTTGTGAGTGGCAATTGATCACTTTAAACTGTATCATCCCATCAGCTTGTAAATATGGAATACATTACTTTTCACTAAATACATTATCCTGTCCATTTCTGCATTGAAACCTACCTCCTGCGTTTCAACCTGTTAGCCTTTTGAAATTGGCCTGTACTTTATTTCCCTTAGATTTAGCTACTTCATTATTTTAAAGAGTTTATACCTCCTCTAAGTTTGGAAATTACACTTCTTCTGGATCCTCTTTTAAAATACCCAACAAGGTCTTTCTTGAGACTTATCACCGGAGGATATGTGTATACATATATACATATATATACATATATATGTATGTATGTATTATTATTACTCCATTTTACCTTAATGTACTATTTCCACTGAAAGCCACTTCTTAGTCATCTTAAGAAATTACGTGTGTATCCATGTCCTAGAGTTACAGCTTTATTTGCAACAGTGATCATTTAGAAACAGCCTAAATATCTAACAATAGGTAGTACTCACATGTGTTATGGTATTTTCATATTGTGTAACAGTCATGCCACCGAAGAGCAAAGTTTATGTTTTAAGAAAAGTTAATGGAATAGGAAAACATCCGATGTATTTTATTAAAATAAATAAGCAGATTATAATGTGTGTCAATAGTAGGATTACAGGATAATATTTAAGGCTCTTTAGGTTGGCAGAAGAATTAAAGGGAATGAAGTATATTAAAATAGTAATAATGGTTAACGATCAGTGCGGTGAGGTTGTGGGTGACAGATCCTGTTTCTATGTTGTTTTGTTTTTCTTCTGTATTGTCAACATGTATTGCTGTTGTAATGAGGAGCAACTAAATTAATAAATAAATGGTTGTCCAGAAGCTGACATTTCTTTCCTGCATTCCTTCCCCAAATTAAGTAGTTTGGTGGAACCTAGTCAAACGCAGTCATATTCAGTGAACCCTCTGATTAAATAAACAGCCAAAATTCTTTCAGAATTCCACAGAATTTTCCCTTGAGAACAGGTCAAAGCAAGAGAACAAAAGCAGGGGGTTGCAATATTGGGTTATAAAAGAACAAGAACTGGAAAGGTATAGGGGGTGTCGGGGTGGAGAGGGTAAGAATGAGGGCCAGGGTGGGGAGCGAGGAGCATGTAGCCGCAGAGCCTGGCCTATGGGCAAGGGCCAAAGGAAAGAATCTCACCTTGGAACTTAGCTCAAATTCTGTTTTTGAAAATATCCTGATCTTAATTGTTCATGATCACTTCCAAGTTAAAATATGGTGAGATTCTACTGTGTTCTTTTGCTGGGTGTTTTGTGAAGGACTAATGTTTTAAGTAGACATGAAAGCATGAAAAATGATTTTAAAGATTTGTATTGGAAATGCAGTATGTGGATCTGAACCAGAGGTTACATAGTTGGTTATGTACCAGAATGACTTCCAGCTAACAGAGAAGACATAAGAACCATTGTTCCTAAACCAATAGAAGAGCCCCATGCTTTCGGCAAAGGGGAGCCAACCTTGGAGGCATTTTTGGCTTTTTTAATAACCCAAGAATTGATCATTTCTCAGTGAACAAGCCCTTGCCTGGCTTGCCAACAAGTAACAAGGGAGGCTCACTGGACGTTTGATTGAAATCTAATCTTGCTCTACAGTGTTTTAGAACGTCCTTGTGTTTTATCTCACCCTTCACTGTCTGGGGAAAATAATATGCTACTCATGGGTATATGTTTACAAGTAGAAGACATGGTTTATTTCTCAATTCAGAGCACTTCTGGATTTATAATTAGTTGCTGGGAAGTAAATAATGGTATGCTTTATTTTGAATTAGCATGGGTAAATGGTAACAAGAGATATATCTTTTCTATTCTTGAAAGTGTCTGTGCATGACAGTTCTTTATCATCACACTAAAGCACACATCTGCTGGCCATTTCAAGGAAAAACAAAACACTATGAAAGACAAATCTAGCCCACATCCCCCCAAATCCTCACAGTTTGCAGAAGAGAAGGTGCCCCCAAATATGATGGAAATTATTTCTGTTGGAATGGTAGTCTCGGGTGCCTGGGTGGCTCAGTTTGTTAAGCAACTGCCTTTGGCTCAGCTCATGATCCCAGGGTCCTGGGATCCAGCCCCTCATCGGGCTCCTTGCTCAGCAGGGAGCCTGCTTCTCCCTCTCCCTCTACCTGCTACTCCACCTACTTGTGCTCTCTCTCTGTCAAATAAATAAATAAAAAATCTTTAAAAAAAAAAAAAAAGGAATGGTAGTCTCTTTGGATATTTTAACATGATTTTTAGTTTTTAAAGAGTCTATAAATTTATAAGCGAACAACAACAGCAAAACCCAAAAACCTTTCAAAAGGCAACCTCCCTCTATTAGTAGTGTAGAATTCAGGAATAAAAAGAGGATTCAATTATAAATTACAGGTACACTTCTTGTCATGTCACATAATATGACCACATAAAATAGCTTATGAATTTACTAAAGGTCATTAATCATGTTGATTAATGACCTGAATTAACTTGCTAAGATTTAGTAAAATTTGTTGAAATGGTCCCAACTTAGGTTTGTAGTTTATATTCTGTTTTTTCATTAGTAAGTATAAACTGAAGACACTTTCCATATTGGAAGAGTGAATACTGTGGATTGTTTGTAAACTAGCCAACAATGTACGTTAGTCAGTTTTTCTTGGCAAATTCACATTTAATGTCATCCATCGCCAGAAATCTGTTCCATAATGATGTCATCAGCAGTTTGGGATGAGAAAAAGCTACGAGAAAAAGCTGAAAGAATGCAGATGGGAAAGTAATTCCTGCATATTTCATTGACCATATGTCTCCCCCTCCCTGACTTATTGGGCTAGCAAACTAAAATCCTCCTTTGAATCTTATAGTCTTTAAGTTTACTTTAAATTTTCCCCCATAATGAATTATAATGGTAATATTTTCTTGTTAGGCTGTTTCATTAAACTATTGATTAGGTCCTATAACTTGTGAGAAACTTATCATTATAATTTTAGATAGAAGTGCCAATAAGTTTAACTGCATCCCTGGCATCCTGTATCCTGATGTCCGGTGGAGTAGGGGATAATCAGGCTGTTTGGTTACCTATTGTCATGACGTGAAGAAAACAAAACCACAGACAAAACTTATGCTTGGAAAGCAGCGAAACCCTCCTTGACCTTGGAATGGCATTTATGCTAAAACATAGGGCTAATGCCATGTCAATATAAGTGTATGTGACACTCCCATTAAAAAGTACTCGGTTACCCTAGAGACCCACTGACTCATAGATTCTCTGTGACATTAATGGGGTTATCAAGATACAGTCTTTGAATTTCTTTGTCCATCTAAATTTAATAAGCTGAACTATGTTTAAATATCATGTGTGGGAACTAAACAACTGGGTTAATTATGTGCCCAAATATATGCAAAATTATATTTTATATGTCATTCAAGTATTTATTTCTTTAAGGTTGAGAAACATTCTTATGTGGATAAATGTGTAAATGCTTTTTTATAATATGGATGTTCCTTTAGTAAATTGTTATTATACACCTATTGTGTATAAGGATGAGCCCCCTAACCTGTGTCTTCAGTGAGGATACCATCTGTAGGGGAGATAAAATACTTGCTGAAATGTCTACAGTACAATGTAGAAAGTGGCTGGCTTTGTGAAAAATTTAAAGGAATAAAAAAGGAGCTGTTGGTATTCAGAAGGAGATGAGGCTTAGCTGGGGAAGATTATTACAAGGAACTCATGGGAACTTGGGGATAGCCTTGGTGCTGAGGCCTGCTGAGACTAGGTATAATTTAGGATGTGGACAAGCTGAGAGTTTTCTCCCACCTGGGTCATCTCACTGTGCTCTGAGTCATGAGTGTTCTTGGGGTCCTTCTCATCATGGTTACTAACATTTAATCTGTGATTCTTCCATTACTGTCACTTCAATTCACTTACTTCAAGTCACAAGTTACTCAAACTTCAGTTTATTCAGTATTTCAATTCACTAATGGCCTTTTCATGCTCACCTTTCAGTTTCAGCTCCTAGGACCAATAACCTGGCTCTCTCTGTCTTTCTTTGTTCAAAGTCCTAAGAAACAATTGCATGGGCCAACTGGTCACCACTCTGAGTGGACAACCTGTCAGTTGGTGTCCTTGGGTCAGATGCCCATCTCTGGTGCTGTCACCTCCAGGCAGCGATAAGAAAGCAAATATCTTACTGCATAAACATGGGCCTCATTCCTTGGGCAGGGAGCATGAGGAAGAACTCCTTCCCAAAGGTCCTGTGGGTATGTTGGCACCTATCTGAAAAGTGGTTCAGGGAAGGAATTATGGAGGAAAGGATATATAACTATCCTCATCGACACTCTTGCCTCCTTTCTTTTTTTCTGCTAAAATGGCAGAGGTGCCCCTTATATACTTCAAGGTCAACCCATTCACCTGTGCCCATCCCCTCCCTCCTGATAAGAGACCCTGCTCCTTGGATTCTTTTTCTTTTTCTCTTTTGAATTCCTGATAGGATCTAAGTTAGAGCAGAACAGAATGGAGATGGAGCATGATCTTTAAACAATCCACAGCTCCACACGCTAAGAGAGTTCATGGAGCTCACTTGTAATCATATATGATAAATGGATAACACTTCTCATGTATCTTGTTGAAATAAAGTTATTGAAGAGAAAAAGAAATCAACTTTTGAGTGTTGAAGTTACCAATGTATAAGAATGAAGTGATGGCAGTATTTAATATAGTCATAGAGGAAATAAGGAAGAATTCTCGTTACTGAGCTTATAACATAAAATTAGCAATATATCCTGGAGTGAAAGTGATGTGTTGGGGTCATCTGTGATTATCTTTGGCCTTGTTAAGCTGACACTTTATTATCTTTAAACTGAGTCACAGATACTTAATGGTGTCTACACTTACGATCTGATATAAACAGTGTTCTACATAGACTAATAAAAAATGTTTGTACTACCACAACCTAGCAGATAGGATCAGTGCATAAGCTGCTGACCATGGTATTTTATATTAGACCAGGTCAGGATTCCATTTACTCTACTTCAAGCATTAATGTTCATTAAATAAATACTCATGTGTTACTTTGTAGCATACACCTAGATAATACAGAGTCACATGATTGAAAGGTACCCAAAAATTGTGTAGTAACAACACATATCTAATGTCAAACTTCCTTCTGGCTCTTGATGTCTGTGGAGCTTCTTTTGAATCTCTTCATTGTTGGAAAATACAGCACGTAAAGGCTTGGTCCCTGTTCATGGAAAGATAAATTCTGTAAATGATTTTGTTGTTGATTCGGGCATCATTATTTTTCTTTTCAAAATTTTTTAGAGACCCCGTACTTGTATATAATAAGATCAATAGTTGATGAGTGACTTTAGCCATCTCTTTCTACATAATCACATGACCAAGTAATATCAAGTTAAACCATATGAATCTACTGTTTTTGTGGGTTGAAGATCATCATATGTCAGCAATTTCATATGGTTTAATGCAGTATATTTTAAAAGTTATTTTGTCCAGCTCTTTTCCTTAACTTCTTTTTTTATGAACACTAGTATTTAAAAGGGTTTTAGCTCATTTTCTGAAATAGACTGTAAATCAAACACAACTCATGGTATTTTTTTCATTTGAATGGGTATAGACAATCTATAGATTGTATTTTCAGATGTCATGAAGAGGTCTATGGAAGAGTGGTGAGATTTTGATTCCCTGCTGTTTATGACAATGGTTAGACTCTTAGGCCAATTTAGCTTCTGTTAAGTTTTATGAAATTTCTCTTTGGCTTTCTTCCTTAAGAACTCCAGAATTATTCTGGAATGCAGATGAAGTACCACATATGTATATAGTTAAAGGCAGCTGTCTGCTTCAGTTAAAGAATCCTGGCTCATTAAGTTTATGTACACCAGAAATCTATTATTATAGGAAGAAAGGGAAGCAACTCCTGTCATGTGGTTGAAATGCAATATTTTAAATATCCAAGGTCTTTTGTAACTTTATTTCACAGTACATTATGGGTTTCAATATCTACATATAGTTTGGTGACTAGATTCCCATATTTTAAGATTTGCATATATTAGCTTCCTTCAAATAAAATAATGAACTCTTCAGGAATAGATATTGCAGTGACGTTATTGGCTTAGAGAAGGAAAAAAGGAAATAAAAATACTTTATGGGAAATTCATATTTTTCATAATTTTCAAGAGTCAAATTATCAAATAATTGGATCCCAAAATTTTTGCTGTTATGCTTCAAATACTCCATACTAAATCTTTATTTTTGGCTAAGATCTAAGGGATCTGGATTGAAGTAAGGTAATATTCTTGTCCAAAACCTATAAATATGGTTTGATTGTCCCAAGTAGATTTTAATAAAACAATGTGAGAAATGTTATGGATGTATCTACATAATGGGTTTCCAAAATAAAGACCCTTACCATCAGGCTCTTTGCTCAGAAGGTAACTGAGTTTCAGGAATGTCTATTATAGACTTCATAGGAAATACTTGTGACTTAGTGAAGTGTCAAAAGTATCTCATTCTGATACAGCCAAACCTTAGAATGAGCCTTCCCTGTAATCATACTCCCCAAAGAAATGGAAAAAAAAAAAATCCGGAGCTGTGAATTTAAATATGTAATATATACTATATTCGTAAGTATATATACTATATATAAATATGAAATATATATATATGTACACTTTGTAACACAGTGGGAAGACAGGGAAAATAGAGGCAGAATTCAGTTTGATGGTAGAAAAGAATAATGTCAAAGGCTGTATATCCATAGCAAAATTCTGACCATAATTTTTGGAAACAAGTCTTTGATCAAATCCATTTTCCAAGACTGTCCGTAGCCACTGAGTACTCAGATGAAAGGCCACATATGCCTGTTTTTTGTTTTTTTTTTTAACATTCCTAGTCAATTCAATAATTGGTTAGGGTTAATAGACATCTTAAGTATCTTAAGTTCAGTCCAAGTACTTGAACGCATAAAAGATTCATGAGTGTACCTTTGGATGATTGTATTCTGTTCTCAGGCCTGCCATCATTTCCTTCAAAATCACCTTTTTTTTGAACCTGCTTCTGTGTACTCTGCTAATACACTGTCAACACTCATAATTGCAGGTTAGCAGATGTTCCTGCTTTAAGACTTCCTTGGAAGATGTGCATTCATAAAGAAGTGTTAAGTGTATGTGAAAAAACGAAAGAAGTCTGCAAATATTAGAGCTTTCTTCAGTGTCTACATCTCAAGAGCATGTACAAACTCAGGAAAGGCCACTCACAAACCATTTTTAAGTCCACGCTGCGGCATGTTTTCTGTTTGGTCAAATAAGGCCCAGGATGTTTGCATGAGATATTTAAGATGCAGAAAATTATTCAGATTGTTTTGTTAGAAAGTCCAAAAACCTGAACCTTTTAAAATCTATCGGTAGGGTTTCCTTCATTTTTTTTTCATCTAGTTATTTTAAGAAATAAAGAAATGCTTTGTAGATTCTGAAAGTTTTGCTTTGTAGGGTCTTTTTTTTTTTTTCCTTTCAACAAAACCAGAGAATTATTGAAAAGAAAAGAAGCCTGTCTGTTTCAAGAAATGGCTAAGCTTCAGGAAGGTCAGTGGTGTAGATAGGCCTTGCACCCAGGGACTTAAATGTCACTTTTCTCCTGTGCTACAAACTCGCTTTCCTTACAGCATGTAAATCATGGCTGCAAAATCCTTTTGACTTATAGTGTACAGGTTCAGCTACCAGGGAGAGGCAAATGACTGCTTCAGAACTTCATTCAGAATTCCCTGAACATAATCCATACAACCACAGACACTCAGCTCCTTCTCAAAGGGACACCATCCAGACTAGGCCTTGCATGTGGAAGCAAGGAGGAATGCCAGTCTTTAATCTCTCTGGGTGCTATCCTTGCCCCACCTGTTCAGGCCAGACATATCAACATCCTGCAAACTAAGGGGTAAATCAATGGTTCTCAAATCTGGCTGCCCTTTAGAATCACCCTGGGGAGCCATTAACAAATGCCAATGCGTGTACTCCATTCCAGACCAATAAGTCACAATCCTTGGGCGTGGGGCCTGGACATCAGTAATCTTTAAATGCTCCCCAGATGACTCCAGTGTACAGCCAGGATTGAGAACCACCGGGCTAAATGATAAATTTAAACTTAATGGAGGAAAAGCAATATAACCACCATAACCACCATTAAAACCCCCATTGAAGAAAAGGAAAACCATAGAGAACTCCTAATTGATCTCAGACATTTTAAATCTGTTAGAGTTGACTTTTTCCAATAACTGGTTCACAAGAAACAAATTAACAATACATTTTGCCTCTTCCTGTTTGTCTAATTTAAAGATTTTATAGAAACACCTTAATATATTTTCCTGTCTTGTTTCTCGTCCATGCGTATTGATTAGCGGTGAATTTCTTTGTAAGATTTCAATATTTGGTTGATCTCTTTCACAAGGTCATGTTAATACATCGAACTCAACAGTGATCCCACTCTAGTCTCCACAACAGATTTGTCTTGCTTCTTTCCCCACAGCCTCCCCCACTCCCTAGTTTCTGCCAGCACACATGCATAACCTCACAACCATTACTGAACCAAATAACAGAGTAAGAGCCTGTCCCTAAACTCAGCCAGTATATTCGGGTATGTTGGGTATCAAGTGATGTTTTCTAACACACTTGTGGGAAATTTAATTTCCGTGGAGTGGAAGGAGGAAATGTGGCTTTGAGTTTTCAACTTTCCCCCACCTTCTGTCCTTGAGGGAGCTCTGTATAGGGAAGATGGGCCCTGTATTGTCTTCACCAAATTCTATAGGAAAAACTGGGTTTAAACTTCCAGAACTGATTTGCACTCCCTTCCCCTTCAAGCATTTAAACTAATCTTTTTCAAATGACACATCCTATGTCTGAGTCAAATACGTTGGCACTAAATATATGTGCAACAATATGGATATTTTTGTTTGTTTCAGGAGATATTTGCTAAGACTTTGAATATCACATTTTGTGTATATGCTAGAACACTTTATTTGACTTTCAGTATAAAAATACATCTGCCAAAGGGAATGATTCTACTTGGAATAGTTAAGCTATTTTAAATTTAGGTTAAAATAGCCTACTTTTAAAAGTATAACATTTATGTTTTTTTATATGCAACTCATAATATTCAAGTACTTAAGGGAAAATGCTAGAATACTGACTCAAGACGACACACAGATATCTAGAAATCGTGTCCATATGCCTGGCCCATTTATACTTAAAGCTGCGTCTTTTAGAGAGAGAAGCAGACACTTAACTTAGGCAGTTGTCAGAATATGATGAATGAGGTCAGTGGTCCGCTAACCTCAATCGCTCTCCCTTGGGCACCACAGGCTTCTCTGAAAGTATCCTATAGTTATCAATATCATATGTGAATTTGTCTGTTCCTTGTCTGTGACATCCTAGAATGTAGTAGGCCTCTAGAAGAAATCTTGTAAAATAGAAAAAATTGCATGTGCAATTATATTCTTCCCTAAATAAGGATATACAGAGGTCATGATAAAGAAAAACGAATACCAGGGCGATAATTGAATTCTAAAAAACAAGTATGCTAATGAATCTTGTTTCTGGCAGCTCATCATGTCATTCCTCATGCATGTTTTCATTTTCTTAATACTGAATAACATAGGTATTGCCCTGAGTACTTTATGTGGATTTTTAAACATAATGTTCTCAATTCTATATATGGTTATATATATTATATATCCAATATACATGTTGTAATGAGTATATATTACATATGAATAAATATTATATGAATAATATATATGTAAGCATGCAATACATTATTCATATATATATACACACATACACAAACATTTTTCTGATGCAGAAATAGATTCAAGGAGGTTAAGGAAATGAAAGTTTATTGTCAAGTAATACTAAGTAGATTTAAACCCAAAGCACCAACTTAGCTTCTTTTCGGCCTTAGGATATCCAACTCCCCCAGGAACTATTAGAGGATCAGAAGTTGGTAAGCAATAAAAATAATTTTAGTTACTTGTAATTTTATCTCAAAGACGTTCACAAAGGTAAGGCACTTTACATTTGGACAGGCCATTGAGAGATGGTTTTCTATTCAGGCAACATCACATTTTTACTTGTCTAGAGGAATGAAACTTTATTTTACCCTGACACCCATCCCAATGTTTAACTACTATCACAGCCTGGAAAGAGTGCATTACTAATGCAAAATTTGCATTTCCCATGTTGTTTCAGCTCATTTATCCTTTTTATATGTTCAGAGGAAATAAAGGTCAGATGGTATCATTCTTTGTACTTTATATGTAGGACCTCCCTTTTATGTTTTTTTTTTCTCTTTTTTTGCTCAGATGCACAATTTTCTTTTTTCCTTATAGTTCTCTGATTTCCTCTTAGCTCTGATCCACCAATGATTGTTTTTGTACTTTAAGTAATTACTTTTAAAGAAAAGGAGGTCAACCTAGAGTTCTGTAGTTGGAACACCTCTGATTCCTAGACATGGCAAATGTGTTAGGTTAGGTAACTCTCCAGTTTGCTCTCCGAATTAAAACTCAAAAATGAACAGACATGCTTTTGTTGTAAAATGAAGTCTGGGATATTTCCTTAAAAGCAAACTGCCAAAATGAATTTTGAGCCACCATCACAACCAGACAGTTTATCAGCCAGTGTGAGTTAGAAATCTCATGCCTCTGTGATTGAATAACAAGCAACTGTTTCCTTTTTACCCAAATATATGAACACAAGTGCTTCCGTCTGCCATGTATACCCTTGGCCACAGTTAGATGACTGAATTATAACTGAGTCATGCGTGTGCTGAGTTTTAGCAGAGTATTCCTGCAGGATCCAACAAGGATAAAAATTGATGTCCCTCCTGAAACAGAGTGGTACAGATGGTGCGGCTTTATAGCTGTCTCCAAATACCAAATGCCAAACTGCTCCTTTGATAAGGCAAAGCTGTGTAAGGGTTTAAATATAGCCTCTTGGTGGAATGTCAGTGAATGATCGGTCCCACTTACAAACATACCAAAATGTTCTCTGTTTAAACATTTTTTACAACCATGGTTGTGGAAATTCTATATCAAGGAAATTATGCACAGGGGAAGGAACCCAAGACCTACCTTAAAAATCTATGTGTGTACTAACAAATCAACTAAATTTGAAGGGGGGGAAATGACACTCTGGCAGCTAGTGAAGTCAGTATTTTTGCAAACACCTGCCATAAGTGGAATCTGAAAATGTTATGTTAAACCTGTAAGACTGACCTGTATGTAATAACAACAAGGGGAGTATGCTCTCTTAAATTAGGTTAGTTATCTTTTTATGGCAAAGCTTCCATGCGAATGTTTAATGCTAGCCTTCTGGTATGAGACTTGCATTTATGTTATAGAATGTTTAATTTGATAGTTTTACCTTACTGTGTGTGTGTGTGTGTATGAATTTGAATATATATATAAATTTGAATTGATTTATTTTTAATACAAATAAATCATATTCCTTTAAAGAATTAAATGGCTGCTGATAGTGGTATCTGTCTTCATTATTTATGCTAGAGAAATGAACAGTAAGAAATAGAATTTTAAAGTACCTGAGACCTTGGGTTTTTTTTGTTGTTGTTCTTGTTGTTGTTAATAAAACTGGCCATGGAGCTATAAGGAAAAGTAGAATTATATAGAACAGTAGACACATATAAATAGTTTAGCACCTTCCCAGAATTCATTCACTAGTGAATTGATTAAAATTATTTAGCTAATTTTGAAATAATTGTGAAGGGAATATATTAAAAAGAAATTTAATATGTACAGCATCAGCAAATAAATCAATACAAGAAAGTTATCAAATACTTTTGAAAGCTATATGCAGCTGTTTTTGATTTTTATAGGTAAAATAAATGATTACCAAATTAAAACATTCTTTTATAATAGACTTATGGGTATTCCAATGAGAATAATGTAAAGAAAGGAGTATTACTTTCATTTTTACTACACTACTGTCTCTCCTATATCTGGACCACTGAAGCGGTAAACTCACCAGAATGTTCCAGGAGAAGATGATATTGTATTTCCATATATAATCTGTATTCTATTCAGACTGTTGTATTTTCTCTAATTTTTACTTCTTAGAGGCCCAGTAACCTAATTTGTCACAGTTTTGACTCATCTCTGCTTTATAAATCACATTGGCTTATTGATTTCAGTGGATATGGATATCAGGGTGGACTAGGGAGGGTATATTTATTTATTTTTAAAGATTTTATTTATTTATTTGAGAGAGAGAGAATGAGAGACAGAGAGCACGAGAGGGAAGAGGGCAGAGGGAGAAGCAGACCCCCTGCTGAGCAGGGAGCCCGATGTGGGACTCCATCCCGGGACTCCAGGATCATGACCTGAGCCGAAGGCAGTAGCTTAACCAACTGAGCCACCCAGGTGCCCTAGGGAGGGTATATTTAACACTTGCAATAAGCCCAGCCAAATAACCCCCAAGTTTGTGGGGTTTTAAAAAAATTACTTTATTGTGGTTTAATATATGTAAAAATACATTTTAAATATAACATTTGATGAGTTTTGATAAATATTATCACTGGTATCACCATAATCCAAATAAATATTTAGAATATTTCCATCACCCCTAAAATTCCTTCATGCCCCAGTTTTAGTCCTTCCTCTCAGCCTTCACTTCAGCAAACCACTAGTCTGACTTACCTCACAATGGATTGTTTCTGCCTATTTGTATAATTGGTAGCATGTAGTATATGCTGGTTCCTCTCATTTAGCATATTGGTTTTGAGATTCATCTGCACCATTGCATAAAACAGTAGTTTGTTCTTTTTAAATATTTGAGTAGCATTCTACTGGAGCAATATATCATAGGAAGTTCATTGAGTCACACTGATTTCTGGTGATATCGTAAGCATGTTTAACTTTACAAGAAAAGGCCAAACTTTTCTTAGAGTTTGAACATTTTACACTTGTACCAGCAATGCGTGTTTTCAGTTGTTCCACATCTTCATGAATGTTTGGTAATGTCAGTTTTTGGCATATCTTGTTTTCACAGTTACCGAGATGGCCGTATGGTTCTTCACTTTTACTTTGTTAATATGATGGGTTACATTGAGTGAGTTTTAAATATGGAAGAAATCTGTCCTTCTTGGATAAACTCTACTTTGTCATGATATGTGATCATGTTGGTATATTTTGCAGATGTTTTATTGAGGATTTTTGTGTTTCTGTTTATGAGGGAGACAGGCCTGCAATTTTCTTTTCATATGATATGGTTGTCAGATTCCTGCATCAGGATTATGCTAGCGTCATAAAGTAAGTCGGAAGGTTTTTTTCTCCTGTATTTTCTGGAATATATGTATAATATCATATCAGTATTATTTGTTCCTTAACAAAGTGTTCTAGAACTAAACAGTGGAAGCATATGGCTCTGAAGTTTCTCAATGGGATGGTTTTCTTTTTTATTGCAATTACAATTTCTTTGATAGACACAGACTTTTCAGATTTACTGTTTTCTTGCTTCAGTTTTCACAAGTTGTATATTTTAAGGAATTTATCCATATCCTAAGTTGCCAAACTTGTTAACATAAAATTGGCCATGATAGCCCCTTATTTTTCTTTTAAAATCTGTAGGGTCTGTAATAGTGTTTTCTCTTCCATTCCTCACACTGATAATTTATGTTTTTTCTCTTTTTCTTGATTAGTTGTTATCTTTGTTATTTTATTTGATTCTGTCCCACGGTTTTTTTGGTACCTGCTTATTTTACTTGCCTTTACGATATCATTTTAGAGATTGAATTCTTTCTGTTGACCTGTCTTCAAGTTCACTGATTTTTCTCCATTATCTCTAACCTGCTGTTAAGCTCAGTTAGTTTTGCTTTGCAGAAACTCATTTTTTTCATTTATAGAATTCCCGTTTGCTCTATTTCTCTCCTGAAATTCCCTATTTACTTAAGAACTATTCAGTAATATTTATGCAACATTAAATACTAGAGTAGTAACCACAAACAACAAAAAACCTGAAGTTGAAGCAGTTTTCAGCCAGCAGTCTTTCTAGGAAAGATCTGGCTTAATAAGAGGGTTTGCTCTTAGAGGCTAGAGAAATTGCCAGTGATGTTATTTCTAGTTCATGACCATGTAACAATAGTCAAAAGACTAGATTATTAGAAAACTAGATTATTTTTATTTCCTGTGCTTCCCTCCAGGGTGCTACTCTTTTCCTATCTTACATAGGGCCCAACTCCTGGTTTGTCTGGGAGTTATAGACCAGCAGTTTTAGTCCTGAAAGTACTGAGTCCCAGAAACTTAGTTCCTTAGCTCACAGTGACCTGGAGGATTGGTCATCTGATTTATATGTGACCTGAATTGAGTCATTCAGTAATCAAATTGTTAGCCTATAATTCTCTTAATTGATAGAATATTTTTTAAAGTACCATGTGGGTTAATAATAATAACAATATACAGCCATTTATTTTTTTTAAATTCTCACACAAACTTAACCTCACTTTATCAATGAGTTAATTGAGGTGCAGAGATATTAAATAATTTGACCATGGTCTTTCATTTGTGAAATAACAAAGCCAGAATCTCTTTAGGTGATTGACTACATTACCTGTTTCATTACCTTTCCCTTTCTGTACTGTCTTAGGAAGTACCTTATAATAAACTTCTCTTTTGAACTTCAAATAAATTGTGCAAGGATATGTGTGTGTGTGTATAAAATATATAATATATAAAATTAACAGTGCACATTAATACTGAAGGTATGGGATTGTGTTGGAATAGAGACAGGGTTATCCATTCATTATACATTAGAAACTTTGAATTCCTACAGTTAGCATGGCATTGCTTTTGTAATTCAAAGGACAGAAATATGGAAAATAATAATTTTCCCTCTTGAATATAAAGTATGTACCTATTTTTATTATTCTAAATAAAGTTTTCTATGCTGGAAAAAATATGCAATCAAACATTTTCAAATACACTGAGTTAAAAATTCTCATTTCCAAGACAATTTAGGAAGTAAAATAGAGCTTTTAAATTACTTATAAGCCAATTCACCATGCTGTCAGAGTTATTTTTCAATCCTTGACTTTCTTCCATATGTATGCTTTAAGGGCTTGTTGAGGTAGGAATTTAGAAATTTAACTCCTTGGTGAAGACAAGTAAATCAGGGATTAACATGTTTGTGGTACCACAATTGTGTGGCAGTGGTTAAAGTGTTAAATTGCTTAATATCCCCTCTAACTGTAATAAGACACGACATAAAAATACTTGCAGAAAATTAAGATTTAGTTAATGTAGTTTTACAAAACCATGGTTCTGTGAATCTGGAAGGATATATAAATTCATGCTTTGTCCTTGAGAGTCAATCTGTTTGTTCAATCTGTTCACATTTTATAGTCTTTGCATACAATTTACATCTTACGATTCACCTCTAGGAAACTTCTGCTCCTCTTTAGCACTGTCTCTAGATCTGGGCTTGCAGTGAGAGATGCTAAGGAAGAAGGTGAATTTGACTATCATTGCAAAACTCTTTGAACTCATTAAAAACAGTCTTCTAGGAGATCACCTTCATTTACTTTGGGACTTTTAGAGGGAACTTGACAGGTGCTACTTCTATTTATTCTTCTTCTTTAAAATGAAGCACTGGCAGCAGGCTGTTATGTTCTATGACAGCTCATGACCCACCTGAGATGAGTAAAAATGGAAAGCACCCTTTCTCCTATGGGAGCAAGTGTTAGGTTTCAGTGGTGGAAACACAGAGCATAGTGTCTGCAATGAAAGGACTATGATTTGATCTTCATTCTCCATATACTAGCTTAAAAATAATACTGAATTTCTCTGACTTAGTAAACTCGTGGCTGAACAAAAATACCCACATGAGAGAATAGTAGTCAAAGATGATATGAGATAAAGCACAGGACAAATGTTTTGTGATGGTAATGTGCTGTATTAACTAACTTTTCCTTTCATCAGCTCCATTTGAAACAGAGGAAAATGGGACACACTAGAGTTATATAACTTATCCAAAGAAAGTAGCTTAGTAGGGACTGGGACCTTGGTCTTGCTACAAGGCTCCATGGGAGGCTGGGTGAAAGAAAGTCTTTTTTTTTTTTTCTCAATTACTGAATGAGAAATGAGTGCAGGTTTAATGCTGTCTTTGGGAAGAATTGTGTTGAACTGTGGTTTGGAGTGAGCAGATTTTGTGAATGGCATAAGAATATTCTGTTCAAGGATTTATGGGGGGTTGACAATCATTACTATGGATTGATCCCCTTATAGATGTACACATTGGCCATGGAGGAGTATGCCTTGTAATGAGTTGCTTTAGAATAGGCTTGTATGGAGGAGAGTGAGGGACCCTGTATTTTTCAGATAACCCCAGAGGCTTTTCATGTCTGACTAGACATTTTTCACTGACAATGAGACACATGGATAGTGGCCATAGTTAGTTGCTAATTTTGAACTTTGTTTTACCTACCAAAACTATTTGGGATACTGCCAGTCCTCAAAGGTATTCAGAAAGCCATCCTTGTATCTTCTCCTTACTGGCCTGAAGCACGTATGTGAGGCAGAAGTCATCCATCCAATTGTGAGTCTGCTCTTAGGCCCCAGGCTTGTGCTCAGTTCTTTGGAATTCAATGTATGTTCCTTTTCCTTAATCCCTTCTCAGATTTTTGGTCATTCATAAACACTTAAGTATTCAGAATGACCCAGGCTAATGAATTATCACCAAAAGCCAGTGGTTATAATGGGGAGTAGGGAGGGGTGGAGGAAAGAAAGACAAATATTAAAATACTTCTACATCTAAATAACTTTAACTTGAAAAGTCATTTTGAGTATATTTACTGCCAAGTATATGTCTCCCAGCAGCAATTCTTGATTTGCTTGAGTCTGGTCGTATCTTAAATTTGACATCTGTATAGGAATATCTCCTTAAGAGACACCAAGATAATAAAAAAATAGAATCAAAAAGAAATTAAAAATAAACAAATACACACACATGAAAAAACCCTGAGGCACATGCCCTGATGAATCATATGCAGTTAATCAGAATTTCGGTGGAATCAGGTGAAGGTATCATGATTTTTAATGTTAAATAGGTGATTCTAATGTACATCCAGGGCTGAGACCACTGTAATAGAACAATATTAGTTAGGAACTATTCATTCATGTAAGCATTAACAAAAGTTTACTTAGAAAATACTCTATGCCAGGGACTGGTTACAAAAAATACTGTATCTTTAAGGAGCTCAGAGATGGACAGTATTGGCAGGACAGAATAGACAGTAAGTCCATGTATAGGTTTCCAAGACTTGCTGTGATGTTTTTCCTGGTGAGCTTTATAAAGCCATACAAATTATAATAGGGAGTTCTTTGACTCACTCTGATGAGATGACTGATCTCATCACTCCTTTGCAGTAGCATCTTTGCTTTGAACTGGAATCCCATGTAGTTCCCAGCATTGCACTTTGGGCAAAAGAAGAATTTACAAACTATTTGCCAAGGAAATGTCCATATGCAAAGTGATTTTCTTCACACCAAATTAAAAAGAAAATATTTTTAGTACCTGATGGTTACTGAGATACATTAATAAAGAACCTATTAAGCACATGTACTTAATTTTTGTTGAGTCTTTCCACGTAACTCTTCTTTGTCTGACTTGATAATCTGCTCCTAAGACCGATCTGCCTCTAAATAATATTAGACTTCAAAGTTAACCTAAATCATTCCTGTATTTGAGAATTCAAATGCAATGACAGACGTTTCTTTGGTCAATGTAAAATTGTCTTGTACCTTCTTTTTCTCAAGTGGTGAACACAGAAGCACTGGCTTCATGGTCATGGAACATGGTCTGGTATCTGCTCTGCTGTAAGTTGTGTGGAAATGGACAAGTCACTTCATCTTATAATTAAGTAGAATTATCCACTAGTGGCAAGGACTGTGCTAGATGTATAGATAAAAATACTTCAGGTGAGGTGTTTTGCATCTGTACAAGAAGTAGTTCAAGCCAAGAGGCTGTAAATCAACCCCTTACCAATGCTGACATTTTATTATCCTAAGACTCTAGAGCTAGAGAAAGCAAGGGAAAACCGAGGTCCTAATGGCCAATGTTGCGGTGTCCTCTTTGCTACTTTCTGGATCTGTCTTGAGTAACTACTGTTTTCTCTAAGCATTGGTTGTTCTTTCATATAATATTGGATTAATAGTAGACAGTATTACTTAGTATTCATTTTGAGGATTTCTTGAAATGTTTGCAAATCATATAGGAAATAAGTCATTTGAATAAACACTCAAAGTGTCAAGTATTTTGGGAAATGTCAATGTATTTTAACTTACTCTCAATAAAAAAACCTACTTTGAAATAATATAATTTCAGGGAGCATTTCTCAAACTCTAGAGTATTTAAGAATCACCTTATACGTTTATTCAGGTATATGGCCTATATTTTTATTTTCAAGAAGGTTGTGGTTTTAAAAAGCCAAAATACCCAGCAGTAAGGCTATAAAAAGCACGTAGGAATCAGCAGCCTTTTTTATTTTTATATTTTTTAATTTAATTTTTTTTAATTTAAGATTTTTTTTTTAATCTAAGGAAATATGTAGGTGTTTGTTGTCATGTAGACTCTCAGGTGTCAGAATATCTCCCTTCTCGTGAGAAACTGATTTGGCAAATATAGTAAAGATGGAAAGTTGCCACCATGTGGTAGTGGTAAATGAGTAAAACACCCACACTATTTCAGGTCTCGTTACAATGACAGATTATTTCTACCATTGTTGCCATTTTCAGTCACTGCAGACTGTACTCTCCCTCTTCTCAGAAAGGTTTTCTTTTCACTTGGATTGGGTAATACCTGGTATTCTGAATTCAAAGTTTCTGTTAACATCGCCTCAAGTTATTACAGAAATTAAAACAAAAAGGACAATAATATGCACTTTTCACCTGTTATATTGGCAACAATTTAAAAGTTGTTATTCTTAGTGTTGAAAGAATGTGGAGAAACCTTCCTGTGTTATTCTTGTGAAAGCGGTATCACTGTTCTCAGAAGGCCAATCACTATCAAGGTGGAACACACACATGTTTATTCACACACATACTCTTGGACTCAGGAACTCAACTTCAGGAATTTATCAACTCTTAGGAATAATAATTCCTAAAGATAAGTCATCATAATAATCATTATTATTCAACTTTTAGGAATTTTGGTGTACACGTGCCTGAGTTTGCAAACCTTTAAGCACTGGAATGTTTATTGCACCATTTGTAATAGCAAAACCTAGAAACACCTAATTAATCAATGCAGAGAAGTATATAAATTATGGTACATCCATACAATGGCACGCAACCATGAAAAAGAATTGTGTTGAATTGAAACGAGGTTCACATCATATGGAGAGACATGTCCTGGACTTGAACAGTATACCATTAAAAACTTTGTTGAGGCATTTAAAGCTATTCCCCAGGCACTGGCAGAAAATTCTGGAGTTAAGTCCAATGAAGTAATCTCTAAACTTTATGCAGTACATCAAGAAGGAAATAAAAATGTTGGATTAGATATTGAAGCTGAAGTTCCAGCTGTAAAGGCCATGTTGGAAGCTGGTATTCTAGACACTTACTTGGGAAAATACTAGGCTATCAAACTGATTATGAATGCTGCCGTAATTATACTTAGAGTGGGTCAGATCATCCTGGCAAAGCCAGCTGGTGGGCCCAAATTGCCAAGTGTGAAGACTGGGATGATGACCAAAATGATTGACTGGCTTAGTTTTTACTGTAGGTGAAGACTACATTTGTGGTAGTAGTCTAGGAATTGCCTGATGTTTTCATCTTTTTCTTAAGAAGTGTTTTATGTTTATATCCTCAGCTGGATGATACAATAAATGTGTTGTTGCTTAAAAATAAATGAAACGAGATTCAAGATATATTGATAAATATGAAAATCAGTTTGCAATGAGTATTTGTCATATAATCCCATTTATGTTTTTAAGTCCGTTTGGGTGTTTATATATATATATATATATATATAAACACAGATATACATATATATAATCATAGAAAAATACACAGAGATATACTTGTGTATATAAACATTTCTGGAAGAATTTGAAGAAAGTGTGTGTGTGTGTGTACAAATGTGTTTGTTTAGTAAAGGATTTTCTGCATTTCTTCATATTTGTTTTGTAGTTTTTCTGATACTAATGAAAGAGACAAAGAAGATAGAGCATAGCATGTTAATAAAGAAATACTGGCTTGAGGTAAAGAATGGCATTTCTTATAAGCTATGATGAGAAAAAAGTAAGTTCTAGAAGAACTAGAAGAAAAGGAAATAGGTGGGAAAAGGTAGTTATTTCCATCTTGGATTGTTGGAGAATGCATACTATGCTTATGATATAATGATTTAAATCTTGTCATGTGTGTAAGCTAATAACTAAGGGGCAAAGATGTTTCTTTCTCTCCTGAATCACTTTGATGATCTGTAACATAAGTCAAGATCTGCTGCACAATGTGGCTAAAGATCATTCACTTATTCATTCAGTCAATATTGAAAACTTACTACATGCTCAGTACTATGTCCTTAAGTCAGGCAGTGCCTAATAATTAGGCAGCAGGCTTACTCTCTAAGTGTAGAGATTAATTAATTTAAAAAAAAGAGAGAGAGAAAGAGCAGAGCACTAAGTTCAGCATATAATATATGTTGAATAAGTTGTAGCTATTATTGTTTTTGGCTTTTGCACATGGCTTTCCTTGTTGATGACCTCTGGATTTGGAGTTGGGGATCAAGTGCTACAGAGAGGGGGGAAGGGCAGAGGGTGAAGGGGAGAGAGAGAGAGAATCCTGAGCAGGTTTCATGCCAAGCACGGAGTACCTACACTGGGCTTGATCCCATGACCCTGAGATCATGACCTGAGCCGAAATCAAGAGTTGGATGCTCAACCAACTGAGCCACCCAGTCGCCCCAAGAACATATTTTCTTGATTGTACTTTTTGAAAGACTCTCAAGTGCTTTATGTAAATGGATCCTCCATGATGTTATAAGTTGCAAGTCTTTTCATGAACCTAGAGATTCTTGCCACCAAGTTTTCCCAAGTATTTTTTATACCTAACAGTTTTGATTTTCTGAGCCTTTAAATCTAGTTTTCAATTTATACCACGTCCTTTTAGCATTTAATGCAGAGTCGGTATTTAAGCGAGATTTTTATGGCTGTAGTTGCTAATATTTTTTTAGATCAAATGAATTCTAAGTGGAAAAACTGGGCATTGGAATCCCTTAGTGCTAGATTTGAAATCTATTTGGGAAAGTTAAAATCCTCTGTGAGCATTCATTTTATCAATGGAGATAAAAATGCCTACTTTATACCGTGTTGTCATGGGGCAATGTCCTTCTATGTTGTAATGTATTTAAAGCATCTAGGAAAATGCCTCACAGAGGAAATATTTAAAACTGATAGGCACTGTAATGATAGTAATGATGATTTCTGAAGTAAATATATTTTGATTCATGAAAAAAACACAATGCCTTCTATTTTATAATGTGTTATTTTCATTCACAACCAAGTAAGAAATTAGATAATTCTCTCCACTGAAATCAGCATGTCAAAGTTAAATCAGCATTATGTTAAAGTGATATACACTATCAACACTGACACATTGTAAATCATTTTTAGGGGAACTCTGACCCAACAGAAAGCGCCAGCACATTGTGGGTTTATCCTATCTGCCGACCTTGAACTCTGTAAATTTAACTGGAAATCTGACTTAAATTATTCATATTCATTTCTTTTAATAACCTATAATAACATAACTTCCTTTCAAGACATTAGAAATGTAGAATGATGTAGTCACGATATTTAAAGTAACTTTTTTTGGAGTAGTGCTACATGTAAAAAAAACAAACATGGAAACAGTTTATAGGCACTCAATTTTCCATTCTTGGCTTCTATTTTATGTATACACCAAGCGTAAAAACCGACCAAAAGACATTTTTGGTCAAAATATCATGCCTATTTTAGTATATACCGAAGAACAGCTTAAATAAAAGCTACTTTTGTAACTATAGCTAAACATTTCTTATCTCCTTGAGGATTATTGAAATATATACTGGGTATAAATACAAAGAAAAGGTAGAATTTTTTTTTCCAAAAATCATGTTATGTAAAATTATTGCTAAAATACCTCAAATTCTTAATGATGAAGCCCAGAGTATTCCAAATAGCCTAAATCAAAGAGAGAAAAAAAAATATCCGTTATCTAGGAAAATATTATGCAGAGTATAATCATATATTATAATATATATGGGGACCATGACCTGAGCTGAAGGCAGACGCCCAAAGACTGAGCCACCTAGGCACCCTAGCTTTTTAATAATTCTAAGTGTGGGGGCGCCTGGGTGGCTCAGTCGTTGGGCATCTGCCTTCGGCTCAGGTCGTGATCCCAGGGTCCTGGGATCGAGCCCCGCATCCGGGCTCCCTGCTCAGCAGGAAGCCTGCTTCTCCCTCTCCCGCTCTCCCGCCTTGTGTTCCCTCTCTCGCTGTGTCTCTCTCTGTCAAATAAATAAATAAAATCTTTAAAAAAATAATAATAATTCTAAGTGTGAACATGGAGGAGGGCAGGGTGCACAGGAAGGATAAGGTAGAGGGTGGCAAGAGCCCAGTGTCCAGTACAGAACTTTGCTGAGGGAGTAGTGAAGCTGGGACCTGTGGAATGGGCTGGAGTTGGAAGGGCATTCCCTGAGATCCGAGAAAGGGAATACAATCAACGGGTCCTCAAGACTTGAGGTTAACATATGTTCAGGAAAAAGAGCTGTGGCATCACTCATCCCAGCCTACTCACATTAACGCAGGATTAAGGACTGACCTAAAGCAAAAAAAAAAAAAAAAAAAAGTATGTATTGATTAGTTTATTTAGGGTCTGTTTCAGATGTTAATTCACAATTAGCAAGAGATGTCTACCTACTCAAAAGTATTTAGCAACGTATTTGCCTGCTAGGCTGTTTTTACTTTCCGAGAGGAAAGGCTGTGGTTACCTGATTTGTTGCTCTCAGCTTCAGTAGTTTGAGCACTCTGTTATAGTTCACACAATGAGACTAAATTGGAAATGTAACCAACAGGTGATCCATTAAGAACTTGAGTGCAGTTAAGTCTTCCTTGGGGATGTATACTTTTACAGCCAATAAACCTGGCCTACCAGCTCCTAGTCACTTTGCTTGCCAATAACAAAGCCTTGTAATGTAACAGAGTGACACCCGGAAGAGCCACTCCTCTTAGATTTCCACCCTGAATATTGACTCCGGAAAGCCTCTCAAAAAGTCATGGTATTCGGTATTCCCCTGGATGCCCTTATGGGACTTGGGAAGAAGGTGATCGGGGATATGATACGCCTGCCATGTTTTGGTGGGTTTAAGGCAGGTTCTTGCATATAACATTAATTTTAAAAATACTTTGATCATGATCTGAAATGAAAGAGAGTCACTAAATGCTTTAAAATTTGTTCTCAAAAGCATTAATTGTCTGACATGATGGTATGTATACTGCTGGAAGATATAGCTGTGACTTAGGCCCTAACCAATTGATTGCAGGGTCATAAAAATTATGTCTAGGAGTGAGGATGACATTTGCCCGCAAGATACACTGTTGCAGAATAGGTTCAGACAGCTAACATGAAAGAACAGTGATAGTAATCCGTATGAGAGGTAATTCAACATTAATATTTTAAGTACAGGGTAATTTTTAGGGAAGCATCCCCAAATGTAATAAATGCTTGAAAGCGCTGTATCTCAGTAATGGTTTTGTAATCTCTGCTTTATTAGTCGAATAGCTCAATGTAAGGGATGCCTTTAAAAGGACTAAATGCACTCAAAAGATCAAAATTTTATTCATTTGTGGCAGTAGTTTCTAATGATTATGAAACCAATTTTTAAATGATTTAATTTTTAGTATCATGGGATGCTGACCATGGAAGGGTCTTAGAAGCCATCCCTCTGGCTCCCTCAGTTTAAAAAACAAAACCTTTGGCCTCCCTTCCCTACCTATGGTCTCGCCCCATTCCCATTCATTTTCACACTGTTGCAAAGCAAGGGATCCTTTAAAGGCCTCCACCTAAAGTCTTTCAACGTGTCTCATTACCTGCAGCAGCATTTGTCCAAGTGTTATAGGATTTTTGTCCCCTTAGTGCTCTGGTCCTTGGTCGCGCCGCTTCGAAGAATGAAGAGGTAGAGACCAGATGAAGAGTGGTGTTTATTGAGCAAGAGTATAAAGCTCCCGGAGAGGGAGGGGGCCTGAGTGGGTTGCCCCCAGAGTTTCTAAGTTTAGGGGTTTTTATGAGCTCTTTTGCAGAACGTTCTTAAGCAATCAGGGTGTGTTGAGTCGTGCCAATCAGGGCTTTGGTCCAGTATCTGTCTACCTATTAGGTTCATGTTCATGTGCTGATGATCCTTTTTCTGCTGACATCTGGGGGCTTAGGTCTTAATTGCCCCTTGTGTGTGATATTGACAAATGCTTTTGTGGTGAATTGTCTTATTTTAGGATGTTTTACAGAAGTCATTTCTGCAAAGGCTGCAAAACAGAATGTCAGTACTGTTTTATTTTAGCTGTCCTGACTCCATTTTTCTTGTTGGGGACCCTGGCCCTGACTACCTAACTGTCCAACTCACTCCTAACACAAGTGTGTACCGTGAACAGCTAGCTCAGCCTGTTGTAATGCACAGCATGTGAAACACAATCCTATGTGTTTGCCAAGCTGGGTTAAGCGTCATCAAGTGGCCATCTTTTTTTTTATTTGTTTTTTTTTTTTTTTTTTGCATTAGAAACAGAATGAATTTATCTATTTTATCATGACAAATACTGTTTGGTTTTTTTTTGATGTACTGTTCCATGATTCATTGTTTGTGTATAACACCCAGTGCTCCATGCAGAACGTGCCCTCTTTAATACCCATCACCAGGCTAACCCATCCCCCACCCCTCTCCCCTCTAGAACCCTCAGTTTGTTTTTCTGAGTCCATTGTCTCTCGTGGTTCATCTCCCCCTCCGATTCCCCCCCCCCTTAATTCTTCCCCTCCTGCTATCTGTTTTGCAAGACTTCTCAACACCTTTAAAAGACAATGTTGACCAAACTTGTTTAGGCATAGAAGCTTTTTTTTCCTCAAAGCATCTCAGGAAACTTGTGAGCCAGGAAAACTTTACCTTCTGACAAACACTGGCCTGAAGAATATGCATAAAATACCATTCCTTCAAAATTTGACTCCTGCCTGGGGTACCTGGGTGGCTCAGTGAGTCGAGCATCTGCCTTTAGCTCAGGTCATGATCTCAGGGTCCCGGGATCCAGCCTAGAGTAGGCTCCCTGCTCAGCGGGGAGTCTGCTTCTCCCTCTTCCTCTGCCCCCCCCAACTCGTGCTCTCTCTCTTTCAAGTAAATAAACAAAATCTTTAAAAAAATAACTCCTGCCTTTTTGTTCAACTTCATATGTCAGAATTCCACTTTTAGACCCTAGGTTATAGTTGTAAGCAACTAAACTTACTTTTCTGTAAAGTTGTTTTGCTGTGTCCCCTCTCTGGGGTGCTTCTCCTGCTTTGCCAACTTATCTCCTATGTGGCCTTCCCAGATTTAGCTCAAGGATCACCAGGAGGAAGGCTTTGTTCGTTTCCTCTCCTGTGTTATCTGACACACATGATGGCCCATAGCATCCTACGCTCAGCTCTCATCGTAACTGTTACCAACTAGGCTGACATCCTATTAGCTTGCAGGTCTTCCCTACAAAATCCCCCGATCCTTTGAGTCAGACTACATTTCATCATTTCTTACAGCACACTTCCTGGTATGTTGGTGGTGCTAAAGAAAGAACCGTGGACATATCGGAAAGAGGAAAGTTTGAGCACACTTTGCGGTTGTATGGCTGCATGGCATGCTTCTTTGGCCAACATGGCGTCCGCACTGACCTATGGACATTCAATCTGCAACTTACCTTATAGAGATCCAGTAAAATGGCAGTATGGTTAATTCAGTTAGTTTAATTAACCCTATGATTAATTGAGCAATGCCCTTAAGGCACTAATAAAAATGTCTCTTGAAGAGAAGGGCAAGGGACAAACAATATAAAAGATGAAATATTAGAGATGATTTTTGCTTTTAGCTAATAGATGTGGGTGCTCAGTGTTTTTATTTTAAAGCAGCTGATGGTGAGCCAGCACTTTTTAGCAGCCATATATGAGCTTAAGGGAAACTTCAAATATATCCCAGCTAATATTTGGATATAACTATTCAGTCTGTAGTGTCTGGGGCTGCTTTTTCATGAGTCCAAGAAACATGGGAAATGATTTTAGCATGGATATTAGTTATCTGGCCTCTGCTGGTAAAGCTGCTATTCAGTTAAGTAAGCATGTCAGATCACTGAGAGACAAATTAAGGTATGTTTTTTTGATGATATGGGGAAAAAGAAAGTAAAATAAGGAGAGTGAAAATTGGATTTTTCCTCTAAAAATTGTGTAGTGTTCCCTGCGTTATCTACCTCTTTTATATGGCACATTAAAATTAGAAATAAAAATTGAATTGGACCGCTCTCAAATAGAACATTCTTAGTGTTGATATATAGAAAATCAGAGAGATAGAAAATCGAATATATATATTTGTATAAATATAATATTTTATTTTTATACACATATGTATGACTATATACAGTTTCTCAATAGATGGTGGCAAAATGATATATCAGCTCCTAATGTTAATTAATGTATTCTAATAGAAATGAATCATATAGGCTCATGACTAATGCTCTGCTTCTGCTAAAATGTTGACCCCAAGATATTTTCAGTGAGGTAAATTCATTAGATATCTCCTCAACTTCTTTGCCTTGTCTTCCCAGATGTTCCTAGAAAGAAGTATTGGGGAAAATGGAAAAATCTTTCAGTAGTTACTTATTAATTTTTCTTAAAATTACATATTCTTGGGAAATATGAAAATATTTTTGAAAATTGAATATAGCAAAGGTTTACCGACAACAAATGTCAAGTTGTGTTGCATGGACTAGAGAGCTAGCAGTGAGTGTGAGGAGTACAGATGCAGTGAGCTGGGGAATCCCCAACCAACAGGGAGAAAGTTCCAGGGTTAGTGGGTCATTACACCAGGGCTGAGGGGTCAGACTCCAGTTCTTTAAGGAAAAATGCAAGGAGAGTGGAAGAGTCTGAATTCTAGTTCATTTCTTCCCTGAGTTGTGGACAGTCGTTTTATTTCATGAAACCACATTGTGCCTGATCTTTTAATTTTTCAGCTTGAGATAATAGAGAATGAGGGATATACGTAAGATTTTAAAAGGAGGACGGGTTGGGTGCCTGGGTGGCTCAGTTGGTTAAGCGACTGCCTTCGGCTCAGGTCATGATCCTGGAGTCCCAGGATCAAGTCCCACATCGGGCTCCCTGCTCAGCAGGGAGTCTGCTTCTCCCTCCGACCCTCCTCCCTCTCATGCTCTCTGTCTCTCAATCTCACTCTCGCAAAAAAAAAAAAAAAAAAAAAAAATCTTAAAAAAAAAAAACCAAGGACAGGTTGATATTTCTTCTGTACTATTTAACATTGCCTTGTCCCCAGACCAGGGAGTGGCTTACTGACCTCTCAAAGTTTCTTCCCTATCACATATCTCCCATTTATACTATTCTAGCCTAAGATAAAGCAAATTTTCACTGAGTATATATGTATATTTTTTATTTTAAAATTCAAACATGGTCATAAAAGAGGAAGTCTTCCCCATATTCTCTATAAACTGAATATAAAAAGAATTAATGAAACATGTCAGAGTTTCTTTTGGCTTTTTCTAAATGATACACAGTTGACTTTTCACTTTTTAATTTTTATGAGAATTTTGTTCCTCCCACAACAGGGGAGCAGTTTGATTACAGCTTGGACTTGGCAGACAGTATTGGAGTATGCCAAATCCCAAAAATGTTACATGGAAGCATGTATGATCTGCTTGCTTTTTAATTTTTGTTCTGCCGATGCAGATAGAGTATTTAAGGTCAGAGGATGGGGTTTGTCGGACAGGTGAATTATAATAGAGTAGGAGGAGTGGGGGTTGGGATCTGGGTTGAGGCAGGAAGCTGGAAGGAGACCCGCATTAGTGATAGCCAGGTGAAGGGTGGGGAATGGAAGGAATGAAACATTGTGGTCGCCTCTAAATCCATCAGGATTTAGGTCATCGGGTTGAATGTGGTAGAAAAAAAGATTTATATGGCCAACACCAATTTGTGGGGCGGGGCGGTAAAGACCATCTTTAAACAATGTCATACCATGACATCTGTAATAGAGCTGTCTCACAGAAGTCCCAAATCAAGAAGTCCTAAGATGCATCTTAGGACTGCATGTTATTGTATTATTTCTAAAATAGGTCAATTCTCATCAACTCAAGATGGACCTAATTTTATGTAGGATCTTTGGATTTAATTTTTGTTAAGTGTATATAAACATCACTGTTTCTGACAAAATGAGCAATCAAGGAAATGCAGTCTCTTTTTATCTGGTGCTTATTAACTACAAACCACGCTGGGTTAAAATATGAAGTGGTTTATGGGACAGTAAATTGAAACCATCCTGGCTAAAATACATTTGAAAGACACAACATGGGCATGTATCACTTTATTTCCATTTCCAACTGTCAGCAGAAATTGGAGGCAACACTCTTCTTTTCTGTTTGATTATTCTATTATCGACAGAATGAGAGTGTTGGAGACATACATGCTGATTTAGTGTTGCGCTGATGAACCCATTCATGTTGCATGATGTGTCATTTTTCACTGCTGCCTTATCAAGGTGTTTCAGCTGTGCCCAAACCAGCCCTCGTAATTGCTTTAGTTGCTTGTGGCAAAGTTATGTCAATGTCAGTCACTAAATGACTTTTGACTGCTTCATGTCAGATGTTCCCTCCAAAGAAAGACAGGGTAGGGGAGTTTTTATACCCGGGTATGGATGTTAATCCAACGTCTAAATAGGCAAGTTCATTTATTTTCCTAATCAGAACTTAAATGCAAATGCTGACATTTTATGTTTTAAAATGAAGGGAATACAATTAAGTTTATGATTCACTTCAAGTATAATCTTGTATTGATAGCTTTCTTTCCTTGGTCTTAAGCATAAATTCAAGTCAAGTACAGCTGTGAATACGTGCAGTGTAATAATGGTTATCACATAAGGTGTACAATATCTGCATAAAACATCCTTCTAGTTAATGCACCTCAAGTGCCTTCTCCAAACTCTTTAAAGTCTCCTAAAATTTAGGGTTTTTTTTATAGTTATGATTTTAGGATTCAAGGGAGATATACAATTAAGATCGACAAAGAGTTTGATTATGAGCACTAAGCATCTACAACTTCAGTAGTTGGCTTACAAGTTCATGTTGACTAAGATTCAGAGGCCTTTACATATGTATATATACCCCCCACGCATCACACATATGGACTGTGCCCTGTTCTATACACCAGTCTTCACAATATGGTGTCATCTTTCTATATTGCTATATTTTAATTTTTGTAAGGTAGACTATTGTGTGTCATAATTTAGCCGATTCCTGTTATTGGGCATTTATTTTGTTTCCAGTCTGTGCTATTAAGAAGGGTGTTGTGATCATCCTTGTACATACATCTCAGCTCACGTGTGGAACAATTTATCTCAAAATTTATTTCTAGAAATAGATTTATTGGATCAAAAGGTACATCCATTTAAAAATGTTTAAATATCTTTGTAAATATACCCCCCAGGATATTTCTGCCGATTTATACTCTCACTTAGTTGATTCTCCAGTAGAACCAAAACTGGAGATTAGACTGCTTTCAAAATCTTACTAATACAATAAGTGGATAAACTGCATCTAATAACTGTTTTTCTTTGGATACAAATGAGATTGAATGTTTTTTCTAAATATTGTGTCTATTTCTAGTACTGTTCGATCTGAAAGGATATCAATGCAGGACAAAACAACGAAGATTTGAACTGGGCTTTAAAGCATGGTGCCAGGATTTGAGGTAGGGGTAGAAAATTCAAATGCCTACATAGGCTGTCAGAAGATCATTGAGAACTTGGGAGCACATGTGAGATATAATTGGGGTAGCGTCATAGCCCACTGTTGTCAGATCTGTCCAATTTTAAAGAGAACCTTGAAATCTTGAACCTTGGGATCTTTGTACTAAACATCCTCTTAGGAAATATGCTGTTCATGTTTTGTCAAAATCCATCTCTTGGCTAGATTTGGCTCACAGGCCACCTCTGTTCAACCCTTGATTTGGAAAGGCCTATCTGGCATTTCAGATCAAGAGGACAAAATAAACCAAAGCTGAGAACCCTAGGAGAAGTTGGATTATAGAATGGGACACCTGGAAATCTAGACTGGAGAATAGGAGAAGATGGGAGGAGTTGTAGGGAAATCAGGATAGAGGAGTTGGTTTGTGGAGGGCTTTAGGGTGTAAACAGAGAAGTTTCTGTGGAAACTAGTTTAAAATAAAGATAAGATTGTTCCTTCAAGTGTGTTTTGTTTGGTTTTGTTTGTAGAGGAATAACATCAATATTAAGGTGTTAGATAGAAGGAAGAGAAATCCAGAAAAGTTGCTCGCATATTCTAAGCAAGGAGTGATGAAGTACTAGGAGGAGGTGATGGTCTTAGTACTTTGGGAATGGGGCATGAAACAAAGCCTTAAAGGAGAGTCAATAATATGTGCCAAGTCACTGCATAAAACATGTCCTTCACTCTTGCCTCTTGTGTTTCTACACTTGTACAATTCAAAGTTTATAATTTTTTATCTTAAAAGCCTAGGTATCCCTGTAGGGGCAAATCTGTCTGGGTGATGACAGACATTGATAAATGCATAGTATATTCTCAGCCATTTATATAATTGTACTGTGGGGGTAAAACAGTTATTCAGGTTATATATGAATGTTAATGACTAAAGGAGATCATAATTTGTACTACTAAGCCTTTATAAAGTTACTAATGATACATAACAATTATCCAAGGGTTCTCCAAATAACTGAAGATGTTGGTAATCTGGGAACTGTAGAACATTGGTTAAGCATGAAATAATCAGGTGAGACTTACCTATGCTTCAACTGTATAAACAAGTCATTAGCAGTAGCTAAAGAGGGCTAGGGGAGCCACATAAATTACTTTTAGTCTCTCAAATAAAGCATCTGTGAATAATTGCAGAACACAGGGCCGGTCATAAGAACAAAAGAGATAAAGGGATAATACTATCTGAGTTTTAAAACTTTTAGAGCCTAGGATAACTTATTTCTTAGGGTGAGATAATATGTTTAAAATATATCAATTTGTTGAAAGGTCTCTGAATTGTATGAGTCTCATAGAAGAAAATGGATAATTCTGATACAGCCAAGTGCATTAGTTGTAGTTTTTCAATTCAAATTAAATTTTAGATTTTTATTAGATAACTTATCTACATGGATCAAAAGTTAAAAATAAATATCAGAGGTATAAAGGGAAAAGTCTTTCCCACCTCTGACCCAAAATTGCCCTGGACCCACATTGCCTCCTACCGCTGTCTCCAAAAAGGTGGCCACACTGTTCATGTGTCCTTTCAAGTTTCTTTATGCATAGACAGACTAATATAAAAAGATATGTGCTTGCTTTCTGCCTTTTTTTCTGGTTTTACAAAAAAAAAAATAGCATAATATGCATACTCTTTCACTACCTGGTGGTTTTGTTTGCTCATTGGTTTTAACATGGCCATGCAATAATACGTAGAAAGTTTCGTATTCCTGTTTACATATGTGTCCTGTAAGTGTATCGTACGACTGCTGATGCAGACTTGGTTGTTTCCAGCATTTTGCTGTTATAAACAGTGATGCCTGTGTGTGACCATAGCGGCAGGATAAATTCCAAATGCATTTTGAGTAGCTATAACACCTGCCGTGTGTGTGAAGTAATCTTAATGTGTCTGACTTGGTCTAAATCAGGGCAGCATTTCACCATAGGTCTAATGTGTGGGGCTCTGATTAGTACTGGTATATTCCATGACACTTAACACCCAGACAATTTGGCAGTATCAGCAGAGACAGCTCCCTGCAATCAGAGCCCAGCAGCCCTTCCCTCGTGTAGACTTCCTGATCATCTGGCCCCTGTCATTGGCCCGATCCTTCCCACTCACCTGCAACCTTTTGAGAAGCTCTGCCAGGATTCTGACATGATAGTTCTCTAGTTACATATATCAGGTGTCCCACACACCGGATTTAGGGTGGAACAGAGCTCTGTGGCACAGCTTCTTATATGTATTTTAGCAACATTTTCAACTGCTGAGCGTATCAGACCCAGAAAGGAATGAATGACCTGGGTCCACCCAGGGTCCATGGGGGTCCAGCTCTTGTCTCCAGATGAAGAGGGCCTTGACTGGCTAACTTCAGTAATGTTGTCTATCCCCTATCTCCTGACCCTTGCTTCATTCCCGCAGGAAGTTGCATTAGAGCTCAGACCTGGCAAAATTCCTCTGTGCATCTCCTGGAGGGCTCTATTCTGATTTCTATGTTTGATTCATAGAAAATGCAGTGTGTTTGTTGGGAAGAAATTGAGAACAGCATTTTGTAGCTGGTGCTTCATGGCATGCAGATGGAGTGGGCAGCATCTGTATGGATAGATATTAATAAGGAGAATTTGAAAATGTTATATATTATGAGGCTCCTTTTTGTTAAATGGAGCCAGGAGAAAATTCCTCTTTAATGGTAGATAAATACTCGATTCAGCCTAGTGACCTGTGGGCCAATAATGGGAAATTCAGAAGTTTAGATCCATCAAGAGAAATAATAGCCAATAGACCATGGAGTGGTGGCCACCGTTAAGCTGATTTATAGGGAACTGAATGTAACTAAATGTGTACTATTCTGAAAGAGTGAAAAATTTGCTGCTGAGTCCATACCAAGATATGCCATAAGAAGAGACTGTTTATTTTTATAATGATGTAACTATCTTGTTTGTTCATGTTGGTTTTGACCTGGATTATCTCCAAAGGTCATCTCGTTATCTAGACATATTGGTATCTAAAGTGGAGCAGATAGTAAATTCTTTCTGGCAATTATGTAATAGCCATCATGATTTCATCACTAAAGGCATGTCCAGTCTCAAACCCTGAAATCTAAAGGTTTATGATCTTTCTGAATATTTGACATTCCCTTTACCTCAACAGTCTGTTTTGTGATCAAAGCCATTACTAACGTGGATGGTGATTTATTAATTCCACAGATATTGAGTGTGCATTGTATACTTTTTATTGTGCCAGGTGTTGTGGTAAAAAAAAAAAAAAAAGTTGCACAAGATAGTCAGTGTCTTTAAGGATAATGCACAGGGATCATTATTATGAGAGGTCAAAAGGTGATTCACGCCCACAGTGCAGACATCTCAAGGAATAGAATGTAGCTTCCAGATGAAAGGTCAAGAAAAGTGTTATGGGAAAAGATGCCCTCTGATTGGCCCTGGAAGTATATGTGGGATGTGGATGTGAAGAAATGGACATATGGGCAGTTGTGGGTTGAATTTCGTTCCCCCCCAAAGACTAGTGAGACAATACATTTCTGTTGTTTAAGCCAACCTGTCTCCAGTACTTTGTTGTAACAGCCCTGCAGACTAGTACAGAGACATTCTGAACAAAGGGAACAGAGTCAAGGAAATCTGAAGAGCGTAAGAGAAGAGGAGCTTGGCTGACCTGTGGAGTGCCTGAAGGGAACCAATACACAAGTGACTGAAAGGGATATTGGGTGAGATTGTGGAAGATCTTGCAAGCCAGTGCTTCAGCATGGAGAGGCAGAACAGTGGCCAAGCGGTACGTCACAGATGACAGTGATAATGATTACGGGGTCCACCGAGGTCACTGAAGGAGGCTGTTCCCAGTTGAAGATAACTGACCTAAGCCCTTCCTGGATTCCGTAGATCTACCCTATAGTGACAAGAACTGAGGAGATCAATATCTCCAAGTTCCAAGTATCTGTTTTCCATTTGTGGTCACCCTTCCGGAAAATTCGCTGTAGGTAGCAGGGAGCCATTGAATGTTTTTGACCAGTAGTATGATATAGAAAGAGCTGTGCTTCAGGGTGATTAATCTGAATGGATTGAAAGGGTGCCAGACTGGGCAAGTGACCGGGAGGCAATCACAATAACCCAGGTAAGAAATAATGAGGTTTTGAATTTGGGCAGGGGCAGGGCTGTGTCTTATCCCCACCTTATTTCATTCACTGACCTTTGGTAGCTTTGTTTCTGTGACTGTTAAGGTGTTTCTTTCTATCTTTTCCTTTCTGTTGAGTGTGGGATGAGATGGTAGAGAAGAAACCTAACTCCTTTTTTTTTATGGCACTGTAGTATACTTTATGTTGAAACCCCTAGAAGCAGAGGTTCTTATAAAACTAAAGCTAATTTGGTTATAGATATTCTAATAGATACTTGACAACTTACAGAACTTCTGTGAATAGATGTAGGACATTTGGTAACTTTTCATATTTCTGCTATTTGAAAAGTATTTACTGCTGATATAGGCAATTTAATTGCATAACATTGGATTTTTCTGGACAAGTTTGTGAATGCTTGTCAAACTGATTAAGGAAGATATGGGGAGAGCCATCAATAAAAACTGGAGGCAATAATATACAGAAATCAATTTGGATGGCCTGTGGTCGTAAATAAAACTTCATTATATTACGTGACTGGGGGAACTAAATTCATGTATCTGTGTATGTTACCTAGAGTGGTAAAACATGCTCATGGAATCAATGAGAAATTGATATTTGGTAATTTATCATAGCAATTTCAGTGTTTCTTCAGGGGATGTTACGAAAGCAGTCTGTTTTAAAAATATTTCATAAGGCAAGAAATGTTCAAAGTGTGAGCTGACTTACTGGAAACTATAGAGAATGCTTAATTTTCTTGAACTTTTAACTTACTGTTACCTAAAGATATCACGATGCCTAGTGCTGCTAACCAGATTATTTTATTGCCTTTATCTGTTGATATATGCTAGAGGTTTCATTGATTTTTAGCTGAGCTGTCCCTGCTCATTGCATTTTTCTATTTTCTTTGACTTTAACTTTTAGTACCCTTTTTGACAGCCACTTAATTGTATTGATTTTTTTCTAAGTCGGTTATAATTTAGAGGAGAACATTTTAGTATATTTTGTTTAGAAAATATTGGCCTTATTGGCTTATAACTGGCAATACTCTGAAAAGTTTAGCTACAAATATTGCTAATTAAGTGAGTAGACACCTCGAGTAATGGGCAGGAAGGATTAAAAGGGTTATTCCAAACTTATTATCTTAGGAGGGTGTCCCCAGAAAAAAGAATGATAAGATGAAAACATGTTTGCAGTAAATGTAATGGGCAGGGTCCTCGGAATCAGTGCAGGAGTTGAGCTGTGATCGGCCTCGGGTGATCCCATTGAGTGCTCTCAAGTCAGGATGGCCCTTCCAGCTTTGAGGCGAGGGGGCTGAGCCTTTACACCTGCACACCAACCAGTCATTGTGCACCTGCTTCTCCTAGCGTGGGGTCCTGGCCTTGAACATGCAGCTTCCAGTTGGATTTCAGCTGTCAGCCTTCCCAGCAACAGGGAGAAATAAATACCTCCATTTTAAAAGGTGGGTCTGGGTGGCATAACACAGCGTCCCTGACATTCTGAGTTACATACATCTAAAAAACAACTCCTTTCAGAAAGTGTATTCCATTTTAAGTATTAAAAATTCCTTCTTATTTGAAATATTTGCTATTCAGATATCTATTTGCTGGCAGAATTTGCAGGTACCTTCGAAAACGAGAGGAAAAGGCATTGTCTATAAATTAAGTTTTTAACTGCCATATAATTCTGAAACATCACATTTAATATTACTAAGTGGTCCATAGCAGTACATCAGGGTAAATATCTGTGGGAGTTAGTTTTCTTACTGGCAGCCAAGAGAAAGGTATCTAGCTCTGTTCATTACCAACCATGTAAAGATCACTAGTAGTTAAGAAAGTAAATATACGAAATACTCAATATAATATCATTTTTTGGTATTTCCTCTTTAATATTAAATGCATAACTTCTCTTTCCAAAAGTTTTCTTTTCAAAATTAGTCTTGTCAAAGAGGTTCTTTATGTACCTTGTCATGACGCAGAATTTATATTTTAGGCATATGAATATTTAAAAGGATGAATCACTTTAATTGGGACTTCATCTGTATTTAAGAATTACCTTTGATATGTAGCAAGGCTAATGTATCTATCCTTGGAGTCCACTGGTGTGGCGCTCAAAACATTAGTCATCAAAAGGCTTGACTGAGTTCTGTCCATATTCAATTCTGAGTTTCCTTAACTATCAGAACACTATTTGTATTTTGCCTTGAAGTGTTATTTATATTTTTTACATGCATGTTTTATTTACCAGGTTAAGCTGTATATTCCTTTTGAGTAAAATTGTGTCTCCTTTGTAGGAACACGCTGTTGTACACCTTGGATACTCCATAATTATTGTTGGAGGTTTAAGATGATTTGGGTTTATTACTTCAAACCTCTTTACACTCAATTTTCTACCTCAAAATTTTTAAAGGTGTTGTATACTACTCCAAAGGATTTTTATAAAGATTAAAGTGGATGACATTTTCCCGTCACTTAGATGTTGTCTGAGGTTTGCAGAACAGAAAAGGGAAAGGACCTAAGTTCTTTATAATGTCACTGAGTCTTTTAGGGGACTTTATTTTCTTCACTGATCTATGTCTAGCTCCTAGAACAGTGCCTGGTAATCAGTTAGCACTTAATAACTATATGTTTTCTAAATAAAATTTTTATTGGAATATAATAGAGTATTTTGCATCTTAAAAAAAGAGTGGCATTTAAAACTTCCAATTGAGTTATTCAATATGAAAATATCAAGTATGCCTAAGTTTAAGGAAGCATAGGTAATTTGTCTACATGATGGACAAAGTAAATCATAAAATATTTTATTATTTCTCCCATTCAATAAGTAGCCATAAATGATGACAAAGATTTTTCTAGTGTTCCAAATTATCGATTTATCTTAATTGAAAATGCATCCTGTATCTGGTAGCAAATAATAAGTGTTTTGAAATTGACTAGTTATAATGAATCTAGATTGTAAGATGTCTTATCATCTTTTTAAGCAACTACCACCCGTTTACAAGTCACTAAAGTGAACTATTTTTTTTAAGATTTTATTTACTTATTTGAGAGAGAAAGAGCAAGAGAGAGAGAGAGCACACGGTGGAGGGACAGAGGAGAAGCAGACTCCCTGCTGAGCAGGGACCCTGCCCACACGGGGCTCGATCCCAGGACCCTGGGATCATGACCTGAGCCAAAGGCAGACACTTAACGACTGAGCCACCCAGGCGCCCCTAAAGTGAACTATTTTAATCACAAAACTGTATTTTCTCCTTCATTTGAGACTACTCACGTACTATATATTCATTTTGAAAATGGTCTGTCAGAGACAGCAACAAAGCTGCAGGCCGTCCAGTGACTTGAGTAGGGCTAAGTGCCACAAAGCTTTGGCTGCCCCAGGTAGCGCCATCAGGTGCCAAGAGCACTGAGAGGCTGTTGTCCAACCTCCCCCTTGGAGAGCATGCCCATTGCCACCTGCTTGCCAGCTACCTTAGTGCTTAACATGGTTGCAGATAATCAAGGTGGACACATTTCAATTTTGCTCTTACCCTTCCCCACATGGAGTGCCAGTTTTTTTGTATTGTGTTATTTCTAATTTCATATTGGCACTATGGAGCATGAAGTGCCAGGGAATGTGTAAGCTTCACCTGCCATTTAAAATTAATTATGAAACACCTCATTTAACATAATAAACACGTTACTCTGTTTCATGCACTTGAAATTTTATTTTGAAATATCGGTGTCCTCTGCCACTTAGCTTAATGGGTTAGACTCTGGTGCTGATGAGCCTGGAGTTGCTAGTTCATTTTCCATAAGGTCAAATTCGTTCCCCATAGATAAAAAAAAAAAAAAAAAAAAAACAGCATTTTTCTATACTTTTTATACATTTTCTAATTAAGTGACATTTTGTATGTTATGAAAAATATTTTCTCAGGCTTTTTTTCCTTGGGTTTCACAACAACGCCAGGAGAAAAGGCTGAAAAGTATTTTCATTTCTAGTCTCACCTTACAGATGAGGAAATCAATGCTTAATGGGATTGACTGACTTGGCACAGCCAGGAATTTGCTAGGCCAGGTTCTCTGACTTTAAATCCCATTCTCTTTCTTCTCTAGTCTATTAACACAGCAATGCAAAAACTGCAGTCTGATTTTCACATTATTTATTTGTCCTGGAAGTGGCAGACGTTGGTTACTTTGCTTTCATTGCCAGCCAATTTGAATAGCAATTTGATAAGTTGCTGTTTATCACATATTGTGCCCTAGAGAAGTGCGGTACTTTCTTAAGCCCCCTCCCCCCTGACTGTATTCCATTGCATCAGTTTTAATACATGCAACCAAGTTTCTTCACCATCTTTATTTATGGCACGTAATCAGGATTAAGAATCAAAGTTCTGATAGGGCTAAAGAATAATGGTTCCGAATCAAGAGAAACTAGTCTTCAGATTTAAATCATCTAGCATTTCATAGTCTCTTTTGAACATCAAAATAAAATAAATGTTAAGTTGTCCTGTTCTCATCTTGACTATATTCTTTGGCTAGCTTGAACTGAAGGGTGCTTGGAGTTTCCCTGATCCCCCAAGGGAAATGGGAGATGGGTGGGGGCCCAGCTTTTCCTTGTGCTCTGTGCCTCCCTGATAACAGTCTCAGGGGGGTCCAAACATATTTGAAGCTATTTCAGGCAGGTAATATTGGCTCAGCATAAATGAAGTTGCTGGAAAGGGAAATGGTTTTACCTAAAATATAATGGCATACATGAGATTTGGTGAAAGAATACTATGTCCTCTGCTCCCATCAACTATGTAGAACATTTTCTTTCTTCCTTTCTTTTTTTTTTTTTTTTTGTCAAAATGGGTACATCCATTGTAAATCACTCTTTTCCTTTTGGTTAGGAATTGTTAAAATAGTCACGCATGACTAAAAACTTAAATTTTCAAATGTTTTATTCAACTGTTGCATCCTTCGCTTTCATTTAAAGTGATGAATATTAATAGTTTGAATGTTTAACAAAGACACTTTAGAAAGTCATCTCTTTCTGTCTCTCTCTCTTGCAATTAAGTGAAGTGTGATAGTTTTGATGAGTAACTCCTGTTTCCAGCCGTCAGTCCTGTATGTTCACTAACATATTGATCTAAACTTTTTTATGTGGAGAAGAACTGAGCATCTGATGCCATTGCTGATTTTATAGCATGTGTAACATTTTATTTCTCTGAGATCACGTGCAATAAATCAGAAGAGTGTGACAAATATCTGGATAATTCAGGCTCAAGTGTGATTACATAATTAATCGAAATCATTTCTATGAAGCTGGAATTCTTTGCTGAAACTATCCTCATTCCTTAAATTTCAATTTCTTGCTAAATAGGTGGAAAATTAATTTACTTCAATAAGGAGATGTTTGCTAAATGTATGCACTGAAGTGCTTTTCCGCTTAGTTTCCATTTTTTTCTTATAGAATTATAATTATTTCCTTATTTGTTCTGCCCTCCTCACCTAGGCACTCATCTTTTAATCTTCATTCTTCATTGTCTGGTCTATAATAGACATTCAAGAAATATTTGAAGGGATCCAGCTTATGGCTGAGTACTGCGGGTCAGTGAGTCCCAGCACTTAAAGCATGTATATCTGGAATTGAAAGGTCAGACCAACTGGTTGCCTGAAGTTTGTTGTACTTTATCAAGAAGTGCTTATCAACAGTCTCTGCAGCAGGATAGTTTGAGTTTAAATGCTAGGGTCATTGCTTATTGGCCATGTGGCCTTGACTAATTTATTTAATCACTCTGTGCCTCAGATTTCTCACCAGAATAGTTTTTGTAAGGCTTAAACAAGTTCATGTATGTAAAGTACTGAAAATGCACTTCATAAATTCTAAAGTATTAATATTACTTGTTATTATTGTTAGATAAGCTGACTTTACCTAACCTATCAAGAAGATCCAAGCCTACTGTGCATCAGGAGAAGGGCTGGCTATACAGATGCATTGAGTGGGCTTCTAGAGGCCCGTTTGCCCTTTCATTCCTTCCATATACGGTGGAACATTCCAAAATCTTAAGATTTTTGTTTGCTTATTTGTTTTGGTTTTGCCTCTAATTTTTAGAGTAACTCATTTTCTCAAGAAAGTCCTTAGTAATATATATAATCATGGATGGACTAAAAATCCATTCCCTAGAAGTCATTACTTGCTGTTAATTTATCAGTTTATCAAGCAGTTGGGATTGTGAGATAACTTTGTTTTGAGAAGAGTGAAGATGCATAGATTAGAGCATAGGTGGTAGATCCTGAGTAACCAGAAGAAAGAACTGAATTCGGCAACCGAGACAAGGGAAAAGAGAGACAAGAAACAAGCCAAAATTGAGAGAAACAGGTGGATTTTCTTAGTTCTTAGAAGGCCCTTTCTCATGTCATCATTATAAAAACCAAAGAATCTGGCAGTTTGTCAACAGGTTAAACACAGAATGACCACATGATCCAACAATTCCAATCCTAGGTATCTATCCTAAAGAATTACATGCAAGACTTGAACTGATGCTTGGATATCTTCATAGTAGCAATATTCATAAAAGATAAAAGGTGGGAAAAAAAACAAGTGTTTGTCACTTGTGAACAGATAAACAAAATGTGATGTATATACATGTCATGGAATATTATTTAGCCATAAAATGTGACTAAATTTTGCTACGTGCTACAATCCAGATGCATGTACATATATATGCTATCATACAAATGGAGCCAGACACAGAGAACAAATATTGTATGATTCCACTTATTTGAAGTACCTAGAATGGACAAATTCATAGAGACGGAAAGTAAAAGAGAGGTTACCAAGTGCAGGAGAACAGGAGTGTTGGGTGGTTATTGTTAAATGGATACACAGTTTCAGTTTTGGCAGAAGAAAAAAGTTCTGGAAATAGATAGTGGTGATGACTGCAGAACACTGTGAATGTATTTAATGCCACTGAACTGTAGGCTTAAAAATGGTTAAAATAGTACATTTGATGTTGTATATATCTACTACAATTAAAAAAGAAATCCGGGGCACCTGAGTGGCTCAGTCAGTTGAGTGTCCAACTCTTGATCTCAGCTCAGGTCTTGATCTGAGGATCGTTAAGTTTGAGCCCCAAGTTGAGCTCCACACTGCGAGTGGAGCATACTTTAAAAAAAAAAAAAAAAAAAGGAAATCAATGAGGTTTGCTTTTCCTCCATTGTACAAGAGTGTATGGGACTTGCCAAAGGGTACCTAGCTCATTTCTATTTCTGCTACATTATGAGCTTCTACTCAAATATCAGATTCATTTCAAAGATTCCCTTTCCTTTTTTCAAGTTTTTTATTTAATTCCAGTTAGTGAACATACCGTGTTACATTGGTTTCCCTATACAATAGAGTGACTCAACAATTCCATACAACACCCAGTGCTCATCACTACAAGAACACTCCTTAATCCCTATCACCCAATTCCTCCCCCCCACTTCCTTCTGGTAACCATCAATTTGTTCTCTATAGTTAAGAGTCTGTTTCTTAGTTTGACTCTCTCTCTTTTATTTTCCCTTTGCTTGTTTGTTTTCTTTCTTAAATTCCACATATGAGTGAAATCATATGGAATTTGTCTTTCTCTGATTTATTTTGCTTAGCATTATACTCTTTAGCTCCATCCATGTCATTGCAAAAGGCAAGATTTCATTTTTTTGATGGCTGGATAGTATTCCATACACACACACACACACACACACACACACACACACACACACACACACATACCACCTCTTCTTTATCCATTCATCAGTCAGTAGACATTTGGGCTGCTTCCATATCTTGGCTATTGTAAATAATGCGTGTATCCCTTTGAATGAGTGTTTTTGTATTCTTTGGGTAGATACCCAGTAATGCAATTGTTGATTGTAGGGTAGTTCTGTTTTTAACTTTTGAAGACTCTCCATACTATCTTCCACAGTGGCTGCACCAGTTTGCATTCCCACCAGCAGTGCAGGAGGGTTCCTGTTTCTCCACATCCTCACCAACACCTGTTGTTACTTGTGTTGTTGATTTTAGCCATTCTGACAGGTGTGAGGAAATATCACATTGCCGTTTTGATTGGTATTTTCCTGATAATAAGTGATGATGAGTGAACATCTTTTCAGGTGCCTATTGGCCATCTGTATGTTTTCTTTGGAGAAATGTCGTTCATGTCTTGTCCCCATATTTTAATTGGATTTTTTGGGGTTTGGGTGTTGAATTGTAAAAGTTCTTTATATATCTTGGATACTGACCCTTTATTGAATATGTCATTTGCAAATATTTTCTCCCATTCCATAGGTTGCCTTTTAATTTTGTTGATTGTTTCTTTCACTGTGCAGAAGCTTTTTATTGTGATGTAGTCCCAATAGCTTATATTTGCTTTTGTTTCCCTTGCCTCAGGGGACCTATTTTGAAAATGTTTCTATGGCCGATGTCAGAAAGGTTACTGCCTGTGCTCTCTTGTAGGATTTTTATGGTTCCAGGTCTCACATTTAAGTCTTTAATCCATTTTAAATTTATTATTGTGTATGGTGTAAGAAAGTGGTCCAGTTTCATTCTTTTGTGTGTTACTCTCCAGTTTTCCCAACACCGTTTGTTGAAGAGCCAGTTGTATATTCCTTCCTGCTTTGTCAAAGATTAATTGACCATACAGTTGTAGTGCATTTCTGGGTTTTCTATTCTGTTCCACTGATCTACGTGTCTATTTTTATGCCAGTACCATACTGCTTTGATTACTGCAGATTTTCAATATGATGTGAAGTCTGAAATTGTGATACTTCCAGTTTTGCTTTTCTTTTTCAAGATTGCTTCAGCCATTCATGGTCTTTCGTGGTTCTGTACAAATTTTAGGATTATTTGTTCTAGTTCTGTGAAAAATGCTGTTGGTATTTTGACAGGGATTGCATTGAATGTATAGATTTTTCGGGTAAAATAGACATTTTAATGACATTGGTTGTTCCAATCCATGAGCAAGGAATGCCTTTTCATTTTTTGTGTCATCTTCAATTTCTTTCATCAGTATTTTAGAGTTTTCAGAGTACATGTCTTTCACCTCTTTGTTTAAATTTATACCTAAGTATCTTTATTATTTTGGGTGCAATTGTAAATGGAATTGTTTTCTTAATTTCTTTCTGCTGTTTCATTATTGTTATATAGAAATGCAACAGACTTTGGTAGATTGTTTTTGTATCCTGTGATATCAGTTTTAGCAGTTTTTTGGTAGAGTCTTTTGGGTTGTCTATGTATAGTATCATGTCATTTGCAAATAGTGAAAATTTTACTTCTTTCTTACCAGTTGGGATGCCTTTTATTTCTTTCTCTTGTGTGATTGCTGTGGCTAGGACTTCCAGTACTGTGTTCAATACTAGCGGTGAGAGTGGACATCCCTGTCTTGTTTCTGATCTTGGGGGAAAGACTCAGTTTTTCCCCATTGAGAATGATGTTACCTGTGGGTTTTCATATATGGGCTGTATTACGTTGAGGTATGTTCACTCTAAACCTACTTTGTTGAGGGTTTTTTATCATTAGTAGATATTGTATTTTGTCAAATGATTTTTTCTGTATTTGTTGAAGTGATCATATGGTTCTTATCCTTTCTCTGATTGATGTGATGTATTACCTTGACTGAGTTGCAAATATTGAACCACCCTTGCAACCCAGGAATAAATCCCACTTGATCTTAGTGAATGATTCTTTTTAATGTATTGTTGGATTCAGTTTACTAGTATTTTGTTGAGGATTTTTGCATATTTGTTCATCAGAGATATTGGCCTGTAGCTCTCTCTCTCTTTCTCTCTCTCTCTCTCTCTTTTTTTTTTTTTTTTTTTTTTTGGTGCCTTTATCTGGATTTTGTATCAGGGAAATACTGGCCTCATAGAATAAATTTGAAAATTTTCCTTCCTTCTCTATTTTTGGAATAGTTTGAGAAGAATAGGTATTAACTCTCCTTTAAATATTTAGTAGAATTTGTCTGTGAAGCCATCTGGTCCTGGTTGTCTGTGAAGCCATCTGGTCCTGGACTTTTGTTTTTTGAGAGTTTTTGATTACTGATTCAATTTCTTTGCTGGTAATTGGTCTGTTCAAATTTTCTAATTCTTCCTGTTTCAGTTTTGGTAGGTTATATGTTTCTAGGAATTTATCCATTTCTTCTAGGTTGTCCAATTTGTTGGAATATGGTTTTTCATAATATTCTCATGATTGTATTTCTGTGGTGTTGGTTGTTATTTCTCCTCTGTCATTTGAGATTTTATTTATTTGAGTCCTTTCTATTTTTTTCTTGATAAGTCTGGCTAGAGACATCAATTTTAATGATTTTTTTTTTTTTCAAAGAACCAGTTCCTGGTTTTATTGATCAATGTTTTTTTGTGTGTGCTTTTTGTTTTGTGTTTTGTTTCTATATCATATATTTCTGCTCTAATCTTTATTATTTCCTTCCTTGTGCTGGTTTTAAGGTTGTTTTTCTTTTTCTAGCTCCTTTAGGTGTAAGGTTAGGTTGTTTGAGACTTTTCTTGCTTCCCTAAGTAGGTCTGTATTGCTAAAAGCATCCATCTTAGACCCACTTTTGCTGTATCTCAAAGGTTTTGAATCATTGTTTTCATTTTCATTTGTTTCCATGTACTTTTTAATTTCTTCTTTTATTTTGTGGTTGACCCATTCATTGTTTAATAGCATGTTATTTAACCTCCGTGCATTTCTGCTCTTTGCAGGTTTTTTTTCCTATAGTTGACTACTAGTTTCATAGTGTTGTGGTCAGAAAAAAATGCATTATATGACTTCAGCCTTTTTGAATTTTTTGAGGCTTGTTTTGTGGCCTAACATATGATCTCTTCTGGAGACTCTATTATGTGCATTTGAAAGAATCTGTGTTTGGCTGTTTTAGAATGGAATGTTATGAATATATCTGTTAAGTCCATCCAGTCCAGTGAATCATTCCAAGCCATTATTTCCTTGCTGATTTTCTGGTTAGATGATCTATTGATTTAAATAGGGTGTTAAAGTCTCCTACTATTTTTGAACTACTATCAATTAGTTCCTTTATGTTTGTTTTTAACTATTTTATGTATTTGGATGCTCCCATGTTGGGTGCATAAATTTTTACAATCGTTATATCTTCTTATTGAATTTTCCCTATTATTATTATTATTATTATTATTAGTCTCTTGTTACAGTCTTTGTTTTAAAGTGTATTTTGTCTGATATAACTATTACTACTCTGGCTTTCTTTTGACATCCATTTGCATGGTAAAATGTTTCTCCATCCCCTTAACTTTCAACCTGCAGGTGTCTTTAGGTCTAAAATGAGTCTCTTGTAAGCGGCATATAGATGGGTCTTGTTTTTTGATCCATTCTGTCACCCTAGGTCTTTTGATTGGAGTGTTTAGTCCATTTACATTCAAAGAAATTATTGATAGATATGGATTTATTGTTATTTTACTGCCTCTTTTGTGGTTGTTTCTGAAGATTTTCTCTGGTCCTTTCTTGTCTTTGTCTCTTTCATGGTTTGCTTCTTTTCTATAGTGTTATGTTTGGATTTCCTCCTCTTTATTCTTTACATATTTATTAGTGATTTTTGATTTCTGGTTACCATTAGGTTTATATATGTAACCTCTTCTGCATATAGCAGTCTATATTAACTTGATAGTTGTTTATGTTGAACCCATTCTTTTCTCCTCTCCTCCCCACGTTTTAGGTATGTAATATCATATTTTACACCCTTTTATTTTGTGACTTCCTGGACTGATATTTTACAAATATATTCATTTTTATTGCTTTTTGTGTTTCCTACCTTCATACTGTCACTTTTGATCCTTCCTTTCTACTCAAAGTCTCTCATTCTATTGTGAATGGTAGCCTTGCTGGATAGAATATTCTTGACTGCAGATTTTTCCCAGTTGGCATTTTGAATATATAATGCCACTCCCTTCTAGTGGAAAGTTTCTGCTGAAAAGTCCTCTTTTAGCCTTATGGAGTTTCCCTTGTATGTAACTTTCCTTTTTTTTGCGTTGCTATTTTAAAATTATATATATATATTTTTTTTTTTTTTTTTTTTTTTAAATTTTGTGACTTTAACTACGATATGTCTTTGCATGGATCTGCTTTGGTTGATTTTGTTTGGAATTCTCTGTGCCTTCTGGATCTGGATATCTGTTTCCTTCCCTAGATTAGGGATGTTTCCAACTGTTATCTCTTCAAATAAATTTTCTGCCCGTTTTTCTCTCTCTTTTTCTTTTGGGACTCCTATAATGTGAATGTTATTACATTTGATGGAGTCACTGTGTCCCCTAAATCTATTTTCATTTTGCATAATTCTTTGTTCTCTCTTTTGTTCAGCTTCTTTCCATTACTCTGTCATCTAGGTCACTAATTTGTTCCTCTGCTTTTTCCAGCTTGGTGTTCATTCCATCAAATGTGTTTCTCATTTTATTTATTGAGCCTTTTATCTCTGTTATGTTATTTGTTATCTTTGGGTTAAGGGTCTCACTCATGTCTTCCACTCTTTTCTCATACCCAGTCAGTACCTTTATGATTATTATTTTAAATTCTCTATGAGGCTTGTTACATATGCTTGCTTCACATAGATCTGTGGCCATGGGCCAGTCTTGTTCTGTCCTTTAGGACAAATTCTTCTGTTTTCTCATTTTGCCTAAATCTCTGTGCCTGTTTATCTATTAAGATAGTCAGCTTCCTCTCCTGTTCTTGAGAGTAATGGCCTTATGAAGAAGAGGTCCCGTAGTTCCCTGCAGTGTAGTGTCCCCATCCCCCAGGTTCTGGCACTTCAGGGAGTGTCTCCAATGTGTACTCAGCTGTTGTGTCCTGGCCATTTTGTCCTTTAGGCCAGTTGTCTGCAGAAGCTCTTTTTCCCTGTTGTGGGCAATGTTTGGTCCCTGGCCAGAATGTGGCATGTTTTAACCAGATATGCTCTGGTCTGATTGTGAAATGACACCTGTCACCACTGCCACCAGAATCAAGGCCCTGCAAAACTCCTAGGTCTGGAGACATGGTAATGGCAGGGTTTGGGGCCAGTCTACTGATGGAGGGGGGCCCACCACACTGGGACTGAGGCACGTATGACTGGGAAGGGTAGTTCCACCAGAGGCCAGTGGAGGTGTGGCCTGGTGTAAGACAGTTAGTTAGTGAGTGTCCATCTGTGCTTGTTCCTGCAGGTGGTCCTGTGCATATGCTGTGAGACAGGGGAGGGAAATGACATCAGCCATTTCCTTTGTTCCTTGAGGGGTCTGTCCATGAATACCCCCTCTCAGGGACATGCTTGGAGATGAACAAATAATTTCCCCACTGTGTGCCCCAGGCATTCCTTACATTGCTATTTCCACACTGTATGTTTGCAGGCTATTTGCTCTGCCTTCTCTGCTATAGTAGTGTAGTACCCTCCGGGCTCTCCCCAAGCCAAGCCCACTGACCTTTAGAACTCCAGGCTTTAAGATCCAGCGTTTGCAAGAACTCAATGAAATTCAGCCTCCCTCACTTTCCAAACCAATTGCTATGGGAATTCATCTTCCTGTCAGGGCTCCCCTGTGTCTTGGTCTCTTTCTTTCCTTTCTATGTGACTTCAGCTTCCTCCCCATCACAGTGGCCATGATCTGTTTCTCTCCCAAACTATGTCTCTGCACTTCCTACCTTCTTTGATGTGGCCTCTTCTCTACCTCTATTTGTGGAGTTTGCCAGTCTTCAAGTTGGTTTCTGGGGTATTTAGGATGATTTGATAGTTGTCTAGTTGTATTTGTGGGACAAGGCGAGTCTAGGGTCCTTCTACTCCACTGCCATCTTTCCTCTCTCCTCAAAGGTTTATTTTCTTTATAGCTTTTTCTTTTCTTTTCTTTTTTTAAAGATTTATTTATTTATTTGACAGAGAGAGACACAGCGAGAGAGGGAACACAAGCGGGGGAGTGGGAGAGGGAGAAGCAGGCTCCCTGCTGAGCAGGGAGTCTGACATGGGGCTCGATCCCAGGACCCTCGGATCATGACCTGAGCTAAAGGCAGACGCTTAACAACTCAGTCACCCAGGCACCCTCTTTATAGCTTTTTCTAATGCTAGTCTTGCTCAGTGAAACTCATTGAATTCTTAGGTTGCTATTTAATAATACCTAAGATCATCATAGAAAAGAAATGAAAATGAAAATTATTTTCAAATAAATGGTTTGTTGAAGGAAGCCATTAAAAATAATTCCCAAAACTTTTATTAATGACTCTGATGTACCAGTATTAAGATATGCTTTGGGTCCTTCAGCAACTTAGAACTTGGTTGGAAAGACAGACATAGAACTTAAATGATTATCCTATCAATACATGGCCAAAGATATATAAGCAAAGTCTTCTGTGAGTGCAAAACACAGTATAAATCACATTAGGAAGAACCAAGATGCTTTTAATAGGAGCAGCTGTACACAAAGTAGGACTTGGGGGGATGTATGTAATTTCAGTAAGTAAAACAACATGAGAAGGGTATTTTAGTTCATGGAAATAGCACAGGCAAAGGTCAGAATCCAAAAAGAAAAAATCTGTGGTATGTTTGGAAATGTTATATAGTCTTATTTTCGGTTTTTCTCTGGCTATCAAGAAGGTCAGAGCTAAAAGCTTAAGTCATAGTGATTATTTCCTCAGTATTTAATAGATTTTCTTTCTGCTCTTTACTAAGTATTTTTTCCTTGTTCTAATTCAAAGCTATATTGCATATGTGTCTTTTATTTTAAATCATCTACAATCATTTTGGAAGTACAGTGGATATTGATTATAAATGTGTTTAAATATAATTCCAGTTTGTCTTGAATCAGTGGCTTGCTGCCAGCTCAGCCTAAGCACACCTCATCTGTAGTAAAAATGGCTTTTTTGAAATTGCTTAAGTATTTCTGTTAGAATAACACCAACTGATCTTTTCTCTTGAGTACCATGACCATCTAGTTTCTTTGAAAATCATAATTCTTTTTTTGACACTGACCTTTACCATACAATCTTTCATAAATTATTTTTACTGTCCAAAAGATTGACTAATCAAATCATCTATAACCACTGTATATTTGCTTTTACAAGACTCTATATGCTCTGCCAAGGATATAAGTTGTTTCTAGTTACATTGTGACTATTCAGGGAGTTTGTAAGAAAGTGCATATGCAAATGCTTTTTTTCCAATAATTTTACCAACCAATCTATAAACTTTAATAATCTGAGGCATCTGTGTGCTAGTTCAGTGGACTTTCTACTACAACTATTGTCTGTTTGTCCAGATGATCATAAAAAAAGCATTATTAAAAATTCTCTCAGTACATGAAACAACATGATGCCATATAGTCTTACCTTGAACCTACAAAACTTGGATTTAGTGTTTCGCTTCTTCTTTCAGTGATAGCTTCTCCTCAGATTTACTTGATAGCTCACTATTTAATGTTTTAGACCATCTAGATCTTGGCTTGTGTCTTTGAAGTAGAACCTTAGCTTCCAGGCAACATTCTACTTTAACAGATGTAGATGTACTCAGCAATTATTCTGATTTTATTCTTATTGTTCCTGAAACTTTACGTTAAAAAAAAAATCACTGTCACACATAATATCCTATTTGCTATGTATATCATCCTTATATCTCACTAATTTTGTCAGTGAAGAAGCCAAGGCTTAGAAACTTCAAGTGATATCCCCAAATCTAATAAGTGATGTAGACAAACCTTACACCATAGCCTCAAATCTTTGTTCTCTGTGTTGCTTCTTGGCTACTTTTTTGAGATCATCAAGTGGCTAAAAACCATTGCTTTTACTGAATTTTTCTTAATAGCACAAGTAGACATTTTCCTTATAGGTGCTGAGGACTGGAAAATGTAAGGGTAGTTTATATAGCTTAGTTCCGTTGTTAAGGAAGCGTCACTTTTGATTTGTTGTAAGTGATATAACTCAAGATTAGTGTTTTACTTAATCCACTGGAAATGTTGGATTGTCTGTGCTTTTATTTCATCTTAGACAATATAAACTATGTGGTGAGGGTCTGGGTAAGTTTCTTGTCTGGTTAAGAAGCTGAATCAAGGTGAGGGTGAAGTCACTTCTGATGCGGATCTGGGCATATAATTGACCTACATAATAAATAAAGCCCGATAACATTGCATTTTTGATAAATAACTGCTGCAAGTGATGGTTCAAGAGGGCAAAATGGATTCAAAGGGGACTGTTCACTAAATTGCTGCGTGAAGGTTCAGCACCACGGGCAGCTCCCAGCAGAAAGGCTACTCTGCTATTCTTTCTTTTTTTTTTTTTAATTTTTTTATTGTTATGTTAATCCCCATACATTACATCATTAGTTTTAGATATAGTGTTCCATGATTCATTGTTTGTGCATAACACCCAGTGCTCCATGCAGAACGTGCCCTCCTCAATACCCATCACCAGGCTAACCCATCCTCCCACCCCCCTCCCCTCTAGAACCCTCAGTTTGTTTTTCAGAGTCCATCGTCTCTCATGGTTCTTCTCCCCCTCCGATTTCCCCCCCTTCATTCTTCCCCTCCTGCTACATTCTTCTTCTTCTTTTTTTCTTTCTTAACATATATTGCATTATTTGTTTCAGAGGTACAGATCTGAGATTCAACAGTCCTGCACAATTCACAGTGCTTACCAGAACACATACCCTCCCCAGTGTCCATCACCCAGTCACCCCATCCCTCCCACCCCACCCCCCACTCCAGCAACCCTCAGTTTGTTTCCTGAGATTAAGAATTCCTCATATCAGTGAGGTCATATGATACATGTCTTTCTCTGTTTGACTTATTTCGCTCAGCATAATACCCTCCAGTTCCATCCACGTCGTTGCAAATGGCAAGATCTTATTCCTTTTGATGGCTGCATAATATTCCATTGTATATATATACCACATCTTCTTTATCCATTCATCTGTTGATGGACATCGTGGCTCTTTCTGCTATTCTTAATCAGTACTTTTTATCTTACTCTTTTTTCATATCACCTTTTCATGAGGAAATCTTTTTCATTGTTCAGTTAGAATTTAGGGAGATCAGGTTGGAGAAAATACTTGAAAATGTGTATCTAGTTGGAAATGTGGATACTGGGATGCCTGGGTGGCTCAGTCGGTTAAGCGGCTGCCTTCGGCCCGGGTCATGATCCCAGGGTCCTGGGATCGAGTCCCACATCGGGCTCCTTGCTCAGCAGGGAGCCTGCTTCTCCCTCTCTCTCTCCCTCTGCTTGTGCTCTCTCTGTCAAATAAATAAAATCTTTAAAAAAAAAAAAAAAAGGAAATGTGGATACTATGCCCAAGATACTAGTTTCTCTGTATTTATGTAATCTGTAGTACATACAATTTTTTTCTTACATCTGCCTTAATTTTAATTCTTTTAGCATTTAAGTGAAAAAAACCCATATAAATAATTTTTACTAAAAAGCAACTTTTTATCAGTCAGTTTTTAAAAACAAAGTTATATATGAGTCCAATATTTGCTTCTAGCCTGGTTTCCATAAATACTACTGAACAATGATGAAGCTTTTCTCACTGAAGAGTAGACTTGGAAAAAAATAATAGAAAAGTATGTAATAAAGAGCAAGATAGGGGAGGGAAAATTTCTGGCTTCTCTTTCCTTCTACATTATTAGTACCTTTATGGTCAGGCATACATTTTTGGGATAATCAATAGTGGATAGAGTGATACACTAGTTTAAACTCTCAAGTAGTTTTAAATAATTATTAAGAATTGTGTTTCCATCATTAACTTAAATTTACATAATTCTTTACTTAGTGCTTTCACATAAATAACAATTAAGGTAATGAATGTGGTTAAAACAGTAAGATAATTTAAAAAATTCTGCTCAGCTCTCTTTTTACCAGATAGTCATCAACGTCTATGAGAAGCTGTTGGTGAATATTTGGACATGCTCTTTTAGGCCAATCTGCAGTTTATTCTGAATGTATGACCCTTAAAAAGAACAATTTTTCTTTATAACTTAAGAATTAGAGCTTTGTAGTACTGAGAATTATGCCTACTTTAGTACAAATTAGCTAAGGAAACAATTGTTTTATTGTCCACCTTCTCTAGATTTCTAGTAAACTTCACTACATGTACAAAAATTCAGTACATTATGTTAAGTAATTGAATAAGCCATTCTTCTACAACTCTCATTTTACTATCCATAGATGTTTCTGCGTGCCTGATGTCATTTTATATCATTTATGAATGAGAAATTGCAGTGCCTACCTGATTTTTCCCATTCTCTCTGCCCCACCTCCCATTCTCTTTAATCTCTTAGAAATAAAGCATGTATTCCCACCTGAGGGCTCTCTAAATTGTTCCTGGATTCCTTTTACTTACTATCCTGTGTTTCTCTTGATTTGCATAGACAGTGCCCTGAAATGGAAGTGAAGTGGTGAATAGAGCCCACAAGACTCCTGTTCATATATTTGCTGGGTGAGACATTTATCTGAGTGAGAAATTGGTTTCTGAAAATAAGGCTTTCCTTGTAGTTCATTGCCTATCTCAAAATATATTTTCCTATATGGCTTATTACATGTTATTCAAAAGTTTCATATCTCTTTCCAACAACAAAAAAAAAACTTTAAAAATTTTTCATGAGCACAAATTGAAAAGCAGCAATTGCTCTTGATACTCGGTTCTTACACCAACTGTGGAAAATGGTTAAGGCTCACAAAGTGCATTACTCTGGCCAGACAGCATAAGCCAAGGCTGCCCAATGTGATTAAACTGAATTGAACACCAAAGGCGGCCTGTACCAGATACAAACTTTAGGAAAAGAAATTGAGTTGTGTTACTGTTACCACACGACTTTACTGCAAACACAACAGGATCAGCACCTTTAGGTACTACTCCAGAAAAAAGGTGGGATGACATTACTTAAGCTGGTGTTGTGTTTATTTCTTTGACTTAACACTTCATTCCCAGATATCAGCCTGAAGGACATTCCCCTCCAGCTTGTCATTCTCATTGGGCCCTCTGCTAAGATCTCCGTTGTTCTGCATTAAAATATCGTAAAATATTTTTTTCACATCTCCTTCCAGCAAATGAAGAAAAGTCAGTCTTAAATTTCTACTCATGAAATTCTACTGAGAATGAAATCCCATAAATATTAAAGAAACTTCCCAAATGTTCTAGAACAATGCATATTCAGTTAAAATCAGCACTAAAATAATGATCAAGCTCTTCAGTTAGAAATGAGTGATAGTTTTAAGAGTCCCTAAATAAATGGGGATTTCTGACATATTTAGGAATTAAAGCTTATGAAAAAGTTATGAAGGCTTCCCCTTTTATTATATAAAAATCACTTCCTAAAACCACTCTAATGTATGTTTATATTTATTAACAAAGTGAAAAATTGATTTACTACCTTTTTAAATTTATATTTCTTGGATTGACAAGAGTAGGCATAATACCAATTGCTAATATTAAAGCTTTTTAATTTTTAGCATTAAAAAATAGGCACTATTATTCATTTTTAAGTCAGCAAAGCAGACGATTCAAAGGAACTTGAAAGAAAGCATATAGAGTCAAATGTTAGAAGTGTTAAATAGTATACTTTAGACCTTATTTACTTATTTTTCTTTTTTACTTTTAGAGAAAGAGAGAGTGCAAGTACAAACAGGAGATGAGGGGAGGGGCAGAGGTAGAGGAAGAGAGAGAATCTAAAGCAGACTCTGCCTAGTACAGAGCCTGTCTCGGGGCTTGATCCCATGACCCTGAGATTATGACCTGAGCCAAAACCAAGAGTCAGATGCTTAACTGACTGAGCCACCCAGGTGCCCCTAGATATTATTTATTTTTAACATGAACTTTCAAGCATGATATATTTACCTGATCTATAAAAGAAGGATCGTTTTGAAAATACATTTAAACATAAAAATATTTATGATGATTAACATAAGATAATAAAAAATTAAAAAAACATAAAAATATTTATTTTAGATATTGAAAATTATCTTCAGAGTAAATTTTCTTTCAAAACGTTTAGTGGCATATTTCTTAGATTACTTAAACATATCTTAAAATATTTCTACTCCAAAAATGCAATGTATTTTAAAATAAAGAATGAAATTGAGATTTAAAGATATGTTCTCATTAATTTCCTTTTAGTTATCAACTCATGTTTTTCAACCTATATTAAAAATGATGAGCCCCACATTGGGTTAGGGGATTACTTAAATAAATATTTAAAAAATGATGAGGGCACCTGAGTGGCTCAGTCGTTAAGCGTCTGCCTTCGGCTCAGGTCATGATCCCAGGGTCCTGGGATCGAGTCCCACATCGGGCTCCCTCCTCGGCGGGAAGCCTGCTCTCCCTCTCCCACTCCTCCTGCTTGTATTCCTGCTCTTGCTATCTCTGTCTCTGTCAAATAAATAAATAAAATCTTAAAAAAAATAAAAATAAAAATAAAAAATGATGAGCACAAAAAAGTTGAGGAGCTGATTGTGACATTGCTCATGTTAATTGATGTTTTACTTTTACTTTTATTATGCTCTACAGATTTTGAACTTGTTTTCCACTCATTTTTGTTCTAAGAGTTAAAAGGTCATTGAAGAACAAAGTTGTTAATGAAACCTTATAGAATCATGAGTATCATCTAGTAGTCATATGAAAAAGCTATACTGGAAAGTATCTTGAAATTCAGTTGAATACGAGAGTGTTTGTAAATATAGAAGGTACTAATGCCTTGAAGAAAGACTTTTGATATTTTTCTCTTTGAAAATATATGCAGATACATGAAAATACGCATTTTTAAGTTTGAGATAAAAATCTTTCCAAATGTGTTGTAATGAGATTATAACTCAAGAAAAGGCTACATTTCTATCCTTATGATCTCTCAAACGGCTTTTTGACTGGTAAATTATAGTTAAATGTGCTGGATAAGGCAGAAAGATCATTTCCAACTGATATGAATTTCCTTTTCCCTACCTCACGACCTTTGAATATTAGAGTTTTGGCATTGTTTTTGAACAAAAGTTAAAAGTTTAACAACAACAACAAAAAATGAACAGGACATAATAATTCATGCACTAAATAAAGATATAAAATGAAATGTAAGAATCTCTCCTCATTTCTAGTCTGCCTACTATTTTGACTATTTTTAATACCCATCTTTTGTTTCATCTATTTTTAGCAGCAACTATGAAATATAAGCAATGAACTCATTTGCATTAACCACTTTTCCTTCTTCCTTCTTTCATTTTTTAAACTTGTATTATATTTTTTCTTACATTGGTTGCCTTCATAGC